>NW_027529630.1:652165-783891 GCF_008692635.1 Crocuta crocuta
GCTGCTCTCTGAGCGGCGGGTGGTGGACGGGCCTAGGCCTTCGCTCCTGACACTTCCCTTCCCCCCACCGCACCGCGGTAAGTCGGGAGCCGGGGCGGTGGCGGCCCGGGACCAACAGGCTCCTCCTCTCGTCAGGGCGGGCGGGTGCGCTGGGCGTCCCAGGCCTCCTCGCCGAAGTCTCGCGCCCCGGCGCGCACCTACTGCCCTGAGGGAGGAGGCGGGGCCCGGGACCCTGTGGCCCGGAGGCCAGGCTCCTCGTACGCTGAGAGGGAATCGATATCGGTGGAGTATGGGCCCCGGGGTCTCCAGTTGCAGCCTACGCTGAAGGAGCGTCCGTGTATCTGGTGGCACTCATTCATTTTCCTGGCTGCGATTAGGTGGGCGGGCCCTTTTCCGGGGCCGCGTCTTAACACCCGGACTAGGGGTATCCCCAGCACTTCCTTGACCGTAGCGTGGGATGGGCTTCAGTTTGTCCTGGCTACTCCACGGCGTGCCAAGATTTGCCCGAGGTTTAGGGTGGGTGGGTCGGTAGTTTGTTAGCTTTTTAAAAACAGTATCTGAGAATTAAGGTCGTCTTAGTGGAGTAAAAGGTTATTTTTTGTCCTTCACGTGTTCTACGTAAAACTAGGTGAGAAAGATGGGATTTCTGGATTACTGTAGCCAGAAGGACCTTAGAAATTAAGCCAATCACCCCACGGTACATCACTAGCAAGTTTATAGATGGAGAAACAGGCCCAGAGAAGGGACGGGATTAGCCAATAACAGATCTGACTCAGTCTAGAAAATTTTCTCGTATATCACCGTCCTTGGGTGTTCCAGCCTCCCATTATTGGCGGCAGGGGCCGGGGGCGTTCGGTAGTTGGCAGCAGTCTTCAGTAGCGTTTCCGTTCTGGTTGCTACCAGTTCTGTTTGTAGTAAGGCAGGAAGAAGCTTCATATGGGGTACCCCAACCTAAACTATGAGAACTGAAAAGTCGGTTAAGAATGTCAATGATGTAACGTATTGGAAACGAATCGATTAGACTACATACATGTCTTTGCCTAGTTTCCTGTTTCAAATCTGAAATTTTTACTTGTGTCAGCTGCTGGGGACTCAGAAAAAGAGTCCAGTTAGTGATTCACAAAAGTATTGGAATAGAAAGCAGGAAATATAGACAAGACTTAGAAAGATAGCGGTCATTTTGTAGTTCTACTACCTTGGAGC
This sequence comes from Crocuta crocuta, assembly GCF_008692635.1. Classification (NCBI taxonomy): domain Eukaryota; kingdom Metazoa; phylum Chordata; class Mammalia; order Carnivora; family Hyaenidae; genus Crocuta; species Crocuta crocuta. The sequence continues at coordinate 653,369 of NW_027529630.1, forward strand.
TCATGGCTCCTTTCTGGTTCAGAATTCAAAGTATTGTAGTAGAATAAGGTGAGAAAATGAAACTGGAAGGAGAAACTAACTGGAAGAAAAAAAAGAGCAGTGATCCTTCTCTCTGACAGTCTTATAAATTCAGAAAGAAGTGTTGGTTAACTGGGTTGACAGATGGTATGTTTACTTGGTGGAAGAAGTTAACGATATTTAAAAAACAAAACCAGGGGCGCCTGGCTGGCTTAGTCGGTTGAGCTTCCGACTTTCGCTTAGGTCATGATCTCGCGGTTCGTGGGTTCGAGCCCCGCGTGGGGCTCTGTGCTGACTGCCAGCTCGAAGCCTGGAGCCTATTTCAGAGTCTGTGTCTCCCTCTCTCTCTGACCCTCCCCTGCCCACGCTGTCTCTCTCTCTCTCTCTCTCTCCTAGAAATAAATAAAAATATTAAAAAAAAAAAACAAAACCAGAATTTGGACAAACTGTAGGTACTGGGAAGTACTTTGATTGAATTATTCTTTGACTCTTCATTAAGATTTGATGATATTGAATTGAAAGTTGCCACTTTGGTCTATTTACATTGGTCAGATAATCACTTTGCTCTTGTTTAGATGACAAAGCAAAAACTGAAAACTAGTGCGTAAGAGCAGAAGAGAAGTAGTTTAAACACTGAGATGTGAACAGAGTATTTTCTGTGACATTTTCTCAGTTCAAGCATCACCCTTTTCTGGGAAGCCTTTCCTGGCATTCTGTCTCCTGTAAGCTTCCATAACACTTATTTGATACTTCTATTTATAGCACACATCATTTTGTATTTTAGCTGTTTATCATATTTAGATGGTGGTAAAATATTTTTGTCTTGTATTCAGGTTGCTTGGCACACAATGGGCGTTCAGTTTTTCCTTGAAGGGATAAACAAATATAGAGCAGTCAAACCTAAAAATAGTCTATAAAAAGGATGCGTATATGTGTGCTTCTGAAATACGGGGCCTAGATAGGAGGACCTATACCGTTCATATGTTACATGGTACTTTGGTATCTGACTTTATTCATGTCTACTAGCTCCTAGATAGCTAAGAGCAAATAGAACTTTTAGGGAACCCGATTTACAGCTTGGAAGAAATTTGGTATATTATTTTATTGTGATACTATTTTTATTGTAGCAATGAACCTAAGAAGGGGTAGTAGTTCTGATGTTTAATTTCCAGTAGAGAGCACATTGTATTACATTGAGCATTGTAATTATGCAACTTGTTGGAAGATTAAAGGACTAAGAAATTGAGAGATTTAACAATATAGGCATGAGAGTAACGCATGTAAACAACGTTTCTTGAGAATTTAGTGCACGTCTTTGGGTTTGGAATTTAACCTAAGTATTTGGCATCGCATGTCTCTAGAGAAGATTTGTCAGCCTGACCACTGTTGACATTTTGGGCCACATCATTCTTTTTGTCTGGGAGCTATGTTGTGTATTGTATTGGTGGATATTTAGCAGCCTTCCCCACCTCTACCCATTAGATATCCATAATAATTTCTACCCGAGTTGTAACAATTAGAAAGGTTTCCAAACATTGTTAGCTGTCCACTGGGAGACAAAATTGCCTGGATTGGAAGATCACTGCTCTTGAGAATACATTACCAGTATTTCAGTAAAGTCCATACCTTTATCTTACGTGGTGTATGCTTGTAAAGTCAGCTTTACAAATGCTTGTATTTTGTCAGACTGTCCTTGAAAAACCCTTAAATTGTCAAAATCTGGTATTTGGCAGCTGAAAAGCTAAGAGTCCTAGAGTAACTTTCTTTAGTTTCCTTTATTTCTCTGGTAGCCTCCCTTTCTATATTTTTTTCTTTCTCATTTCCCACACCCATGCTCAGTCAGTTCTCTTTTTTTTATTGTTAATTTTTTAAAAATTTATATCCAAGTTAGTTAGCATATAGTGCAATAATGATTTCAAGAGTAGATTCCTTAATAGCCCTCACGCATGTAGCCCATCCCTTTTCCCACAACCCCTCCAGTAACCCTCTGTTCTCCATATTTAAGAGTCTCTTGTTTTTGTCCCCGTTAGCCTCCCTTTCTAATCCCTTGGGATAGAAATCAGGGTCTTGATTGAAAGGAGATAGGCCATTGGGTAAATAAAGCAATATCTAGTTCTCTTTTTGTGGAAAAAGGCAAAAGAGCTTGTAGTTGAATTGATGCAATTAAATGTGATACTGTGGGATTCCATTATCTTTCATATCACTGATACATTTGATGTCATATGAGTATGCATTGGTCAGAAGTCTTGTCCTTTTGTACTGACACTGTGAATTGTTATATTTAAGAGTTTGTACTTAATTCAGCTTAACGCAGTTTAGTAGTAGAGAAATGAGAAGTATTTCTTAAAATATAGCTCCAATTAGCTAAGTCTGATACTAAGAATGAATTTAAGCTGGTGAGGGTCGTAGTGTAAATTGGAAGATGTCAGACTGGAGTCTGGCAGATGAATTAGAAGGAGGCTATAGGAATAGTCTAGTACAGCAGTTCTCAAAATTTGAGGTCTTTGGACTATTGAAGACTCCAAAGAACCTTTGTTTATATGGCTTTACTCCTATTTACCGTACTATAAATTGAAATTAAAAAAAAATTTTTAATGTTTATTTTTGAGAGAGAGAGACGAAGAGATACAGACAGCATAGGTGAGGAAGGGGCAGAGGGAGAGGGAGACACAGAATCCAAAGCAGGCTCCAGGCTCAGAGCTGTCAGCACAGAGCCTGATGCAGGGCTTGGACTAATGACCTGAAATCATGACCTGAGCCAAAGTTGGATGCCTAACCAGCTGAGCTACCCAGGTGCCCCATCGAAATTAAATTTTTTTTAAAAGATTTATTGACTTAAAAAAATAGTAAACTCATTTGTTAACAATTTAAAAATATTAGTGACAAGAGTGGGGTTGTTTTACATGTTTGTAAATGTCTTTGATAGTCTGGCTTAATAGAGGACCACTGGATTTGCAGATCTTTTGCATTAGATGGTTGATAGGTTGTTTTGGTTGAACTATGTGAAGAAAATCCTGCCTCAAACAGAAAAAGGTGGAAAAGGGAGGAATGTTTTATTTATTTATTTATTTATTTATTTTACAAATAGTTTATTGTCAAATTAGTTTCCATGTAACACTCAGTGCTCATCCCCACAAGTATCCTCCTCCATGCCCATCCCCCCTCCCCCCACATCCATCAGTCCTCAGTTTTTGTCAGCATTCAAGAGTCTCTCATGGTTTGCCCCTCTCCCTTTCCCCCNTTTTTTTTTTTTTTTTTTGCACTGGCAGGTTTCTAAAGATTTGTTGCAATATGGAATCTGAAACCGTATTATTGAACTTTTGTACAGTGTTACATTCAAATTCATTGGTCTGTCTTGCATTTTGAGTGAATATTTACCATGCATGATTTTATGACATCATACATTGGTCATTTAGAAATCATTGGTTCACTGGTTTATGTAGCTCTTCTAAATGTTAACAAATTTAATTATATAGTTGTTAACATTTACACCCATCTCATCAGCTAAGTCTTTTAAGAATTGGGAAGCTGGCAAGCTCATAGTTATAGACACAATTCTAATTTTTATTTCAAATCTGAATAACCATAGTTTATTGTTTATTCTTGAAAGTAAAAATGGTGTTTCATGAAAAAATCAGCTGGTTCAGCATTCTACTCAGGTAATCACACAAGTGTTTTTCTTTGAGATAGTCGTTGTATTTCCAGTTACAAGAAGTGCTTTTGGGTATTTCCCATTTCATCTCAAAGAATAATCACAGAGTATTAAAAAGATGTGTTCCGAGAGACACTTGGGTTACTCAGTTGGTTAAGCATCTGACTTCAGGTTAGATCATGACCTTGAGGTCTGTGAGTTCAAGCCCCTTGTAGGGCTCTGTGCTGACAACTTGGAGCCTGGAGTCTGCTTCAGATTCTGTGTCTCCCTTCCTACCTGCCCCTCCCCTGCTTGCACTCTTGTCTTTCTCTCAAAAAGAAAAAAGAATAAGCAGCATCTGACTCTTGAAATCAGCTCAGGTCATGATCTTGAAATTTGTGAGATCCAGAGCCTGCTTGGATTCCCTCTTTCTATCTCTCTGTGCCCCTCTCTCACTCATTCCCACACTCTTTTTCTCTCAAAATAAATTAACATTTTTAAAAAAAGATGTGTACTAAAATACCAAGAATTAATACAGTCAATTTTTACTGCTTCATCAAAGACATTCAAGTTAAAGTGGATTTTTGGTGTGTGCTGTTAAGTGGGTGGCAGTGAGGAATTTCGTGACTATTTTAGAACTTGGGTCATTGTCCTGATTCATGCTCAGTTTCCAGCAGGTTTTTTGTTTTCATTTTTAATATTTCTTTAATATTTATCTATTTTTGAGAGAGAGACAGACAGAGCTAGAGCAGGGGAGCAGCAGAGAGAGGGGGAGACACAGAATCCAAAGCAGGCTCTAGGCTCTGAGCTGTCAGCACAGAGCCGGACTTGAGACTCAAACCCACAAACCATGAGATCATGACCTGAGCCAAAGGCAGACGCTTAACTGCTTAACTGACTGAGCCACCCAGGTGCAGTTCCAGCAGTTTTATATATCACTGCTTTTGCAACTCAGTGCTGAGGTTAGTACAGTTAAAAAAAAAAAAAGTTAAATAATGTTTTAGTATTATTATGAAAATAGTTTTGACTTTGTGGACGCCCTGGAAGAGGTCTCAGAGACTTGTAGGGGCCTTCAGACCTCTCTTTCAGAACCACTAATCTACATTTGCAACAACACAGATGGAACTAAAGTGTATTATGCTAAGCGAAATTAGAGAAAGACAAATATCATGTGACTTCACTTATATGTGGAATTTAAGATATAAAACATGTGAACATAAAGGGAAAGGAAACAAAAATAATATAAAAACAGGGAGGAGGACAAAACAGAGACTCTTTTTTTTTTTTTTTTTTAAATATTTTTTGTTTATTTCTAGGAGACAGAGAGACAGCGTGAGCAGGGGAGGGTCAGAGAGAGAGGGAGTCACAGACTCCGAAACAGGCTCCAGGCTCTGAGCTGGCAGGCAGCACTGAGCCCGACGTGGGGCTCGAACCCAGGAACCGCGAGATCATGACCTAAGCGAAAGTCGGACGCTTAACCGACTAAGCCACCCAGGCGCCCCAGAGACTCTTAAATACAGAGGGCAAACTGAGGGTGACTGTAGGGGTTGTGAGTGGGGGATGGGCTAAATGGGCAAGGGGCATTAAGGAGGACACTTATTGGAATGAGCACTGGGGGGGTTATATGTAGGGGATGAATCACTGGATTCTACTGAAATCATTATTGCACTACATGCTAACTAACTTGGATGTAAATTTTAAAAAAGAAAAAAGAACTAATTTAGAAAGGACAATGATTTTTCACAGTGGTTCATAACGGCCCTAAGCTTCTTTGAAAGGTCTCGGCTGGTAGGGTTCTACTGTACCTATTCCTCTTTACTTCAGACAGAACAGCTTCTGCTTATGTCTGTTTTATGGATTGGATTCCATAACTAAAAATATTTAAAAGCCATTAATCAAAAGAAAAAAGGACTGAGTGAATTAGTACTCTTTTAAAGAAGGGAAGAGTTCATCCTCCATGAATGCCTTTTGCAGTCAGTAATCACTTCATACCTTACTTCCACATGCTGCTTTGACACAGATTTCTGATGTCTACACACCTAACCCTTCTTGGTGGATTAAGCTTCTTAAGAAATAGGTGAATGGATTTGTAGAGTAAAGGTGACTTACTGGCCATAAGACTAAGGGTGTGAGTTGAGCGGAAGAGAGTGGATGATTAGAGTGACCTCTGTGTGTGTTGTATGGAGGGGGTGTTTGTTTTTGTTGTTTACAGTGGTGTTTTATGATTGTATTAAATGGTCAGTAGATGAGAGTGAAGTATTGGGAAATTATTTTATGTATGGTGTTTTAACTAGATAGGCATTGAGCAGTCAAGGCTTAGAGTGGGAAAATTTATTTACATTTTTCTATTTAAAAATATTGTAATATATGTGTTGAAAAGCTAAACAAAAACCTGCTTCTGGGGCCTCTGGCTGGTTCAGTCACTGGAGCATGTCTTTTGGGGTTGTAAGTTCGTTCAAGTCTCATGTTGGGTGTAGCAGTTACTTAAAAAATCTTTAAAAAACCCTGCCTTTGAGGCGCTCTAGGTTGAGCCCTCTTTGGTCCTTTAGTGTAGGCCAGATAGTCCTTATTGCTTAGTTGTAGAAATTGAGGTTTAAGACGTTGACTATCATGACAAATACAGCTAGCTACACAGTAGCAAGAGGTAGGGTGGTTTAAATTCTTTTTTAACTTTTTATTTTGAATTAATTTTAGATTTACAGAAAATTGCAAAGATAGTAAGTGGTGGAGAGTTTTAAATACAGATTTGTCTCACTCCAAAGCTAATGTGCTCTTTACTTCTGTTTGTAAAATGAACATTATGTTAAGAGGATGAAAAATGGTGCTCAGCACTGTGAAGAAAGGAGTTGTATTAGATAATATAGATTATTTTTAATTAATTTACAGCCTAATGGAAGAAATTGAGCAAAATCCAGATGCTTTTTAGAGCGGCAGACAACTCATACGCTCAAGTGGCAGGTATGACAACAAATACATTGCACAACTAAAAGCAGCTGGGAGGCATTAGTTTGTAATTATGTAATCGGGTTTGGAAAGGGGGCAGGGAGGGGATGTGTTTTCATACTGATAAGAGCCTAAAGGGTCTAATCTGGGACAGTGTGAAGTAGGTGAGGCTTGAACAGCAATTGTTATTTTAATTTTAAGATTTTTTTTTAAAGTAATTGCTGCACACACCCTCGGGCTCGAACTTACAACCTCGAGATCAAGAGTCACATGTTCTACTGAGTGAGCCAGCCAGGCACCTCTGAACAGCAGTTTTTAGGAAAAAAAGGGACATGGTTTTTAGGGAGAAAAATGAATGTTCTAATAAAGGCAGTGGTTTGATCTGGGATTGATCGTAGGAGGGATGTAGTAAAACAAGAAGATAGCAGATGGTTTTGCTGGGATGTGATATTAGGTGATTAAGACTAAGCCAACTTCCTGGATTTCTACCTAACTCTCCATCCTTCCTTTCCCATTCAAGGCCAAAAGTCATTTTTTCCATTCAGTTTAACTCTGGATTTTTGTGAAGATTAGAGGCGAGGATAAATGAAAAAGTACTTTATAAACTGAGAAGTACTGGTTATTCATCTAACAATTATTGTTTTTGCTCTTTACTGAGTTTGGTACAAAGGAACTCAGTGAAGGGGAAAGGAAAAATTACTTCCCAGTTGTGTAACTTTCTGTTGTCAGAGAGCAGCAAGCTTGCTTAGTCATTCAGATAGCACTTAAAGTTGGCAATTGCTGGGTTGTTACAACGTTTTAGGGCCTACCACTTTTCTGAAAGAAAACTAAATTTTGTCATGTCCAGAGTTCACAAAGCTTAAAGTTGGAGGTGTGTCAGTTTATTAAGCTTTATTTTGGACAGTGGGGGAATATTGGACACTGGTGTCTGTTAGTAAAGCTTCTTTCTTCTGACAGTCTGAATTATTAATTAAAAGATGGGACACAGAGAATAAAGTAATTTTAAGGGCATTGTCTTTTTCTGTGTAGCACCATTAGATTTTAATTTTTTCTTTCCAAGTATGTCTTATCCAAAAAAATAAACCTTAAATGAGTATAGCTAAATCCATCTGTAAAGTAGTTAATCTTTGGAGGAAAGTTCATCTAGGTCATGTAAACTGTCAGTCCATAAGAGCGATTACCTTTCTGATGACCAGAAATCTCACATTTGCCAGAGAAGTATCTCTTTCTCCTGATAGTGCTGGACCAAAATTGCCAAATTTGGGGTTTATGGCTTCCTTATTTAGTGACTGCAAAGTGATTTTTCCCTTTAGTTGTCAGTGTTCATTGTCTAGGAGCTCTAGGCTCTGTATGCACAGCTAATAGTCAGAAGTAGCTTTGTGGAGGGGCTCCTGGGTGGCTTCGTGGATTAATCGTCTGGCACTTGGTTTCCGCTCAGATCATGATCTCACAGTTTGTGAGATCGAGCCCTGCATCAGCCTCTGCAATAGCAGCACAGAGCCTGCTTGGGTCTCTCTCCCTCTCTCCCTCTCTCCCTCTCTCCCTCCCTTCCCCCCTTCCCCCTCCCCCTCCCCTCCCTCCCTCCTTTCATTCTTTCCTCATTCCNCTCTTTCTCTCTCAAAATAAACTTTAAAAAAGTAGCTTTGTGGAGTCAAAAATAGCTTTGTGATCCTTGGCAAGTTACTTCTTGTCCCTCAACTTCACCACTGTAAAATAGGGATAAAAATACCTGCCTCTGGATTCTTGGGTTTATGTGAGGTAATTCATTATTTATTTGTTTTTTGAGTGGGTACAAGTAGGGGAGCGGGGTAGAGGGAGAGAGAAAGAGAAACTTCTAGGGAGGCCCCATGCTCAGTTCAGAGCCTGACACAGGACTTAATCCCATGACCCTGGGATCATGACATGAGCTGAAATCAGGAATCAGATACTTAACCAGTGAGCCACCCAGGTGCCCCCTTACTTTTTTTTTTTTTTAATGGAAAAAGAGAGTTAATACAGATATCTGTCTGCATCCTCTAGATCTTTTATTGTAGCTTTATTTATTTATTATTTTTTTAAAACATTTTTATTTATTTCTAGGAGAGAGAGAGAGACAGCGTGAGCAGGGGAGGGTAAGAGAGAGAGGGAGACACAGGCTCTGAAATAGGCTCCAGGCTCTGAGCTGGCAGTCAGCACAGAGCCCGACGTGGGGCTCGAACCCAGGAACCGCGAGATCATGACCTAAGCGAAAGTCGGACGCTTAACTGACTAAGCCACCCAGGCGCCCCTACTGTAGCTTTAATAGAAGAAATAAGATGAAAACATTTGGGTCCTCTGAATTATCTGCCTCATGTCTCATTTACCTTCCTTTCTCTAGAGGCAACCACTTTAATGTATTTTTTCTAGTCTCTGTCTTTACTTTTACTATATATACATATATATGTGTGTATGTATATATAATGGAGATATATATATGTGTATATATATACAATGGAGATATATATGGATATATATATAATGTAGATATATATACGTGTATATATATAATGGAGATATATATATATGTGTATATATATAATGGAGATATATATATCCATTAATAAGTGTATTGTTTTTTCTATTTTACATAATCTGCCAGGTATATATATCTGCAATTTTCTTTTTTCATTAAATACTTTTTCCTTGAAATAACCTCATAGGGTAACTTTGTCCAGATATTCTGGTGGTGTTCTATTCTTGATATACCATATTCTGGGTACATATGTAGCAGAGTGCTCTGGTTTACTCCTTTAGTTGGATAATTAAGGTTAATTACATCACTACCTAATGAACTGATAAGTACATTTATTATATGCTTATCATTGAGGGAAGCTGGCCTTTGATGTTAAAATATAAGGCCAGATATGATAGGTACACAACTACCCATTCTTACCTGTGTACCTAATATATCTGGTGCTCTTTTCCTCTCTTTCTATTTCCCTAAGGTTCAGTTCAGATTCTAAATACCCACAAAATTTTCCTCACATTTCCTGCTCAGATTCCGACCTAATTTTGATGACATGTCGTGCTTCTTGGCACTTTTCTGATCTTCCAGTTTTAAATGTGTGGGTCCTTTCTCAGGTTATATCAGAAGTTAACGAACTCAAAATCTGTTGAGGTCAGGCAGCTGATGGAAAAGAATGATGCTGGATGGGTATTGTGGCACAATGTAGATTAGAGATTACATGGCTCTTAACAAAGGGGACATTTGCTACTAAAATTCCAGGCTATTGTTAGATGATTACATTTCTGGTTTGCTTAATCATTGTTTTTTATGAGGGGCCCAAAATCTGTATTTCTGCCATAGCCCTATTTTAAATGTTATCAGCTAGTTTGAGATAATATGTACACATACACAAACATTTCCACATACATGCATACTTACATATACGTGAAATATACCGTATTTATAACAGGCCAAACAAAAAACTGTGTGCTGGTTTTATCCAGTCTTTTGTGATTGCCTCCTTTTTGCAACCTCTTAATTAAATGACAGATTCTACCAAGAATCTTCCTTTCCGTGGCTTGCTTTTGTTGTGAGAATTCATGAAACATGATTTTAAGTTAGAAGTTACTTATAAAGGACCTTGATCATTCAGCCTTTGTTTAAAAAACACTAGGGGCGCCTTGGTGGCCCAGTGGGTTGAGAGTCTGACTTTAGCTCAGGTCATGATCTCGTGGTTCATGAGTTCAAGCTCTGCTTCAAGGTCACTACTGTCAGTCTGTCAGTGCAGAATCTGCTTTGGATCCTCTGTCTCCATCTTGCTGCCCCTCCCTCTCTTGCGTTCTCTCTCAGAAACAAAACACAACATAAAAAACACTTAAGTGGTGATTGTCATTAATTTAGAAAATGAGTACAGTTTACCCTTGAACAACAAGGGTTTGAACTGCACATGCCCACTTACATGTGGAATTGTTTCAGTAAACATGAGAGAGTACTGTAAATGTATTTTCTCTTCCTTATGACTTTAACATTTTCTTTCCTCTAGTTCACTTTACTGTAAGAATGCAATATGTATGGGCACCTGGGTGGCTTATCGGTTAAGTACCCAACTCCTGACTTTGGCTCGGGTCATGGCCTCATGGTTCATGAGATCGAGCCCCGTGTTAGGCTCTGCGTTGGCAGCATGGAGCCTGCTTGGGATTCTCTCTTTCCCTGCCCCTCCTCTGTGTGTGCATGTGCATGCGGTCACTTTCTCTCTCTCTCTCTCTCTCTCAAATAAACATTTTTAAAAAAAGAATACAGTCCATGATACATATAACGTACAAAATATTTGTTAAGCAACTGTTACTGGTAAGACTTCCAGTCAACAGTGGGTTACTAAGCGCTTAACTTTTGGGAGAGTCAAAAGTTACAACATCTACATTATTTAAAGGTCAATTGTGTATGTTTCAGACCCTTTGTTAGGTTCCAGGATAGTAAACAAATGATACTGTCCATATCCTCGAGAAGTTTATTGTGCACTGGGGAGAGTTAGAGACTTCAGAAGGTGAACTCCCTGGGCAGCAGACTCTGAACTGGAGGTAGTCCTGCACGAGTTTTATTAGAGAGTGCTTTTAGGATCAGCACGTTGGGAGAGAAGAGGAATGGGGTGAGGGAGAAATTGAGTTGTGATATGATCTTAAGGGAAGGACTCAGCCAGTCCTGTGGAGAATGTGAAGCTGGGAACAGCCTTTAAAGTTACCCTAAGTTGAAGTGATGAGGTCTGATTTTGCCGATGCGCTATCCTAGGAAGAGGATATGACATTGGGTAAGGCAGTTCTTCAGTGGAGGCAGTTCTGAAGAGGACTGATAGCTGAGGGTTATCTTTCGGTAGTACTTCTCAGCAGCTGGGACAACAAATCCTTCAGTCCTAAAGGGAGATCTGTGTAGTTGGTATTATAACAGTGTCCACTATAAAGAGTCAGAGTCAACATGGATACTTGTAAACAAATCATTACGTGCTGTGGAATGACTGATTGTTAGAGAGAGTTAGGAAAGGCTTATAGAAGAGATGACATTTAAGCTAGGTTTTAAAGAATGAGTTAGGTTGTTTGGAAGGGAGTAAGCTTAGAGAAGGGGGCATCTTTCATTGAGTCACTGACATTACAGATGGGAAAATGATTTGTTTGAGGGGCAAACAAATTGCTCAAGTTAAATGCATGAGCCATTTTTCAATTTCTACCAGTAATAATGAAAATCATGAGTCCATTTGCAAAATCTTGGTTTGTTTCCATGGTGATAATTACAAAAACAAAATACACTTAAATCGCAGTATGATCATGTTTGAGATTAAGCCAAGCTCATTGTGGCCAGAGCCAAAAAGATGGGCTGAGCTTGAGTTGAGAAGCTTTTATTCTAGGACTCTAAATTGGATTTTGGTCCTAGCATTGTCCCTCATTCTTGAGTCTGGAACAGATGAATTTCCTTAACACTGAACATGTTATTTTTTGTTGCTTGGTTTGTTCTCTCCTAGAATTGAGGGTGTCCGTGGGGAGTCAAGAGATAGGTTAAACTGGGGCCTTTCCACTTACTACTTTTTTGACTTTGGGAAATTTGGTTAACACTTGATCCTGTTTTTTCATCCTTAAAGTACAGGCAGTGATGCATAATACTATCGTATTAAGATTGTTGAGATAATATATAAGAGCCTATAAACTGTGAGGTGTTTCCCAGGGCATTTTATTACTACTTAAAATCCCTTTGTGAAATATATGTGTGAGGCTAGGTTTTTGTTATGGTAAGATTATTAAAAACACATTTTGATTGTCACCGAGCTGTGGATTTGGTCTGTAGAATCCAGCGCTACTGAAACCCAAATTAACATTAAAATCTTCAATATAAGGATGAATGTCACAGAGGAAAACTATTAGTTGGCTTTTGAACGCTGCCATGTCTGCTGTATGGAAGATGTCAGATTTACATGAACAACGGATTTCTGGTTGTGGGGGTGAATAAGATAATAGATGGCAAAATTATTGTAACAACTTTATTACAGCTCACTGTTTTTGCTGTGCTGATGATGGGTCAAAAATTTGTTCAATAGATAAAGTGGATATATAGGGGCTCTGACCCAAGGGCTCAGTATGAGAGAGATTACAATCAAAATGAAATGGTCCAGAATGAAATGCTAACCTCTAGCAATGAAATGCTAACCCCTAGCACAACTGTTAATTCTGAATGAACTGTTGAAAAACAAATGTATAGACAGACCCATAGAGGTCTAGACTTTGGCTAAGCTTCCAAGAATATTTTTCCTGGAAAGGAGAGGCACCAGTTAATAGGCTAAAGGCCCAGTCTGTCACTTTGTGACACCTGTTAAATTGAGAAGGCAGGAAACTTCAAGCAGATCTCATTATTGAGAGAGAAATGATGATTATATGAAATATAACCTCTAATTCCACGAGAATGGGTTAGAGTCACTTGAGCCTTGCAAAATACAAATGTCTGCATTCCAACCCTGGACGTTTTGGTCCTCACTTCTAGAACGGGGCATGGGGGGTTTTATTTTGAAAAGCTTGTCAGCTAATTCTGATGTGGCTCTCTTGAACCACTGGTTCACTGAGCTTTGTTTAATCAGAGTTATGAAATCCCTGGATGTGGGATAAAGAACTAAGTGTTGGAATTTTTTTTTCTAGGAGAGTTTAGGGGACAAATGTTGATTTCTGTAAAACCATTAGGTATTTAGGGACAGCTTCATCTTTTCCAGTGTTGCACAGAGTGTTTCGGTTGTTGGAATAGCTGGAAGTACTAAAGGGACACTGAAACACTGGGGAGTACTTCCAGATGTTGTATTTAATTTTATTATATGAATGAGGAATGATTTTACTAGAAGAAAAAACTGTTCCATCTTATGTATATAATAGAAAAGTCATTGTGTCACAAAATCCAGATAAGCACATTTGGCTATTTTCTGAGTTTTTATATTTAAAGTACATAGTTTATTCAGTATTTTCTTGTCTGCTGATAGATAAATGGTAGCAGATATCTTAAGTTTAAGGAAAATTTATGAGGGGGACAGAGTTTACTTTTGAATAAACTATACCTTTAACTTGTTTTTTTATTCATATCTATCTAGGGGAGAAAAAACAAACTTCTGTACTTCTTGAAACACTTTGGTCCAATTCATTAAGTACATAGTTTAGATAGTAGAGGGGAATCATTTTTCACCAAAGATTTTCTGTAATGTTTCCAAAGATGGAAAAGTGGAGAATGGTCTTAAGAACTAAGACTCCAAGAGAATGTCAGGGCACCAGACTGGGATTTGGAGACCGGAAGAGGTGTATTCATAGTTTAAGGAACATTTAATAGTGCAGCATTTTATATGCCAAAAATAAAAATAATAATAGGGCAAAAAACCTTTTTACAATGCAAACTGTAGAAAATAAGCCCTGATAAAAGTTGTTACTTCTCAGGTGATTGTGATAGCAGAATTTCATTGTAATTTTTAACAGGTATTGTGTGTAACCTCCTAAATCTGGCATAGTGGGCCTGAATTCTTCTTTAAAAGAGAGCTTAAAAAATTTTTTTAAAAACCTGGTTTTAAAGGGATGATTGATTATTGGTGGGATCTGAAGTTTAATCTCACATTATGGTACTGATAATTCAGCTCAATTTTAGAAGATCTTTTATCATTATAGAGTTTTAGGATATTGAATGAGATTGAACACTATGCTATAGTATGAATGGGCCTAAACATGTAAATGACATATTTTTTAAAGAATTAATTGTATTCTGTGGTCTTTAAAAAGTAATATGTTTTTCTTTTTTCAGCTATCTGAAGCAAAGACTCACTTTGAAGATGTTTAATAAGTCATTTGGAACACCCTTTGGGGGTGGCACTGGTGGCTTTGGCACAACTTCAACATTTGGGCAGAGTAAGTTTTTTTTTGAACGTTTTATTTATTTCTGAGAGAGAGAGGGAGACAGCGTGAGCAGGAGAGGGTCAGAGAGAGAGGGGGATACAGAATCTGAAGCAGGCTCCAGGCTCTGAGCTAGCTGTCAGCACAGAGCCTGATGTGGGGCTCGAACCCACAAACTGCGAGATCATGACCTGAACCAAAATCGGATGCTTAACCGACTGAGCCACCCAGGCTCCTCCAGAGTAAGTTTTACAAAAGAACAAAAGAAAGGGAAAATATTAAGCTATTGTTATTAAGAACAAATCCATTCTGATGGCTGAAATAAAAAACATAAGATATAACAAATGTTGGTGTAGATGTGGAGAAAAAGGAACCCTTGTACACTGTGGTTGGTAATGTGAAATGTGCAGACATTGTGGAAAATAGTAGGCAAGTTCCTGAAAAAATTACAAGTAAAATTACCTTAAGATTCAGTAATTCCATTACAGGGTCTTCACCCAAAGAAAACCAAAATACCAATTTGAAAAGATATATATAACCCTATGTTTATTGTAGCATTATTTACAATAGCAAAGATATGGAAACAACCCAGTATCTGCAGATAAATGAGTGGATAAAGAAGATGTGGTGTATATATACAATGGAATATTAGTCAAAAAAAGATCACTTAGCCTATTGGCTAAGATCAGTGTGGTCATAAAAAAGAATAAGATCTTGCCATTTGCAACAACACGGATGGACCTAGAAGGTATAATGCTAAGTGAAATAAGTCAGGGAGAGACAAATGCATGATTTCACTCATATGTCGAATTAAAAAATTTTTTTTTTAATGTTTTATGTATTTTTGAGAGAGAGCTAGAGAGAGCATGGGCAGGGGAGGGTCGGAGAGAGAGGGAGACACAGAATCTGAAGACAGGCTCCAGGGTCTGAGCTGTCAGCACAGAGCCCGACATGGGGCTTGAACCCATGAACCGTAAGATCATGACCTGAGCCAAAGTTGGATGCTTAACCGACTGAGCCACCCAGGCGCCCCTTATATGTGGAATTTAAGAAGCAAAAAAGACAAATGAACAACGATAAAAGGGACAAAACAACAGACTCTTAAATACAGAGTCTGAAAGGAATGAAACTCCAAAACTAAGGTAACATTGTGTGTTAATTATACTTGATTACATACATTTTTAAAAACAAATCCATTCTGATAGCTTTAGATAGGAATTTTATTCATACTTTGGTCTTTATAACAAATTTTTTTTGAAAAATGACCAGATGGGGATACCTGGGTGGCTCAGTCAGTTCAGTGTCCAACTTCAGCTCAGATCATGATCTCATAGTTTGTGGGTTCAAGCCCCACATTGAGCTTTCTGCTGTCAGGACAGAGCCTGCTTTGGATCTTCTGTCTCCCTCTCTCTGCCCCTTCTCCACACAATCTGTCTCAGAAATAAACAAATATTTTAAAAAAGAAATCAGAAATAAAGATGCCCACCATCACTAATTCTGTTTTTAAAAAATGACTGAGGAGCATCTGGGTGGCTCAGTTGGTTGAGCGTCCAACTCTTGGTTTCCAGTAAGGTCATGATCTACAGTTTGTGAGCCCCGCGTCAGGCTCCGCGCTGACAGTGTGGAGCCTGCCTGGGATTTTTTCTTCTACTTTCTCTGCCCCTCCCCTGTCCACTCTCCTTCTCTCAAAATAAATACACTTAAAAATTTTTTGTTTTCATGACTGTATGATAAGATCTTGTTAAAATTTTTTAAGAAAATAGAAATGTTTCAAGTTTCTGTGTTTCTTTGAACATTAGTAGAGGTACTTGTGGGATGCCTGGGTCCCTCAGTCAGCTTAGTGTCCGACTTGGGTTCAGGTCATGATCTCATGGTTCATGGGTTCCAGCCTTGTGTCTCGCTCTGTGCTGACAGCTCAGAGCCTGGAGCCTACTTCAGATTCTGTCCCTCCCTCTCTCTGCCCCCCCCTTCTCGAGCGTGGTTTCTCTCTCTGTCTCTGTCTGTGTCTGTGTCTGTGTCTCTGTCTCTCTCTCTCTCTCTCACACACACACACACAAATAAATAAACATTAAAATAAAAAAAGTAGGTACTTGAAATGTAGGCTCCAGACCCAACATGGGGCTTGAACTCATGACCTTGAGACTAAGAGTCACATGCTATACTGAAGAGCTAGCTAGGTACCCCATACTTGAAATATTTTATTAATTGGTTCTTGTACCAAAAAGTTAAGTGTGTTAAAGATTTTCAGACCAGGAAATAATCTATTTATATTTAGTAAAAAATGTAGTTATTAAATAACTGCTCTGAGATTTGCTTTGTGAATAATATTCAGAGGCAAAACTGTTAAGATATCAAAGCCCCTAATCCCCAGCAGCCCTCCTAAGATCCACTTCCCCTTCCACTTAGTATTGTACATGACACTAGTTGTGTGTAACAACACTCACTCTCTTTTGAACTTTTAATTAAAAATTTTATACTTCTACAAGTAGAAGGAATGGTGTAATGAACTCTCATGTACTTATTTCCTAGCTTCAGCAGTCAGCATTTTACTAGTCTTGTTTATTTTTTATTTTATTGTATTTTATTTATTTTTATTTTAAATATATATTTTTTAATGTTTATTCATTTTCAGGAGAGAGACAGACAGAACACAAGCAGGGGAGGGGCAGAGTCAGAGAGGGAGACACAGAATCTGAAAGAGGCTCCAGGCTCTGAGCTGTCAGCACAGAGCCTGACATGGGGCTTGAACTCAGGAATGGTGAGATCGTGACCTGAGCTGAAGTCGGACGCTTAACCGACTGAGCCACCCAGGCGCCCCTATTTACTTTTATTTTAAAGAGAGAGAACATGCATGAATGGGGAAGAGGGGCAGAGGTTGAGGGAGAGAATCTTAAGCAGGGCTCAGTCTCATGACCCTGGGATCATAACCTGAGCTGAAATCAAGAGTTGGACACTCCACCAACTAAGTGACACAGGTCACACACACACACACACACCCCACCCCACCCCACCCCACCCTGTCTTGTTTTTATCTTTTCTCTTTTTAAGGAGAGATAAGCATTTGAACAGAATGTTTTAATGCAAATCCCCAGAAGTTTTCTCTTAACTGGAGAAGATTGTAAGAATAGAGGAAAACTTTTTCAACTCTCTTCTGACCTCTTCTTAAAATACCCTGTACATCTAGGTCCTTGGCTTTTGTTTGTTCACCTCTTTTAAGTGTATCTATTTATTTTGAGAGAGTGTGGAAGGGTCAGAGAGAGACAGAGAGAGAAAGAGAAAATCCCAAGCAGGCTCCACACCATCAGTATAGAGCCTTATGTGGGGCTGAAACTCACCAACTGTGAGATCATGACCTGCTCCAAAGTGTGATACATAACTGAATGAGCCACCCAGGCACCCTTAGGTCCTTGATTTTTATTTTATTTTATTTTATTTTTATTAATAAAAAAATTTTAATGTTTATTCAGTTTTGTGAGAGAGACAGAGAGCAAGCAAGGGAGGGGCAGAGAGAAAGGGAGACACAGAATCTGAAACAGGCTCCAGGTTCTGAGCAGTCAGCACAGAACCTGACACGGGGCTTGAACTCATGACCCACAAGATCATTACCTGAGCTGAAGTTGGACACCTAGTTGACTGAGCCACCCAGCTGCCCCAGGTCCTTGGTTTCTAATGAAGAGTGCCCATCAGAGTCACTTTTGGAGGGTTATTTTTGTTGGCTTTTTGTTAAAAAAAAATTTTTTTTTTAATGTTTATTTATTTTTGAGAGAGAGAGACAGAGCATGAGCAGCAGAGGAGGGACAGAGAGAGGGAGACACAGACTCTGAAGCAGGCTCCAGGCTGCCTGGAAGGGCTGGAACCCACAGACCATGAGATCATGACCTGAGCTGAAGTCAAGTTGGACGCTTAACTAACTGAGCCACCCAGGCGCCCGTTTTTTTTTTGTTGTTGTTTGTTGTTTTTTTGTTTAAAGAACATATTTTCTGTCCTAGAACTATGGAATTAGAATCCCAGGTTGGAACATGAACATGTCTATTTTGAAAACCCTTCCCAGGTCATTGTGAAGTGCTCTCCTAAGTAAGGACCATCTATCTCAGTGACTGTAGAACATATGGTCACTGGAAAGAGTTGAACACCTTAATTCTTACGATTTTACTTTCATTTCTATCTCCTAATCACTAGTTACCTTTTCACCTTTGCACTCCTTTTGGTATTATTTAGCACTTTTTTTTTTTAACCATCAACATCTATAAATAACTTTATTCAAAAGTCACGCCTCTTTCACTTTTTAAAAAAATGTTTTTATGTTTTTTATTTATTATTGAGACAGAGAGAAACAGAGCATGAGTGGGGGAGGGGGGGGGAGAGAGAGAGGGAGACACAGAATCTGAAAGAGCTCCAGGCTCTGAGCTGTCAGCACAGAGCCCCATGTGGGGCTCGAACCCACGACCCACGAGATCATGACCTTAGCCGAAGTTAGATGCTTAACCAACTGAGCCACCCAGGTGCCCCCCACTTTTTTTTTTTTAACCTGGAGCAATGAGTACAATATCTGTGGCTTAATTTTAAGTCTGTAATTTGTGGTATGATGGACTTTTGAAAAAATCATTTTCAGAGAAGACCAGTGATTCTATTCAAATGCAGAATGTTAAGAAATATTAAAATCCTTTTTATTCATTGGGTAACCCAATTAAGATTTTGTTTTGACCCTGGATTTTGCTTTTTCAGATACTGGTTTTGGTACTACTAGTGGAGGGGCTTTTGGAACATCTGCATTTGGTTCTAGCAACAATACTGGAGGCCTCTTTGGAAATTCACAGACCAAACCAGGTAGGGGTTTTACTTAGAATACAGTTGGTTTATTTGTAGCTGATACAGGACTTCATATAGTGGTTCCAATTCATCTATTTAACTGTTTTTCCCCCTCTCGATCTCTCCAGGAGGATTATTTGGTACTAACTCATTTAGTCAGCCAGCTACTTCCACAAGCACTGGCTTTGGGTTTGGCACATCAACAGGAACATCAAATAGCTTGTTTGGAACTGCAAGTACAGGGACCAGTCTCTTCTCATCCCAAAACAATGCCTTTGCACAAAATAAACCAACTGGCTTTGGAAGTAAGTAGGACATCATTGGACTTCTGCATCTAACAATATGATTTGCTTATTGAATATACCCTTTCTTCTTCTTTTGCCTGTATTCATTTACCTCCTTTCTCCACCAAATGGCAAAAACGTGGGGAGAGGAAATCTTCAAAATGTATTGAAAAGTTTAATAGGCTGGAAATGAGGGAGGTGGGTACATCCCCCAGGAGTGGAAATCTGAGAAGCACTATTATTTAAGGGATATGCAGAGGAAGAGTCTCCTGATACAGAATGACCAGAGATTGTATGAAAAGCCGGGTCAGAGTAATGTCATAGGTGTTAGGAGAATTTCAAGGAGTTAAACATGTAGTCAGCCACACTGTGCTGCAGAGGCACCTCCTTGCCTCTGTTTCACATTTGTTATAAGAGACTAAAGCAGGAATGACAAATACTGGGTATGACATGGTTATTCTTCCGTTCCTTATCCATGGCAGATGTTTTTAATTGATGGTTTCTTTCTAAGTCTAAATGTGGCCTGGGGATACTTCTCCACACAGCCACTACTAGTTGAACAGGTGTGCTCTGTGAGTTGATGCATTCCCAGCACAAAAGTATAGCAGAATGAATGTTAGCCAGCTATCAATATTTCGCAAAGGGAAAGTTGTAGGGTATTGAAATAGTTAATGATGACAATGTACAATGGAATCTAAAGTTCTTATTCAAAAGAGATGTGCCTGTTTACCTTAAACCATACATCAGGACATGTTTATAGTAAAGAGTTTGCCAGTGAGAAGTCACATTCCTCTCAGATTGGTAATTAGGATGTGATAATTTTGTTTACTGACATTTCTGGCACCCTTTGTACAACTTCTTGAAAGTAATATCTCTTTGAAAAATATATTAGATAACAGTTAAATTCACTTTTATGGAATTTTTTGAAACTCGGCTTTTTGGAAAAGTAATGTAATCAGGATTTATTCTGTAAAATGATCAAGATGCCTAATAATTTTTCTAAATTACTTTTCTGGGCAAAATTTCGTATTAACCTGTTTGTCCTAATAGAACCATTTGTATGTTTTGAAATTTTTGGTTTTGTATAGGGGTTTGTACTAACGTAATATGTATTACGTAAATAAAATATACTGTGACCCTTGTTGATATCTGTTGTGATATTTTCAGAAAGATGGGTTTATTCAGCATGTAGTCTTAACAAGTAAGGAAAAATGAAATAAAATTTGTGATGAAATAGAGTTGTTTTTTTTTCTCACTTGTCTTCCAAATTTACCCAAGAAGAGCTTTATAGACATTTAGCTGACAAAGGGATTTAGACTTTGTTTCACTTCAAAATTTTGAGCCTAGAATTATGTCCATGTCTATATGAAATGTCTGAAGATACTTACTAGGGCAATTTGAAAGATAGAAAATTTGAGGATGTGAAAGTAATGCTGCTATAGTGCTACAGCCCAATTCAAAGTCTTACAGATTCTTAAATTCTTAACTGTTGCCGTCTTATTTTTCTTTCTAATTTACAGATTTTGGAACAAGTACCAGCAGTGGGGGACTTTTTGGTACTACAAATACCACCTCCAATCCTTTTGGTAGTACATCTGGCTCCCTCTTTGGGCCAAGTAGTTTTACAGCTGCTCCCACTGGGACTACAATTAAGTTTAATGTAAGTATTTTTTTCCCCAGTCTTTGTAGAATATATGACTCTCCCATTTGTATATCTCTTTGCAAGATGAATCATAAAATTTCTCCTTTTTCCAGTTCTGCACAGCTTAGTCTCACTCTTTTAAGATATGTTAAGAACAAAATCTGTAAATAGTGATATAATAAATAGGAAAAGTTATGAAACATAAATCTAGATTATGTGTATTTGAATTATGTGTATTGAATCATAATTCAATTTGTTAATTATTAATTCATTAATAATTATTAATACATTAACCCAATCAAAAATTTTACTGTTTTATTTATTTCTGAGAAAGAGAGAGACAGTGTGAGCAGGGGAGGGTCAGAGACAGAGGGTCAGAATCCGAAACAGGCTTCGATCTCTGAGCTAGCTGTCAGCACAGAGCCCGATGTGGGGCTCGAACCCACGAACCATGAGATCATAACCTGAGCCGGTCAGACGCTTAAGCCACTGAGCCACCCAGGTGCCCCAACCCAATCAAATTTATATTCACAAGGTTGATTACAGTAGGTAGTAATGATGTTGAACTTGTATTTATTGCATTCATAACTTGGCTCTAAAGGAATGGCTGAATGCTCAGCCATTATTATTGAAAATAGGGACTTTTTAAGGAGTTTTATTGAATAACTCATAAATATTCTGTGTGCCAATGAAAAATAAAACTTGTTGATGAAGTGGCAAAATGGGGCAGTAGAGATTTATGTTTTCTTTGGCTTTTTTAAGAGGACTTGGGCAGAGGGTTAGAATGGAAGATTTGTTTATAAAAATGTATGGGATATTACTTGATATAAGATACAATTTGATGTGATTGGTTAGGAGATACTTAGGATAGGCTGGAGGTGCAGTTTGCCTAAAGAAACTCTGGTGAAAGTAGGTCTTGACTTAACTTCTTGTTAAAACATACTCCAGGAAATGAAAAATTTCTCAGGCAAAGTGGTAAAGTCATGATACTGAATTTAGAAACCTAAATTTTATAAATAATAGGGAAAAATACTGTGTGCTGTTTCATGGAAAGTGTAATAATTGAGAAAACTGACAATACTAGTAGAAATGTTTGGTTATATATTATGCCTTTTTCTCTTAAGATTGTAGGGGGGAAAACCAGGCTTCCATGTTTCTTAAATGCAACAACATTTATAAAGCAGGCACTTTGAAAGAAAGAAGAAAGAAATATATAAAATAAGGCAGACACTTTAGAGCAGAGTAGGAGATAGAACTCAGAGATTCAGGTTTAAATGTACATGTTGGTAAATTGGGTGAAGTTTTTCTTATGCCTACAGTATTAAGTATATGTTAGTGTATAATCAGATGGCTTGGTTATGGGCTTAATATCTGTGATAACTATTACTGAGATTGATTTATTTAGTTAGATAACCTTGTAGGGAGAGGGGAGATAAGAAACACAGTGTATTTAATTAAGCAGCCTTGAGAATTTCATTTAGCAAAAGACCTATAAAACTAGATAGTATGGAGAGTTCAGTGGTTGAAGAATTGTGTCTATGAGAGTAGGATTTAAAGTTTGGACTTAGACATTTGCTTTAGACTTTCAAATTTGCCTTTATGTTCCTTTACAGCCTCCAACTGGTACAGATACTATGGTTAAAGCTGGAGTTAGCACTAATATCAGTACCAAGCACCAGTGTATTACTGCTATGAAAGAATATGAAAGCAAGTCTCTAGAGGTCAGTAAAATGCAATATTGAATATCAGCCCAGCCTTATTCTATTGGAAAGCAACTTTTACAAATATTTTTGGTTATTTCTAAGATCAGTGGTTCACAATGGGTTTATGTAAAAGACTTACAACTAAATTTTTTTAAGTAAGCTCTGTGCCCAGTGTGGGGCTTGAAGTTACAGCCCTGACCAAGATCAAGAGCTACATGCTCTACTGACTGAGCCACCAAGGTGCTCCACCACCAAATAATTTTTAAAAATTAATGTATTATCTATACATATCTTGTTTTAGGAAGGGCAATATTCATCTTGTTTGTACTGGTATAGTTCTGTTAGTAGTCCATTGTGATTGTATGTTCACATTACACTGGGCAATGTGTGTGTATGTGACATCCACATGATTTTAGTAAACTCATGCAAAGTCATAAGTGTATAACATAGTAAGTTTTCACCAAGTGAGCAGACCTATGGTACCAGGATCCAGATCAAGTCACTGAGCATTAGCAGCATTCCTGATGTCCTGCCTGTGTCCTGTCTCCCTAGGCATGATTCCTTCCTCCCTCCAAAGCTAACTACTGTTGTGACAGCCCATGTTTTGCTCATTTTGAACTTTATATAGATGGAATCTTTCATTATGTACTAAGTCTGCTTTTCCACATTATGAGATTTATCCATGGCATTGCATGAAGTTACAGTTAGTCCATCCATACTATGACGTGGTAGTGTGTTGTATATTTGAGTGTCATCCCTAATTGTAGCTGTTGGTTCCTCTGCATCCCATACCATACTTGATTGATTGGAGTATAAAGAAACACCCTGGCTTGTGAGATAGAACTGTTAAACTTTATACCTTTTTTACCTAATTTTCTGAAACCTCTCATCCCAGTCCAGAATCCTTGATCTTTCTAGCTCATTTTTTAATTTTTGGGATGGGAGTAGATACATTTATTATATAGCATTGTACTAAAAGGAACTATTGCTGTTTCTAAAAGAAAATTAAAATTAAGTTATGGTTGGTCCTTTGGCCTGTGGTTTTAGTAATTATGGTATGGATTTTAGTGTCCACTCTACACTGTTGAAAGTGTTTTTCTGTAATGATGATAAGTTAATGTTCTGTAGTTCTCTGTTTTTTTGTTATGGGTCCTCTGTGAACGTGGACATTGAATCCTGTGTGAACATGGACATTGAATTCTAAATTTAAATATTTAGTTTCCTAAAAAAAATTTTTTTGGCTGCATATTAAGATTGAAAGTCTGCTTTTTCTTCCTCTAGGAACTTCGTTTAGAGGATTATCAGGCTAACCGGAAAGGCCCGCAGAACCAGGTGGGAGCAGGTACCACAGCTGGCTTGTTTGGGTCTTCTCCAGCAACCTCCAGTGCAACAGGACTCTTCAGCTCCTCTACTACTAACTCAGGCTTTGCATATGGTCAGAACAAAACAGCCTTTGGAACTAGTAAGCATTTGGCATCATATTGAGGAGGGACACACAACTAAAAGTAAAACATAATTGTCATCTTTTGATAAATACTATGGAGAAAAATAATTCGGGGATGTCGGAGGAATAGAGTATCTGATATATAGGTGGGGATGGAGAGATATACAGTAAGTGGAGATGGTTAAAAAGGGCCTCAGTGATAAGGTAACATTTGGAAGGTGACCTGTCTGAAGGAGGTGAAGGATAAAGCTATACAGATTTCTGGGGGAACAACATTCCAGCCAGAGGAAGCTATAAGTCTAAAAACCCTGAGTTTTTTCCATAGAAATGAGGATCAAGGAGGGGAAAGTATTAAGGGATATAGGGACTATATTTTATAGTACATTGCGGGTCATTGTCAAGATCTGAATTTTTATTTGAGTTAGGAAGCCATTAAAAGTTTTAGAAAGAAGTCATGTGATTATGAGTGAAGGATATTCTGAAGGCTGCTATATTAAGAATAGATTGTGGTAGCTACACTCGTGAGTATAGCATAATTTAGAGATTTTTCCAGTCACTGTGTTGTACACCTGAAACTAATATAACATTGAGTTTCAACTTCAAAAATTCAAGAAAAAGATTGTTAAGGGTGAAAGGGTGAAAACAAATGAATTAGAAAAGCTATTGCTTCATTTACATGAGAGATGTTGGTGACTTGGCCCAGGAGATGGAGGTGGTAAACATGTCAGATGCTAGACCCATTATGAATATAGAACTGATGAAATTTGCTGTTTGCTTTTATGTGGGATGTGAAAGAGGGAAGTCTACGATGATGACTAAATTACCTTATGAAAATATTACTTTGGTACAGGTAATACATATGTATGATAAAAAGATTACAAGACACAAAAAAGTCTATAACCTAAGGTATCTTATTTGCTTCCCCTAGCTACTATTTTCCCTCCCTAGAAACAAGCGAAAGTTGGACTTTTTCGTGACCTTTTACAGAGATTTTTACACATCTACGAATCTACAGATAAATACATGTTTAAGTGACATTTAACATTCATTTCAGTCTTGGTATTCTGTGATGTAGTTTAGCCACATATTCATTATTGAGTACAGTGTATCCTATGCTGGAAATAGAAAGCCTCTGTTCTCAATAAAAATTTAATCTAACAACATCAAAATACACATATAGATTCTGAGTTTAGTATGATATCTTGTAAATAGAAGAAAGTTTTGAACTCAAAATGAAGATTACTTAGCTCAGCCAGGGTTCTTGAGGTCAGAGTATTGTAGGAATTAACATCTGAACTAAATGACCTAGGTGGAAAAGGATGGGAAGTGAAATGGTTATCTCTTTTGAGTAGTGAATGAAATTTTCCTACATCATTTAGATGTGTAATCAAGAATATTAATGCTGTTGCATTCATACTGTATTGTAGTAATGCTGTTCTATCCATATTGTAACTGAATAATGTGAGATTTGAGGGATTTTTTTTCTCCATTTATTTTCACCTTATTTCTTTTTTCTGAAAGGTACAACTGGATTTGGAACAAATCCGGGTGGTCTGTTTGGACAACAGAATCAGCAGACTTCTAGCCTCTTCAGTAAACCATTTGGCCAGGCCACAACCACCCAGAACACTGGCTTTTCCTTTGGTAATACCAGCACACTAGGACAGCCAAGCACCAATAGCATGGTAAGGGAACAGGTCCTTTTTTTTTTTTTTTTTTTAATTAAATAAGTTTTTAAAACATTTGTTTATTTTTGAGAGAGACAGAGCATGAGCAGGGGTGGGACAGAGAGAGGGGAAGACATAGAATCCTAAGCAGGTGCCAGGCTCTGAGCTGTCAGCACAGAGCCCAATGCGGGGCTCAAACTCATAGACCGCGAGATCATGGCCTGAGCTGAAGTTGGTTGCCTAACCGACTGAGTCACTTCAGTGTCCCAGGAAACAGGTCTTTAATTAACTCCAGATCTTATTCAGAGAGCTAAGCAATGAGGCTTCTAATCATGTTAAAGTAGCAAGTTTTACCTCTACTGTAGTTCTTAAGAGTTGATGGTATATAGAAAGGAAAGAGCAAAATGTAAATAATTAAAACCTGGATTCTAGTCCAGGCTCTACTCCCTCCTCATTGAGGGGCTGTTGAGCCAAGTCACTTATTCTTTCCAAGCATATTTCCTTATCACTAGAAGCTGCTTCATGTGCTAGAATTGGCCACTAAAGGTTATACCTTAGGACATTGGCTCTATCCATTCTATGGAGTATAGCAAAAAATACACATTACTGTCTGTATTTCAGCATATTCTCTGTTTGTTTCCTTACGTGGAGTTAGGCAAAGATGTGTAGATCATTAAAATAAATAAGAGAGCACTAAAACTGAGAGCCATATTGGATAATTGCTATTTCTGTGCAAAAAGCAAAAGAGAAAGTCTGAGTCATTACCAGTTTCTGTATTTTTTTTTTTTTTTATTTAGTTTGAGAGAGAGTGCATGTGCATTGGGCAGAGGCAGAGAGAGAGGGAGGATGAGAGAGAGACACAGAGCATGGTCAGGAGAGAGGCAGAGAGAGAGGGAGACAGAATCCAAAGTAGGCTCCAGGCTCTGCGTTGTCAACACAGAGCACAACGCGGGGCTTGAACTCAAGAACTGCGAAGATCATGACCTGAGCCGAAGTTGGGCTCTTAACTGACTGAGCTACAAGGCGCGCCCCTCACACCCCAAAAATCTTACAAATACTGGTAAACCAAATTCAGCAACATGTAAAAGATGACAATCATGATTCAGTGGGATTCATTCCAGAAGGTTGATTCAACATAGGAAAATTAATCAACATAATAAACAAAACCACATGATCACTTCAGTAGGTGCAGAAAAAGCATTTGACACCCTTTCATGGTAAAGACATTCAACAAAGATAGAAAGGAACCCAAGCCAACTCATCTTTGACAAATCAAGAAAGAATATCCAGTGGAGTATTCTGTCATATTTTGTTTTCAGTGTTATAATCCTGTTATTTCTTAGAGCATAAGAGTTAGTATAAAGTCTTATTCTGCTGGCTAGGACATTGGAACTCATCAGGGTTAGATGTAGATATGAATTTCTGGTCCTGTCACTCAGGAGCTATGACATCTTGGGCAATTTTTTAACTTTCTTGAGTGTGTGTGTGTGTGTGCGTGTATATGTGTATGTGTATGTTTATGTTTAATGGCCCTGCTCGGCAGGGTTGTTGTGAAGAAAAAAATGCTTTATGTATTTAGCATAGTATCTGTCATATAAACTTTTTAAAAATGGCAACTGTTATTAATCTAAGACTCTTAAAACTGACTGTTGTAGGATATCTTTTAATGTAGATTACCTTTTGCAGGGTTTATTTGGAGTAACCCAAGCCTCACAGCCTGGAGGTCTTTTTGGGACAGCCACAAACACCAGCACTGGGACAGCATTTGGAACAGGAACAGGTCTCTTTGGGCAGCCCAATACTGGATTTGGTGCTGTCGGTTCGGTAGGTTTTTACAGTTGATCTAATTTGAAGATACGAATAAATTTGTTAAATGAATTTCCAAGAAAGATTTAACTATTTTTCAAATATTTTTATTGGGTATAAGACTTGATGCTGATAGTAATTAAAAGCTATTTGGTACAAAAATAGGTAACTTTAGTTGGTTAATTTTCCAGGTATAAGTTCCTTTTTAAACATCTTTGCCTCTTCTGTGCCTTACTTCTGATAGCACAATATCACTCCAGTTGGTTAAATTGTTGAGTCTAAATTGAAGTGCTTTCATTTTTAAGTCAGGTAATTTTTAATTCCTATACTCTATTCTCTGTTTGGGGTGATAGGTTGGTATGATTGAGAGTTAAGAATTCCAAGTTGCTAAAGCTGTTGGTAATCTCATGATTCTCATGCAGCTGGAGGCTTAACTGAATTATGTTCCCTGTTCAGTCATTTAAGTAAACAACTATTTAGGAGTACACTTAACCTCAGAATAATAGTAAATTCTGTATTGCCACTTAAACTATGTGAGAATGGATATAGAACAGCCAATCTGTATTATTTACCTATTTAAAAAAGCTTTGAACATGCTGTTGTGTATAAATAGAAAAAAAAAAGAAAAAAATCTCAAAACATGATTTTCAGGGAAATTGAAATCTCTTATTTCTTAACTTTTCTTTGGGTAGCTAATTGAGATGAGAAATTGAGAAAATTATATAATGCTTTAAAAAGTTCTTAGTAACCAATTATTGAGATATAATCCTAATGCCATATAATTTGCCCTTTTAAACTTTATAATTGAGTGGTTTTTAGTATACCAGCAGATTGTGGATCTATCACCATAGTCAATTTTAGAACATACTCATCACCTTAATAAAAAGAAACCTCATACCCATGAAGAGTCACTTCTCATTTGCCCTCCAATTAACCTCAAGCCAGTGGTCTACAGATTTATCTAGTCTGGACATTTCATACACATGGAATCACATAATATGTAGTTTTTTGTGACCACGTTTACTTAGCATAACGTTTTAAAGGCTCATCCATATCCTAGTATGTTTAAATTTTTTATTGTAACTATTTCTGCTGGCAAATTAAATACATGAACATTTCTGTTACCAGGTTACAAAAATTCTTTATTTATTTTCTTTGCCCCACTGAAATATTGTGTTTGCTGAAGGGTTGCCGTTAACTTCTCAGGCTAGAAGCATGCTCTGTAAAGTCCATCTTGCTCAGATTAGTATATTTTTCTGATAGTCTTTATTCATCATCCTCCTACTTTTTCATAAAAGTTATGACATTATTCTCTCACTTCACACCCAGTCCAGTATACCTGAGGTAACCCCTGTTTACTGTTTGAAGTGTGTCTTTATAGTACTTAAGATTTTCCTGTATTTTGTTCTTTTTAGACCCTGTTTGGAAATAACAAGCTTACTACATTTGGAACCAGCACAACCAGTGCTCCTTCATTTGGTACAACCAGTGGCGGGCTCTTTGGTAACAAACCAACCCTGACTTTAGGAACCAATACAAACACTTCCAATTTTGGTACATATAAAAAAGCAGGTTTGACTCTTTTAAAGTTACACTGACTATACCACACATCATTCTCCTGATTCATATGATTGGGAATATTAAAAAATTCTCAGGTAAGCTGTGGCTTGATGTGAGGTACCAGAGGAGAAGGTTTAATATCATGGACATGGGTTGACATACTTAGAAAGCATATAAATTGCATTACCTCATTATTAGTCTCCTAACTCCCTGCTTTGGATAAAATGGGCCATTCAACACGTGAACACATGCAGTATTACCTTGTAGAAGTTGCTTTTCCAATGGATATAGAATTTTTTTCAAAATAAGGAAGTACATTTCCTTTGGATTACCCCACCAATAGTTGAAAAACCATAAATGAAACACATTCAGTTGAGATAACATATTCTGTGTTTTTTTTTTTTTTTTTTAAGTTTATTTTGAGAGAGACAGACAGCACGAGCAGAGGAGGGGCAGAGAGAGAGAGGGAGAAAGAGAGAATCGCAAGCAGACTCTGCGCTGCCAGCACAGAGCCAGGTCGGGCTCAAACTCATAAAACTATGAGATCATGACCTGAGCTGCAACCAAGATTTGGATGCTTAACCAACTCAGCCAACCAAAAGCCTTGAGATAACATTCTTTTAGGCCAGGTTTCAAATGGAGAAGTGGTATACAAATTTGTTGATTTTTTTTTTTTTTAAAAGGTTTTTATTGTTATTTTTGTTTTGATTTTTTTTGTGTTTTTGAGATTTCATGATTCTTATTGGAAGTTCAAACTTTCCTTCAGCTGCAAAAGTTTATTTTTGAATATGTATTCATTATAAAAAAATTAGAAAATAAAATAAATAAAAGATAAGATTGAATAATGATTAAAATACAGCCCTAAACTACTTTTCACAGATAATGCTGGAAAAATGAGACTTGTTTAATAGAACATTATTGTAAATGTCTTCTGTAACTACCTAATTAAGTTTTTAATCAAATTTTTAACAAATTATTAACATAATTTGTGTTAGATAAGGAAAATTAATTTCATGACTAAGGGAAATACTAGTTTAAATATCTGTTAAGGATTTTACTACCAGATAACATCACTAGGCACTGGGGATACTTAGTGGGAGATGAGTGAAAAGACATGATCAGTGGACCACTTGGCTGGCTCATTTGAAAGAGCATGCCACTCTTCATCTCAGAGTCTTTAGTTTGAGCTTGAATCCACAAACCGTGAGATCATGACCTGAGCTGAAATCAAGAGTTGGACACTTAACCAACGGAGCCACCCAGGCGCCCCTAGACCAGTTGTTTCTTAGTCATCTCATCCTAAAAGATTTTAATACCGCATATGCATTGTGTATCTGTTTATGTACTATGGCCCTTTGAAGGGCCATAAACCATTGTATATCTGTGATTCATTTAACCCCTCAAGAGCCACTTTTCCCTTCCTTTGAAAATACATGTTTTTTTGTAGCATGCTTCGTGTTCAGAAACATTGTTTTTATCTGCTTATATAGGCTAAAATGATGAAATGGGCTGGACTTCTGAAATATACTTGATGTTCTTCCTTGGTTGCAGATTTCTGATCTGTTTGGAGATTTTTTGTTGTTGTTGATGGATAAATATACATATGTATTTCTGTTCAACAGCATAAAAATGAATTATTTCATTTTTATCTAAAATGCCTCACTAACTTTTGTGATGAACCTGAATTGTCCTAATTTTTTTTCTTTTTTAATCCCCAGTGTTGACCTAGTGCCTGGTATAGCATAGGTGCTCACTAAAACTTGGTTAAATGGCTTAAAGGATGAACAAATGGGGCCCTAAGAGTAATGATTCCCTCTGAGTCAGATGGGGATTGTGAGGTAGCTTTGTCCTGTTCTTGGGTGAATTTAAATTTCCATACCACCCTTGAGAGATCCAGATCTACTGATACTCTTCTTGTCTTGGGAAGCTGTCAGCTTTGAGTTTGTGGGCATAAGAATCTTCTGACTTGGAAATAAGCCATGTAACAAATCTGGAAATGGAATAATATAATATAGAGATTTAGAGTGTTGCTAAATTGTTGTTGGTCACACATTATCCATTATGGGGTTTTGTTTCATTCTGATGCTGGCGAATCCACAGAGTTAAAAGTTGGCATACCTAAAAAAAATTGGGATACATACTGCTACAATTGGTATTGCAAGATCCTTAAGTCATTCTTTAGAATCATCAGCCCATTTTCTTAATAAATATTCCTGGCAGGGACAAGCTTAAGATTAAGTGAGTATGAGATAGTGTCTGAATTTCTGAATGAATGGAGGAATAGAATTGTTTCAGGAGAGGAATTACAGACAGAATGTTTATACATGGGAGCAAAGGTTTAAAAAAGTCGATTCTTTGTGTAATAATGAGATGATGCTGGGCAATATGTCAGTGATTCTTCCATGCTGTATGGTTAAGTGGACAGTTAAGGAGCTATTTGAATACTTAAATATCTTTTTCCTTTAAGCTTATTTTTCTAAATTGAGGTATAATTGAAATATAACATTAGTTTCTGGGATAAGGATTTGATAGTTGCATATATTGTGAAATGATCACTGTAATAAGTCTAGGTAATAGTTAACATCTGTCACCATATATACATTTTTTTTTTATGATGAGAATGTTTAGGATCTACTAGTTTAGCAACTTTCATATGTATTAACTGTAGTCACCATACTGTATATTACCTCCCCATGACTTATTTTATAACTGTAAGTTTTTACCTTTTGATCCCCTTTTACCCTTTTTGCCCATCTTCCATTCCTTGCTTCTGGCAACTACCAATCTATTGTCTGCATCTATAAGCTCATCTTTTGTTTTATGAGATTACACATACAATTGAGATCATGCAGTTTTGTCTTTCTCTGAATGGCTTATTTACTTAGCAGAATGCTTTCAGATTCCATCCATGTTTTCACAGATGGCAATGTTTCATTCTCCTTTATGGCTGAATAAAGGAGAATGAATACAATAAATTCCATTGTATGTAGATACCACATCTTTATCCATTTATCCATCAGTGGATACTAGGACTGTTTTCAGTATTTTGGCTATTGTAAAAAATTTTTTTACATTCGTTATTTATTTTGAGAGGGAGAGAGAGAATGCATGTGCAAGTGGGAGATGGGCAGAGAGAGGGAGAGAGAGAATCCCAAGCAGGCTTGTGCTATCAGTGCAGAGCCCAGCACAGGGTTCAGACTCAAACCTTAAAAGATCATGACCTGAGCTGAAACCAAGAGTCAGATGCTTAACCAACTGAGTCACCCAGGCAGCCCTTATTGTGGTTTTGATTTGCATTTCCCTGATGATTAATGATGTTGAGCATCCTTTCATATGTCTTTGGTCCATCTGTATGTCTTTGGAAAAATGTCTATTCAGATCCTCTGACCATTTTTAAATTAGATTATTTCTTTGCTATCGTGGTGAGTTCTTTATATATTTTGGATATTAACCTATTAACAGATGTATGGTTTGCAAATATTTTCTCTCATTCAGTAGTTTGCTTTTTCATTTTGTTGATGGTTTCCTTTGTTGTACAGAAACTTTTTAAATTTGATACAGTGCCTGTTGTATATTTCTGCCTTTGTTGTCCTTGCTTTTGATGTCACACCCAAAAAGTCATTGCCATGACAAATGTTACATGGGAGCTCATGGGCTATATTGTCTTTCTGGGGTTTTATTTTCAGGTCTTGCAGTTCAAGTATTTAATTTTTGTGTATGGTGTAAGTTTGTGGTCCAGTTTCATTCTTTTGCTGTCCAGTTTTTCTAGCACCATTTATTGGAGAGACTGTCCTTCCCTATTGTATATTCTTGGGTCCTTTGTTGTAAATTAATTAACCATTAATCCTCTTTAATTTTAATTTAAAAATTGTTTTTGAAATAACAGTTGATCAACATTTGTCAGTAAGAATCTGAGGAAATGTGTGGTATAAACAGTGTAAGTTGGGACTTATTTCCCTCATGTGGGTTTGAGGTAGTTCACAACTATCTTATTTTCTGCTGTTTATGGGGATGGAAGATCTTTTCCAGTTAAATTTTAACTCAAAACAAAAAAGAATATTTCCAAGAATGTTTTTTCTTTTTTCTTTTTCTTTAAAATAAAAAACTGATTGTGTTTGAGTAGTAGTACTCTTTTGTGGCATAGCTTTTAATTAGCACAGTTGAAGAAAAATAATGAATATATGAATTAAATTTATTAGATTATGTCAGATTACCTGCATTTCTTTAAAATTTTTTATTTTGAGAAAAAGAGCACGTGAGCAAGGGAGGAGCAGAAAGAGGGGGAGAGAGAATCTTAAGTAGGCTCTGTGTGGACCCCGACACGGGGCTTGATCATGAGATCATGACTTGAGTCAAAATCAGGATTTGAATGCTTTACTGACTGAGCCACTCAGGCACCCCTGATGATATGTATTTCTTTTTTTTTTTTTCCTTTTTTCTTTTTTTAATATTTATTTTGAAAGAGAGAGAGAAAGATCAAGAGTGGGGAAGGGGCAGAGAGAGAAGGAGACACAATCTGAAGCAGGCTCCAGGCTCTGAGCTATCTGCACAGAGCCCGGCACTGGGCTCGAACTCAAGAACCGCGAGATCATGACCTGAGCTGAATTTGGATGCTCAACCAATTGAGCCACTCAGGCACCCCGATCACATGTATTTCTAAGTAACATTAGAAATACATTTTCAAACTGTTTAAATTCTTCAACTTTTTTCCTGGTCATTTTCTATTGTAATAATAATCTAAATGTTGGCATGGCTAAGTATATAATATTCTTAGTTGGTGATAGTGTCATATAATCCAAGATATTCTTTACTAAGACCATTCTCTCTTAGAGGTGTTCCCCTCCATGATCTCTTTTAAAAATACTTCAAGTGTTTCATGAACAAGGTTTGATTGATTTTTGTTTCCTCTTATGAAAAGAGATTAATGATAGGGGTGCTTTGCTGGCTTAGTTTGATGGAACATACAATTTTTAAAAAATATTTTTAACATTTATTTATTCTTGAGAGACAAGAGAGACAGTGTGAGTGGGGGAGGAGCAGAGAGAGACAGGGAGACACACACAATCTGAAGCAGATGGAGCATACAATTCTTGATCTCAGGGTTGTGAGTTAGAGCCCCATGTTGAGTGTAGAGGTTACGTAAAATCTTTATGAAGAAAACCAAGAGATGAATGCTATATTCATTAGCTGTTTGTTGATAGTTCTGTTCAAAAGGAGTACAGAAACTTTGTGGACGTATCTGAACAAAAGGTACTAATGGCAGTAATGCAGTATAGGTTTCTTTTGGGGAAACCTGTGGATTTTCAAGGGGAATCCTAGGATTTTCTCTAAAAGATTGGACATATTGAAGGAAGATGGTATAGTTATCCATCATCTCTGATAACCAAACAATTCAACCCAATGAAAGTTATTTATACATTAGTCTTTTTAATATCAGCTCGCTGAGTCCTTGAGTGCTCCTGTGAATTGAGTTGAGTATGACACCATTAAAGTTCCTCATGTGTGATCAGCCAGCCACACATTACTGCCCATGCAGGATTCATCTGTTCAAAACCAAAGCTACTGTAGAAATTTTTATAAATTTCCATTAGTAAGAACCTTTAGATTCAGTAAAGTATATTTGTTGACTACCTTATTTTTTTAATATGTGTTGTTGTTGTTGTTGTTGTTGTTTTAAGTTAATTAATCTGTAGACCCAATATGGGACTCAAACTCAAAACCTTGAAGCCTTTGACATCAAGAACTACATGCTGTACCATCTGAGCCAGCCAGGTGCCCTGTCTTATTTTTAGTGAAAATTGGAGGGAATTTATTTATCTTACATTAATTAAACATGAAAAATAAGTCTTAACAAAGGGAATGTATATGCTCAAGCACAATCACTTTGCTTTAATATTTCAAGTCTGAAATATAATTAAGTAAATAGGAAGATCTGGGGGTCTGTTTACAGGCATTGAAATGAAAAATTTTTTAAAAAGGTTAAATTAGCCTACCATTTAGGATTTCTGAATATTATTAACTGACAGATACAAAGTGTAGGGTCAGATTGCCTTTTTAAAAATTCCCTTCTACAGGAAATTTGAGAGTTGTGTTAAAAGTACAGTCCACTCATTCTTTTATCCTTCTAGGTTTTGGCACAAATACCAGTGGGAGTAGTATTTTCGGAAGTAAACCAGGACCTGGGACTCTGGGAACTGGACTTGGTGCAGGATTTGGAACAGGTAAGGAACTGTACCACAAGATTTAGTAAGTGACACAATTTGGCTAATTGTTGAAACTTAAGACAACTGTGTTTTATCTTATACCTGGAAATAAGGGGTGTAGGTTTGCATTTTCTCAAATAGACTTATAAAACATTCTCAGCATTTATGCTTTATCAGGTTTTAGAACATTTGGACATTTATCTTAGAGGTTGTTGCTCCCATTCTACAGAATGTTTGTCTTCTTATATTCCTGGTCTATTTGGGATTTTTAGTATTTAATGTGAGACTTGTCAATATGATGGCATTATTAACTTTCAGTTCCCCTGTGCTACCTCTGTAAAAAGAGTTTAAGACTTTAAACTGTTTATCAAGCAAGCTTAATTTCCCTAATATTAAGATAGAGCAGTAAGAGCATAAGCTGCGGTAATTAGCAAATAATCTGAAGATTTACAAGGTCTCAATTCTTTCCACCTTGATGTAGAGATGAGATGTTGCACCTATCTCTATTTCTGCTATTGTTAATTTTCAGTGCCTTTGAAGACATTGACTCTTCTTTATTTATTTAATTTTTAGTCTTTTAGAAAGAGGAAAGAGAGAGAATGTGAAGGAGGGTGGAGAATAGGGGAGAGAAAGACTCTTAAGTGGCTCCACACTCAGCATGCAGCATGACCGGGGGCTTGATCTCACGACCCTGAGATCATGACCTAAGCTGAGATCAAGAGTCAGACACTTAACCCACTGAGCCATCCTGGTGCCCCAGACATTGACCCTCCTGCGTGCCCAACTGCTTTAAGCAATATAAGAGTGGTAATGGTCATAAAAAGAATAAGTGCTTCAGCATGTACAGTTCAACAAAATTGTTAGAGCATATAGTTTTGTCTGTTTCCCAAGTCATCTGACCATGGGTATTTTCATTTAATTGCAAACCATTTATTTCCATGGTCTCTGCTTCCACCATCCAGTTATCTGTTGACTTTGCTTCCATATTCTGATCACTTATCTGCCATTTCCTTTTTAATAGTACTTCATTTTATACTCTGGACTATTTCCTTCCATTTTCTTTTTAAAATAAAAGATGTAAATGCTTGCAAAAATAAAAAAAACCCTCAACAAAACAAGTGTCTTGAAAAGTCAGCACTTTTCAGTTGTGAAGTAACAGCTATTTAAAGTTTGGGATTTTGTCAGACCCCTTTATGTACATTTTATTCATTATGTCAAATGTGTCTGCACATATACGTGGTTATATATGTGTGTGTTATATACATATATTTATTATATTCTTAAATAGAAAACTACATCCTACAGGAGTGTTCTTTTAAACCAAAGGCTGAGATACATTAATTGGATGTATTTATGTAGTGGGCTGCAAGCAGCATTTAAGAAAAATAAAAGAGTGAAAAATTATTGTAAAAAAGCAAGGTTAAATATCATTTAATTAAAAAAAATTTTTAATGTTTATTTTTGAGAGAGAGAAACAGAGCATGAGTGGGGGAGGGGCAGAGAGAGAGTGAGACACAGAATCGGAAGCAGGCTCCAGGCTCTGAGCTGTCAGCACAAAGCCTGATGCAGGGCTTGAACCCACAAACCGTGAGATCATGATCTGAGCTGAAGTCAGAAGCTTAACTAACTGAGCCACCCAGTTGTCCCAAGTATCATTTAATTTTTATTTTAATTATATATGTGTGTGTTATGGGTCTTTGTGTATTTTATATTGTGTGTTACAGTCAAAATGTTTCAAAATGAAAGCACCTTCCTTATTCCTTACATGATAATTCTTTATTTCATTTTTCATTTGCTGTGGGATTTGGGGCATATATTTTTTCTGTTAGTATATATAGATCTAACTCATTCTTTAACTTTAGCAGTTCACTGTGTTTAGACATCTGTATATATACATAACACATAAATATATACAAATACCATAATTCAGCTTTCCAGTATCGGTAGACATTTGAGTTTTTTGATACTATTAGTAGTAATGAACATCTTTATTACATAATTTTGTGTGTTAGTGTTACTATGGGATTGATACTTGGGATTGTGTCAGAAGATAGACACATTTTGAATTTTGGTCAGTCTTGCTAATTTGCCTTCCAAAAAGAATGAATTTTTGCTCTCATTGTATGTAAGTGATCATTTTTCCCATACTCTTTCCATATGGTTGGACTTTTTCATCTTTACATGCATGCTAGTGGAAATTGATGTATTCTAGTTTGCACTTCACTAATTACTCGTGAATGGTATCCTTAATGTATGTTTACTGGCAATTTGAATCTTTCAGTTCCCTATTCATAATATTTGTTGTTTCTTAATCTGTTTTTGAGATTGCTTTAGATATAGTGGATATTAACTCTTTGGGTTATATAGTAGAGTGACTTAACCAAATTCTACCACATATATTTAGCAAGAAATAAAAATTAAAATGCTCTAATTTTTGTTCAATGAATCCCTAAACTTACACAGAATATATCATCTGACATTAGTGTTCTCTTGTAATCCTGGAGAAAAAATTAGCTTTGGTGTGGGCAAATTAAGAGCTTTTTCAAGGGTAATTTTGACCCTAGACAGTTTGTGAACCGTAAACCTGAGACCCAGATATTTCCACTAAGTCTTTAAGTTTACCACTTAATTTTATGGTACCGTCATGTACTGATTTTATTTTTATGTGGTCAAAGAGCCAAAGAGGCTTCTAGGTCTTGCAAGTTATTATCAGCAGTGTCTTTTCCTATAGTGCAAGTTATAACATGCTATGTAACTTTTTCTGACACTATTATCTTCCCTTCCACAATACTGTAATATTTCAGCCTTTTTATTTATTTGAATATGTTCACTTATCCTTAAATAGTTCTACCTTACGGACAACAGATCCCACTTTTCTGCTGTTATATATCCGTCGTTCATGATTTGTGTAAACTAAAACCCAAATACAATCAGTAAAGAATTTTACACCCCAAACCATAGCAGGAATAGATCAGGTAGGAAATGGTGAGTTCTGAGAACCACTGAGCATACACTGTTGGAATTCTTTGATGATCATATCTGCTAAAGCAGACTTGAGGCTTTGAGAGCAGTGTGGAGACAGTTGTATGTAAAAACCCATGTTCATGAGGTCTGCATTTCAAGTAGAATAGCATTGTAGCTTTGGGTGATGTCTTTCTGGGGCATTAGCTAAGTGAGTATTCCTGTGCAACTTTTGTTTTGAGTGATGGAGATTCATACTCCTGCAGAAGTAAGATGTCCTGTAACAGATTCTCTTGTAAAACATTTTATATTATTTGGCATTTGAGATTTCCCACCCCCCTATGTACTCAGACTAAGGAACCCTCATTAAATCATGGGTGTATACATTTCTGATTTGACAGTGAAATAACTATCATTGTCACTATCAATAATATGCCATTTTCTTGGTAGTTAGTACTATTGCTATCTGTTTTTTTTTTTTTTTTAATGTTTACTTTTGAGAGAGAGAGACAGAGCACAAGCTGGGGAGGGGAAGGGTACAGAGAGAGGAAGACTAACACAGAATCTAAAGCTGGCTCCAGGCTCTGGGTTGTCAGCACAAAACGTGATGGGAGCTTGAATCCGTGGACCATGAGACCATGACCTGAGCTGAAGTTGGATGCTTACCTGACTGAGCCACCCAGGTGCCTCGGTAGTTAATAATATTAAGAGATTATAGTTCTTGGGGTGCCTGGGTGGCTCAGTCTGTTAAGCACCTGACTTGTTTTTGGCTCAGGTCGTGGTCTCACAGTTCATTAGTTTGAACTCCACATAGAGCTCTGTGCTGATGAAATGGATCTGCTTGGGATTCTGTCTCTCCTCTCAGCCCCTTCTGCTTGCTTGCTCGCTTTCAAAATAAATAAATAAAAGATTTTTTTTTAAAAAGATTTTAGTTCTTAAAATTTTCCATGAAGTAATAAGTTTAAGGGTACATCTAGTAAAGTTCATTGTTAGGCTCAGGTATACACAGAAAAATTTACCTAAAGCTAATAAATATCATGGATAAAATTAACTTCTGTTGTTTATTAGAAAATTGCAAAAGGAATATAACCATTTTCACTTTTTTTCTTGAGCATCCTTGGAGTTTCTAGGGCCACTATTACAATATGGTGCCCCACCATATATCTGCTTTATGACTCCTATAACTAATCATAAATATAGCATATTTCATATATTGACATTATTTTCCAGAATGTCCCCCAGCTTGTGGACTATTAGGAAGTCCTTTTTATTATGCATAAAAAACCATTTGTATAATATGAGGTAGATATGCATAAAAAATATAGTTTTTTGTTGATAAATT
The DNA here is from genome assembly GCF_008692635.1 of Crocuta crocuta. Taxonomy (NCBI): domain Eukaryota; kingdom Metazoa; phylum Chordata; class Mammalia; order Carnivora; family Hyaenidae; genus Crocuta; species Crocuta crocuta. The sequence goes on from NW_027529630.1 coordinate 693,242, forward strand.
GCAGCAGTATGCAAGCAGGTCAATTTATGATAGTCTCTTTCCAGGTGATCTGAACCTCCCAGTGCCTTTATTATTCTTTTTTTGGTTATTGAAATACAGTGATTTTTAGACTGTTTCATGGTTCTTTATCCAGGGCTGCTACTAAGGTGAGGGAAATGAACTCCCATCCAGATGAGAAATTTTTGTCTATTTTATATATTCGGATTTTTTCTAAGTTTTTGTTCAGCGGTAAGGAGGTATTTCCTACTTGGAAAAATAAAGAATTCTGAAATTTGTGCTCTTTCCTTTGAATTTTCACCAATTTCTGATGGTTTGGGACTTTAAAAGAAGCCATTCCCTGTTCCAAAGTGGTAGCAAAGGGATTATCTTCTTGTTACTAATGAGGTTGGACAGTTAGGGAATGTTTTGTCCATTCAGTAGTTACCCTCACTAATTTCTGTTGTATGGATTCTCTGAGTATAGACTTCCTATGCTTTTTTTGATTGCAATCTCCAGTTTGTATTCAGTATTTTTGATCTCTAAGTATTATATCTTTGAAGTGATTTTTTTTCTCTCAAGATGCATTGATGCGTTAAAGCAAACTTTAGATCTTCCAAATAGACAATAATTTTTTGAAGAGGAGAAGATGGAAATTTTTAAAAAATTTAATGCCAATAAATTACTCTAAATATAAAATCTCCCCATTTTCACTGCTGAGAACAAGATCCATAAGCAAGATTCATTAGGCTTTCAAACATAAGTTTCTGCAGTGGGTTTCCCCTTGGTGAAAATAAGTTCTTACTCTTTCCAGTCTGATTCATGATGAAACTGGAGACTGGTTAGTAACCTCATCACAAGCATTTTAGCTTTTATTAAACAAAACGTTTGTCTTTGTATAAAGTCGTTTTCATGAGATGGTACACTTTGAAAGTATTACTTTTTGCTATTCAAAGATGTATTGGATTTGGTTTTTTTGTAGTTTAGCCTATATGTTAGTCAGAAGATGACATTGTGATTGGTTCAGCTGCATATTTTGATTTGCAAATATTGAAATTTAAAAATTATTTTTTAATTCTTTCAAACTTTGTATTACTCTAGTATAGTAAAGAACCCTCATTATATTCAGATGCATCTAGATTTGAACCTCATTTTCACCATTTACGACATTTGTGACATTGAGTTAATTACTAAACCCTTAGTTTTTTCATCTGTAAAATGCAGATAATGTGTCCTATTTCAGCCTTAGGAAGATTAAGTGAGATACTAGCTAATATTTAATGAGTATTAGTATCTACCAGTCCTCCTCTAAATGCTTAGTTAGTATGTGTTTATTCATTTTAACCTTAGGATAAATATCTAAGCTATGTATTATTAACTCATGTTATAGTTGAGGAATCTGAAGCATAGAGAGGTTAAGTATTTTGCCTATGATATATGTAATGTACTCAGCACAGTGCCTGGCATATAGTTAGCATTGACTATATTGGCTCTTTTGTTGAAATGAGTGGTCATTATAAGTTTCCAAATGTATTATATTTATAAGTAACTGACCTCTGGTATAACATTCAAAGGATCTCCTGTGGCGCTTTTTCTTTCCTCTTGTCTCCATAGCTCTTGGTGCTGGACAGGCATCTTTGTTTGGGAACAACCAACCTAAGATCGGAGGGCCTCTTGGTACAGGAGCCTTTGGGGCCCCTGGATTTAATACTACGACAGCCACTTTGGGCTTTGGAGCCCCCCAGGCCCCAGTAGGTAAGTGTCAGTCACTTCAGAAGGCTTTACTCAGTTGTATTTCTTGCTAATACTTGTTGACCTCATTTTCCACCCATTCCATCCCCCTACCAAAGCATAACCCAAATGCACTTAATTAAATAGTCATGTAGTACAGAAGGGCATGTGATGGCTCCTGGCCTTCTCCACTTCCCCACTCCCAGGCCTGACTAGGAAACCACTTTTTACAGCCACTTTGTTTCCTGGTGTATAGTTAAGTTCATATCTCTAAATGATATACTTATGTTGATATGTTTTGCTTTATTAAGTTTTAATTTAAGTTGTTAGTAGTAGATGAAAAATTTAGCTCACTTATCACCTCTGTGTTCTTTATTCATTTCTAATATAGCTGTGTTACTAAATTCCCTAAGTTTAGTTTTATCTACTGATGTGTTTTTCATAATTCATTCATTTGAATACCCTTTCCCAGTTTTTGCCCTCTCTGCCTGTCACTTTCATTATTATTATTTTCTAACTTAAAATGAACTTTTTAGCTTAAATAGCTTTTTGAAAGAAAGCTGTTCCGTTGGAAATAAAAAACATACCACTTGGCATAAATAGGGTAACTGAGTGAGTAAATGAGACAGTTGAAAGTTAGTCTCTTTACCATTAAGTTCATCTCCTGTAGTATCATGACCCGTGTACCACATTTTGATAAGACTTTTGCACATTTAAGCTGTGTCCCTACATCCTTTTTCCTTTTCTGTCAACTGAGAGAAAGTATTTCTTGAGTTATCTTGGTCAAGTAAGGGTATTAATACCTGTTCTCACCCTTCTTTTTCCTCATTTCTTCTTTTGCTATCTTTATATTTTCATATTGATAACATTGATAATGTATTTTGTCCTATAGTTATTAGATTAACTTTTCTTAAAGAATAACTTAAAAGTAGTAATATGAGCATAGAATTAAAAAAAATTTTTTTTAATGTTTATTTATGAGAGAGAGAACAAGCTGAGGAGAGTCAGAGAGAGGGAGATAGAGAATCCAAAGTAGGCTCCAGGCTCTAAGCTGTCAGCACAGAGCCTGACATAGGGCTCCAACTCATGAGCTATGAAATCATGACCCTAGCTGAAGTCAGACACTTAACCAACTGAGCCACCTAGGAGCCCCAAGCGTGGCATTTTCTTACAACTATGAAAACATTGCTGCACAGCCAATGACACCTTTCTCATAAAGCTTTTTCTTTCTCCTAGAATTTTTCATTCTTTTTTCCCTCTGCATTACTAGCCCCTTACCACTTTTCTGAACTTGTCCAAATTTTTAAGGATGGTATCAGAATTTGTTTTTACTCTGGATACATTATTCCTTGATCCCTCTGTTCTCCTAAAGAAGTATGAACTCTGATTATTCCCTTGGCCTTCAGCATTGTTCCCAATATTCCCTTCAAGCCTACATAGTGAGAACTGTTCCGTCCTGGATGTAGGGATTTCCTCTTTATTTCCTGGAATATATTTTTAAGTAAATTATATATGAAAGGTAAACGTTGATCACTTACAGTTCTGAAAATACAGTACCTTTTTTTGTTCCTCATGCTTTAATATTTTGGAAATCTGTGAAAATAATTTATCCTCAGAACTTGGCCAATATTCCTTGCATTAACCATTATTTGATGAGAAGTCTAATGCCTTTCTGATTCTTGAGACTTGTTCAGCTACCACTCCCCACAACCATATAGGATTGTCTCTTTATTCTGAAATCTTACTGAATTGCTTATACCCTTTCTATCTTAATGCTTGATTTTTTTCCTTTCCTTTTCTTTTTTTTTTTTTTTTTTTTTAAGAGAGCACGAGTGCACAAGCTGGTTAGAGCGACAGAGAGAGACAGAGAATCTTAAGCAGGCTCCATCCTCAGTGAGGAGCCTGATCATGACCTGTGCCAAAATCAAGAGTCAGATGTTCAACCAATTTAGCCACCTAGGCATCCCTCTATCTTAATGCTAGCATTTTAAGCTGTGTTTCTATTTTTTTAGATTTTTATTGTCCTCTAAATCATTTTATTTATTTTGAGAGAGACAGAGAGTGTGAGGGGCAGAAAGAGAGATCTTTCTCTGAGTAGATGGGGGGGGTAGGGATGAGGGGGGGGCTTGATCTCACAAACTGTGAGATCATGACCTGAGCTAAATCAAGAGTTGGACACTTAACTGACTGAGCCACCCCGGCATCCTGAATTTTTATATTTAACTTACAAGAATTCTTTCTCATTCTTTGAAAGTTCCTGTTTTCAAGCATCTAGTTCTTAGAATCCATTATTTCTTGAAACTTTGAATTTGTTAATTGGCATTAAAATTTTTTTTAGGACTCTTCTGTGCCTTACCTCTTCAGGATTATTTTTTTTTTAATGCTCCATAATCCTTATTATTCAAGAATAAAATAATAAAAAGTTCACTGGCAATTTACATATATGGGTAGAGCTTATTTACCAGTAGGCTTCATTTTAATGTACATAGTCCAGGAATCAGCTATTGTCCCAGGGTCTCCTGATGGTTAGAATGCCATATTCTTAGCTCTGGGATGATGCAAGTATTGAAACTAGTTGCCCTTGTTCTTTCCATGTGTTAACTTAGTTTCATCAGAGGCACACTCCGATGTTTGGCTTGTCTGTTAAGCATCAAGGATTTATAGGATGAAGGTGTAGGTGATTTGTACATGTACTTTACAGTGATTCATTTCTCCTGCTTTCAGTCTCACTTCAAACTTGGTATCGTTGAATCCCTAACCTTTCTGGGATTCTTCAGGGCAGATAATGCTCTACTTTGTGCTGTAATCCCTTATGAATGTACTCTAAGTTACAGTTTGCTCTATCCTGCTTTATCATGCCTCTGTCCACTTCTTTCCCCTAAAAATTTGTTACATTTTTTCATCTGCTCCCTTGTTACTTCCCATTCTTTGTTATTGTGGGTTATATTTTAATATGTTTTAAACCTAGATTTTAATTAGATCTTTGGAAGGAGTGGAGGTGAATTAGAATTCTAATTGATCTCTGGGTGTCTGAGTGGCTCAGTCAGTTAAGCGTCTGACCCAGTTTTGACTCAGGCCATGATCTCACAGTTCATGGGTTTGAGCCCCGCATCGGGCTTTGCACTGGCAGTAGGGATCCTGCTTGGTATTCTCTTCTCCTCCCTCTGTCCCTCCCCCACTTATACACATGTGCTTGCTCTCTCTAAATAAATAAATACAAACTTAAAAAAAAATAGGTGCATGGGTGCCTCTGTTGGTTAAGCATCTGACTCTTGATTAATTTAGCTCAGGTTGTGATTTCACAACCGTGAGATTCCCAGTATCATGCTCTGCACTGAGTGTGGAGCCTGCTTACGATTCTCTGTCTCCTTCTCCCTCTGCCTCTCTCCTACTCTTGTGTGCAGGCACTCTTCTTTCTGTCTTTAAAAAAAAAAAAAGGAAGTCCGCTTTATCATTAAAGGTGATATTTTCAGTTTTATTTCTTTTTTGTAGTTTTAGTTCTTTTCACAAGAAGAGGGTACCATAAATATTTGTAACCTGCCATTTTTACTTGGATAGTACTGTTTTTTCAATGGCTTTTGATGATCCATCTTCTAAAGTCAATTAAAAGGTCCTGACATGAGCATTTAATATTACAGTTACATATAGTAATGTTACCACAAACTTAAAAGTAGCTATATTGACTTTTAGAATGTACATCTTTGCATCACAGGACGCTAATTGGAAGGTGCTCTAGAGCTTATGTGAGTCTGAGTCCACTCTTACGGTGGGAGTCCCTCAGTTACAGCTTTCCAAATTGGTCCAGTCTGTTGTTTTGTTCAGGTTGTTTAGAAACGAAAATGCACCTCCATAGACTTCCCACTCAGTGGTTCTGCCTTTTATCTCTTAGGCTAAAGCAAACCAGCCTGTTACAGTATTGTCTTTCTTTAAGATAAAGTATCATCAGATTTTTCTATTCTCAGATTTGTTTTTATACTTTTTCCTATCCCTTTAATCATTTGGTCATGATGTGGCCTTGTCAGTATGTTTTCAAAATACTGTGACCAGAATTGAATATAACATAAATGACAGCTTAACTAATCTTACATGCTTGCTAGTTCTCTTGTTTTGGTAACCTATCAGCTCTCTTGTCTATATATTTAAATCATACAGTTAACTTAGAGAAGACTTCATATTTAAACCTACAAAAAGAAAAATATCCTCACACACTTTCCTAATTATGTTTAGATTTGCTAAAGGAGTTCTTACTGTTTTGAGTAAGCCCAGGTGGGGTGACTTACTATACTTGTTAATGATGGGATGAGCTCGTGCAGGTCACTATTAATTTTAATGGATAATTGGCTGTCAGATAAGAAACTTGACCAGTGAATATTAGAGTTGTTTTAAAAACTTCCACATTTTCTTGAATTTCCTTGAATAGTCCACAGAATACCACTGTGCTGTTACTGTGTGGCACTGTGTACCAAAACTGCTTTTCTAAATTAATTTCCCTGCTGATGGTCTTAAATTGGATTTAGGAACTTTCCAAGTACAGATGATTTACTATATACTCTTAAAATGGACATCTGGGTTTCACAATCTTGAGCAAACTTGCACTCTCTACTTAAATATTAGCGTACAGTGTTTTAGTATTTAATTGATACTGATTTTAAGAAAGCTTAATTTGAATAAGGTGGATCTTCCCCTTTTTCATTGATTTAGCTTTAGCTGTCTGTTCTGGATTTGTTGTTGCTGCTATTGTGGTTTTTTCCTCTATTATGAGTACTTAAATTTTCTAGATGTTTTGTTTCTGGCAGTACTTTAATGTGGATTACCTAATACGATTTGATGTTAGCCTTATTTTAAACATTTATAAATGAAAAAAGTATTTTTATCTCTAAATGACTTAAGTATGATTTGATTTTTTTATCAGTATTTTTGGAAATACTAATTTTGTAAAGCAGTTCTTCAGTCAGGATACAATGCAGATAGTTGTGGTGGTATTTTTTGTTTGCTTGTTTTGTTTTTGCTATGTATACTTCTAGATTTTCATTCCTTGTTAGTTCCCTAAAGTCTCTGTAACTAATGACATGTTTTTATACTCAGAAAGAAAATTAGACTAATTATAGTGATACTTTTTCTTTCAATTTTTACTTGAATTAATATGAATAATAAATGCAAATAATAAACATATAAAGACACCTTAGCAATCATTTTCATTTTTTATATGCCACTTTCTTCCTCTGTAGTCTTAGTATACTTAATATTTTAATTTTGCAATTTTTACTTACTAAATCGAAGATATTTCCTTATTTACACAGTGAAACACATTATTTTTAATAACTACTTAACCCACCATGTTGATGTATCATGATTTTTACAACTGTTAATGTTGGACATAGGTTGTTTCCAAGTCTTAACTGTAACAGATAATATTCATTAAACACTGTAAACATTTATTTTATTTCTAGTTTAATGAAGTCCCTGGGTTAAATTTCCATGATTGAAACAAGTAGGTTAAAAAATATAAAAACAGTACTTGTTTTATGTGCTGTCATATTGTTTCTTTTAGACAGAGTAAACCATTTTATAATGTTTCTAGAAGTCAGAGACTGTAACTCTTTTCATACAGCTGCAGCACTGATAGATAATGAGGTAGGTATAATATATTTTTTTCAGGGTTGTTTTAAATTTGATGTCATTGATTATTGACAATGAACACTTAAGTAAAAATTTTGTGGTTGTCTCTTATGAAAAGCCTCTTCATATCTTTGATCCATTAGTTTGATTGTTGGTTTTCTTCACAATTTGCTCCTCTGCTTCCCACCAATAATGCTGTTGAGTGAGTCTGAACATTTTGAAAGTGTCTCCAAAATGATTCTGTGTTCTCTTGTTATAAATGCATTGGATCCCTGGACTGACATCTTACTTTTTCTTTTCTTTTTTCCAAAACAGCTTTGACAGATCCCAATGCTTCTGCTGCCCAGCAAGCTGTTCTTCAGCAACATATCAATAGCCTAACGTACTCACCTTTTGGAGATTCTCCTCTCTTCCGGAATCCTATGTCAGACCCTAAAAAGAAAGAAGAGGTAAATTTAAGGATGCTCTTATAAAGTTTATTCTCAGATCAGGAGAAACTAACTGTGCAGAACGTAATTTCTTACATATATAGCCTAAGCAAAGTTAGGTACAGTTAAGGTTTTAAGACACATTATGTTTTTTGCTGGGCAAAAAATTATGTTTGCTGTATCTAGAAGGCAGCATGGCGGTGAAATGAACACTGGACTGGAGATGAGGGGTGAGACTTTCAAAAGCTCTGAATTAAGGCATACATTATTATTCCCATTTTATAGTTGAGCAAACTTAAGGCTCAGAGAGGCTGATTTCCCTAAAATAATGCTCTTAAGTGGCATATCAATATTTTTTCTCCTGGTTTCTGCAGTTAACTTTGTCTTAATTCTTTATACTCTAATGTCAAAGAAATGATCTTTTGCTCACTGTGGTGTGGTGTTAAAAGTAGTCTTTGGTCTCTTTGATCCTTGTGTTACCATGTACAATGGATGAGAACTTGAGCATGTTATTTTGCCTCTGAATGTGCTCCCTCATCTGTAAAATGGGAATGGTAATATTATTTAGTGCTGAGAATTAAATGCGGTGATGTATACTCTGCTTATAGTAAATGATCAGTCTATAGCTATTCAGTCATTTATGTCATCTTATTTCTCCCTCAGCTGGTTCTTGAATTAACCCTGTAACTAAATATAATGAGAAGATGGGAATTTAAAGGGCTTCTTAACATGCTGTGTAAATATAAGTTGTGCTGAAATGAAAATTATGTGTTAGTGGTACCGCATAATTTCAGGCCTAAATATGTGGTAGTCACTGTGTTCAGTAATGAGGATACAAAATGAAAACAACTTCTTCTCTAAGAGCTTGCTATTTAGTGAGGAAGATCAGGTCTGTTAAAGTGTTTAAATTTATTCAAGCTCAATATAGTATATATAGTCAGCTGATGAATGGATAAACAAAATGTTGTAGATCTATATGATGAATATCATTCAGTCATAAAAAGGAATGAAGTACTGATACATGCTATGTATGACATTGATGGACCTTGAAAACATTATGCAAGGTGAAAGAAATCAGAAATAAGAGGCCACATGATTCCATTTATATAAAATGTCTAGAATAGGCAAATTTATACAGACAAAATAGATTCATGATTGCCAAGTTATAAGGGCTGGAATTGGTAGGCACAACACTTCTTTATGCGGTGAGGGGAATGTTCTGGATTTAGATAGTGGTGGTTCTTGTACAACTTATTAAATATACTGAAGCCCTTTGGGTTGTATGCATTAAAATGGTGAATTTTATGTTAAAGGAGTATTTAAAGTGTGATAAGGCTTTGCAAAAGAGGTAACATTTTAACTTTTTTTGAGTATGTATGTAGATGTTGGTAGATCTAGGTCAAGACATTCCAGACAAAGGCACACAATTATGAAAGATCACAACAAATATCTAGGAAGGTTCACTGTTGCAAACAGTTGACATGATGAAGAGAACAGTAAATTGTGACAGGTTTTATGTGTTAGACATTGTTTCAAGTGGTTGTATAATCCCATGTATAATGTTTAGGAAAACAAATATATAACATCCTGAAGATGCTATAGAAGCATAATAAAGGTGCCATCAAAATCAACCTGAAGTCTTTTTTTTTTAAATTTAATGTTTATTTTTTTGAGAGAGATCACGCGTGAGCACACATGAACGGGGGAGGGGCAGAGAGAGGGAGATAGGAAGACACAGAATCTAAAGCAGGCTCCAGGCTCTGAGCTGACAGCGGGACTTGAACTCACAGACCGCAAGATTATGACCTGAGCTAAAGTCAGACCCTCAACTAACTGAGTCACCCAGGCACCCCTGAAGTCTTAATTTAGTTGTATCTCTTCCACTATCTTGTAATTTCCTCAAAAATCAAGGGAAGTGATTTTATTATTTTTATTGTGAGTACTTAGTGTTTGACTCACAAAGGTTAGTGTTTACTAAATGATGAATAAATGCAAGCTAGTATCATTTTTTTTTCAGAGTGATTTGGATTGTATGGAAGTTGAATAGCAATTCATGGGTACATCTCAGTTTACTTTGAAGAGTGAGATTTTTGGTTTAGTTGAAAAATAAGCAGGTATCCAGTTGGGTGACTGGCAGATATGAGATTTGAACTCTTGTAATTTTTTTAAGACCAAAACAACACTTTTGAGTTAAACTAGAACTTTCCTTGATGATTTTGTTTTTCAGAGATTGAAACCAACAAATCCAGCAGCCCAGAAGGCTCTCACTACACCCACTCATTATAAACTAACACCGCGTCCTGCCACCAGAGTTCGACCAAAGGCTTTACAGACCACAGGCACAGCCAAGTCCCATCTCTTTGATGGGCTGGATGATGATGAGCCATCCTTAGCCAATGGAGCATTTATGCCTAAGTGAGTTCATTTTTGTCAGCATAAATTAAATGTGAATGTTAATTTTAACTAAGTACAAAATAATATGTAATTATTTACCTGAATGTAGTACAAATGTTATGTTTAGGTTTTTGTTTCTATTTTTAATTTGAAAAACAAAGAGAAAGTTATAGGTAATAAAAGTGACCTGATCATTCCTAGGTATAAACATGGTTAACATAAAAATATTTAGATTAATATGCTTCTAGTTTTACATATGCATGGGGTTTGTTTTATTTTGACAATGTAATGCTTGCATAATTTTATTTTTAAGCAGAAGACACTTTTTTCTTACAACTTAAATTGACCAAACCAATTAGGAAGAATCTGTCTACATACTTTTATATCCCCATACATATAGGTATTGAACTAATAATAATTACACAGGAAAAAGTACACAAAGTATGTAGAAGAGTTGTTGGTAAACATTTAAAATTACATTTAAATTCTGTGGTAGAGCAAATATACCCTAGAGTGCTGATATGAATGTGGAAATAAAACGAGAAATACATACCAAATTCTTATCAGTAGTTAACATTTGGAGATGTAATTTCCGAGCATTTCATTTCTGGTTTATTTTTCTAGATACATAGACAAACAGATACATACACAGGTTTTTGGTTTTGTTTTTTAAAGTAATATACTGCACCCCTTGTGTAGACTCAAACTTATGACTCCAAGTTCAAGAGTTGCATGTTTCTCTGACAGAGCCAGCCAGGCACTTCACACAGGTTTTGTTTCATTTTTTTTTTTTTCCTAAGTTTATGTATTTATTTAGAGAGAGAAAGAGAGAGACTATCCCAAGCAGGCTCTATGCTGCCAGTACAGAGCCCCATGCAGGGCTTGACCCATGAACCATGAGATCTCAAGAGTCGGATGCTTAACTGGTTGAGCCACCCAGGTGCCTGTACACAGGCTTTTTTAACAGCAAGTACTTTAATCAGAGAAGTGTGATTTTGGCCCTTTTTTTTAAGCTGTGCAAAAAAAGTGGAAATTCATCACTTGCAGCTCTTTATTTATAAATGTTACCAAGTTTAAAAATTACTTCTCCCTTCTTTCCTTAAAAATATGGCAGGCTACTGCTTTAGAAAAGGTGGAAAGTCCATTTTTATACAGTTCTTAGCATATCATTGGATTATTTTGAAGGCAAGGACAATGTATTATTCATGTTTGTATGTCAGCATTTAGCAGTTTGTTTGGCACAGAAAAACTTAGGGTGGGAAGATACACATTTTGCTGATAACCACCCATATCCCCTTCTTGACTTCTACTTCTGTGTTACTGTCTCAACAGTCTTAATGGTATCAGAAATATTTTACACCATCCATCTCTCCTTTATTTATTTTTTTTTTTGAGAGAGAGAGAGAGGGCACAAGTGAGTGAGAGGCAGAGAGAGACAGAGAGAAGTGGGGCTTGAGCTCACCTGAAGCGGGGCTGGTGCTCACCCATATGGGGCTCAAACTCACCCAAAGCAGGGCTCATGCTCATGAACCATGAGATCGTGACCTGAGCCGAAGTCAGGTACCCAACCAACTGAGCCACCCAGATGCCCTCCGTCCTTGATTCTTTAATTGACTTCCGGGAACCCCACACCTAGTTTTCTTCCTGCTATGCTGGTTACTCCTTCTGTCTCCTTTGCTGGTTCCTCCTCTTCTTAACTTCTTAAAATTGGAATGCCCCTGAGCTCAGTTCTTGATCACATTTTCTTTACTGTCTCCCAGAGTGATTTAATTTAGTCCCATAGCTTTATATGTCATTTATAGTCTTATGTTTCCCAAACTTTTATCTCCACCCTCTCGACCTCTCTCCAAAATTCTGGATTTTTATATCCAGCCCTACTCAACATCTCCACTTGGGTGTCTAAAAGATATTTATTTCAGGGGCGCCTGGGTGGCTTAGTCGGTTAAGCGTCCGACTTTCACTTAGGGCATGATCTCGCGGTTCGTGGGTTCGAGCCCCGCGTCGGGCTCTGTGCTGACTGCCAACTCAGAGCCTGGAGCCTGTTTCAGATTCTGTATCTCCCTCTCTCTCTGACCCTCCCCTGCTCACGCTGTCTCTCTCCTAGAAATAAATAAAAATATTTAAAAAATAAATAAATAAAAGATATTTATTTCAAAATTAGTATTTACAATACTGAACTCTTCCTCTTCCACCTCAAACCTGTTCCATCCAAAGTTCCCTATCTCAAATAATTGCATTTTCATCATTTTAGTTGCTCAGGCCAGAAACTTTGGGATCCTTTACTTCTTTCATATGTCCCACATCTAAACCATCAGCAAATCTTTGTTGTACCTTCAAAGATTACCCAGCATCTAACCAATTCTTAACCACTCTACTCTCCTGATCAAGCCATCATCATCTCTTCACTGAATTACTACAATATTCTCCTCATCTTTCAGCTTTTACCCTTACCCCTCTGCATTCTATTCTGAATGTAGCTAGCATAGAGATCTGTTTGAAGTGTTAAGTCCTATCATGTCACTCTTCTGTCCAAAACTGTGTGGTAATTCATATTTTACTAAGAGTAAAAGCCACATTCCGTGCAATGGTATGTAAGGTACTGTGAGAATACAGCTACTACTCTCTCCATTGTTTACTCCACTCTAATTTTACTGCCTCCTTGCCACTGTTAGGACAGAAAAGCAATGTGTTGCCTTTCAACCTTTGCCCTGCTTGTTCTTTTTGCACTGAAACACTTCTCCTCATAAATCCTTATAGTTAAACCCTCACTGTTTAGTCACATGTCCCCTCAGTGAAGATTACTTGGACTAGTCTATTGAAAATTCCACTTGTCTTTTCTCTTGTCAGCACTCCCCCACATTCTTCTCATTCTTCTTTTTCTTTCCTTCCTCATACCTTCTAATTTATTTTTTTAGTTAGGTTTTTTTTTTTTTTCTGTTTTCTCCCTCTAGAACATGAGTTCTATATAGGTAGATACCCTTGTTTAGTTCTGTCATTTAAAGTGCCTGAAATAGTTGCTGTTACTTAGTAATCAAAAAATGTTGAACATCTAATTGCATCTTAGGAATAAAAGGAGCTAAGTAATAGCATACAGTCCCACAGCTTTACTCTTGTGCCAGTTATGGGGGAGGGTCTTAGAGATGGATATGTTAAAAGCTAGGGAATAAGGGGATGGAGATTGTAAAGGTCTTTCCAGTTAATGCTGTCAGCTTTCCGTGACTGAATTGTTAGAATCTAGAATGTAGTATTAACTGTATTTAAGTATCTAAAGGAATTGGGACATGGTACTGTTCACTTCCTAAACCAAGCCTTGGGCTACCACTTGATAGCTCTGTAAACAGTTGCCATATAATACCACAGATGGTAAAAGATTATTGAAGGACTTTATAAGTATGGCTGCCACTAGAACAGTACTCTGTTTGCTCTGAAAGATGAATTTGCTAGATTGACAGTGTGAGAACCTTATCAGTGCCACATCTTTTTCCTTTTGCCTTTTCATTCTAGTCAGGGGAAATTTACCATAGAGCAAGCCAGTAATTATATTTATTCTGAGTGACAAAAATTTGAGAATATTCTTTAATTCATGTATACATTCCTTCATTCAACAAACATTTATCAAGTAACTACTAAGTTCCAAGTGTGATGGGCAGTGGGAATGCAGCTACAAACAAGATGCATTCCTCTGTCACCCAATTCACAGTCTGTGAAGGTAGAGAGATGTTGACAGTAATCATAAGTGAGACAGGTGAAAGAAAGAAGTAGAGATTGCCACTGTAGGAGAGACTAATAGAATGGAGAAGGAAAGCTGCTCCGAGGATGTGTCACTTAAATTGAAGATGGAGGGGGGCGCCTGGGTGGCTTAGTCGGTTAAGCGTCCGACTTTCGCTTAGGTCATGATCTCGCGNGTAAATAAATAAACTGAAGAGGGTTAGGGAGGACTGTCAGGCAGAGGGATTATTTTGCTGTGTTTCTGGTTTTAAATATGTCTATGTTTTTTTCAAATAGTTTAAATTTTCCAGTATTACTTTGAATTTTTTTTAAATTTTTTAAATGTTTTATTTCTGAGAGAGAAAGAGAGAGACAGCATGAGCAGGGGAGGGTCAGAGAGGGTGGGAGATACAGAATCTGAAGCAGGCTCTAGGCTCTGAGCTAGCTGTCAGCACAGAGCCCGATGCAAGGCTCGAACCCACGTACCTTGAGATCATGACCTGAGCCAAAGTAGGACGCTCAACCGACTGAGCCACCCAGGCGCCCCTTGAATGTTTGTTCTAAACATAACTTACTAGAATATTTTAATAGATTCTATCCTGTATTTGCCAAATCAGGGTTTTTCCCCTTCCATTTACATAAAATACTAGAAAATGCAATTTGTCATTATGGCAATGGTAGAAAGGAGAGAGTACAAGGAGTACAAGGGAACTTTTGGGTAATGGCTGTGTTGTTTTTTTTTTGGATTATGATAATGGTTTCACTGATGTGCACAGATATCAAAGTGTATCAAATTGTACAGTTTAGTATGTGGAGTTTACTGTATGTCAGTTATGAACTAATAAATGTAGCAAGGTTGTGGGATACAAATTCAATAAAAAAGTCAATTTTGGGGGTCCTGGGTGGCTTAGTCAGTTAAGTGTCTAACTTTGGCTCAGGTCATGATCTCATGTTTGTGAGTTTGAGCCCCACATAGGGTTCTCTGCTGCCAGCACGGAGCCCGGTTCGGATCCTGTCTTCCTCTCTCTGCCCTTCTCTGGCTTGTGCGTGTGTGCACTCTATTTCAAAAATGAAAAATATAAAAATAGGGCTGCCTGGGTGGCTCAGTCGGTTGAGTGTCTGACTTGCTCAGCTCATGATCTCACAGTTCGTGAGTTCAAGCCCTGCATTGGGCTGGGCTCTGTGTTGACGGCCCAAAGCCTGGAACCTGCTTCTTTCTGATTCTTTGTCTCCCTCTTTCTCTGCCCTGCCTCGCTTGCATGCATTTCTGAGAGACTTTCTCTCTGTCTCTCAGAAATAAGTAAACATTTAAAAAAAATTTTTTTTTAATTTTTTAAAATGTTTTATTTATTTTTGAGAGAAAAAGAGACAGTGTGAGCAGGGGAGGGTCTGAATCTGAAGACAGGCTCCAGGCTCTGAGCTGTCAGTGCAGAGTCCGACGGGGGGGGGGCTCAAACCCATGAACCATGCGATCATGACCTGAGCCGAAGTTGGACACTTAACCAACTGAGCCACCCAGATGCCCCCTAAAAAAATTTTTTTTAATTAAAATAAAATAATCATTAAAAAAAAATAAATTTTATTCCTACGTACCTTTCTAGTTATATTCCTATAAGCCAATTGAGGGCAGTGACATAACTATGGCAGAATATACATGAATCTGTTGAAATAAATCTAGTCTTTGAAGTCACATAGTTTTGCTTTCCCAAATTACTTTTGCTATACTCTGTTCTTTGTACCTAACTTCATATTTCTGTCCTAGTCCTCTTCACTTTTTCCTGGCACTGTTTTTATTTTTATGTTTGGTTCCTTCTAGTTGAAAGTATGTTCTTCATGTGAATTATTTCATCAGTCTCCCCACCCTGGTTGCTGTGTTTCAGTCTGTTGTAGCTGGTGTTTTTTTATGGTTGTCCAGTTGTCACAGAGCACTTTCAGGGTGCTCTTGGAGAAGTCTTTTCGACACAGGCTCTCTAATAGTGTTTGGTAACTTCTTTGCTTATTTGGATTCACTGTGTTTTTCCAGGATTTTCTGCCATCTGTGTTAATAACTTCGATTGGCCTGAATTTCCCTTTCTTACTTGATTTTTTTTTTCAAATGTATTTATTTGTTTTTGAGAGAGAGAGTGCATGAGTTTGGGGGGTGGGGTGCAGAAAGAGAGGGAGACGCAGAATCCAAAACAGGCTCCTGACTGGGAGCTCTTAGCACAGAGCCTGATGCAGGGCTGGAACCTGCGAAGCAGGAGATGGTGTCCTGAGCCAAAGTCGGACACTTAACTGACTGAGCCACCCAAGCACTCCTCTTACCTGATTTTAGTATAAAGTTTATGCTGACCTTTTAAACCAATTTGAGAGTATTTCCTTTTTTTCTTTTCTTGAAGAGTTTATGTAAGATAGGCTGTTTTGGGTTTTGTATATATTAAATAGAGTACCAGTGAAGATATATGGGTCTGAAGTTTTATTTGTGATAAGTCTTGGTTTGGCTTTTTTTTTAAATTGTTAATTTATATAAAAAGTTATAGGGCTATTGAGCTTTTTTATTTTTTGAGTCACCTTTGGCTTTTGTAACATTCATTTCAACTGACTAAAAATTGTTAAATTTATTGGCATAAACTAGTTAAAATGTATTCTTACTATCTTCTTCGTTTCAGTAGAATCTGTGGGGATATCCCCCCATTTCCATTTCTTTTTTTTTTTTTTTTTTAATTTTTTTTTAAAATTTATTTTTAGGAGAGAGAGAGAGAGACAGCGTGAGCAGGGGAGGGTCAGAGAGAGCGGGAGTCACAGACTCTGAAACAGGCTCCAGGCTCTGAGCTGGCAGTCAGCACAGAGCCCGACGCGGGCCCGAACCCACAAACCACGAGATCATGACCTAAGCGAAAGTCGGATGCTTAACCAACTAAGCCTCCCGGGCGCCCCACCCCCCATTTCCATTTCTGACAAAGGTGTGTGGGTGTGTATGTTTGCACACGCGCACCTTCTCTTTTTCTCAGTCTGGTCATGGATCTACCAATTTTATTGGTGATTTCAAAACACTAACTTCTGGCTTTAATTGATGCTCCTGATTCTGTGATTGTTTTCTGTTTTATGAACTTTTATTTGTATTTTCACTAATGTTTACTTTCATTTTGTCTTTAGTTCCTTCCTTTCTTCCTCTCCTTTTTTGGTATTTAATTTCCTGTATTTTTTACAAATGGATGCTTCGCTTTTTGATTTTCAGCTTTTCTTTCCAAATACATGCATTTAAAGATACAAATTTCCTTTTAGTTCAGCTATATTTGTGTTCTCTAAGTTTTGATATGGAGTACTCTTATCATTCAAGTAGTAATTATATATGATAATCAAATGCTTCTGATTTTCATGGGGAAGGTGTTTTGAGCCTTTGATTAAATGAGTATGAATTCTGAACATGGAGATTTTTAAGTGATTGCTTTGTTAATTTTTTGCTTATTTGCAGAAAAAGGTACTCTGGGTGATTTTGATTCTTTGAAATTTGTGGCTTGCTTAAATGGTCCAACATATGGCTAGTTTTCGTAAACATTCCATGTGTATTTGGAAAAACTACAGGGGCACCTGGGTGGTTCAGTTGGTTAAGTGTCTGACTCTTGATTTCAGCTTTGGTCATGGTCTCTTGGTTCATGGGTTTGAGCCTTGTATTGGGCTTTGCACTGACAGCATGGAGCCTGCTTGGGGTTCTCTCATGCACGTGTGCTCTCTCGCTCTTGAGTGCTCTCTCGCTCTTTCTCCCCCTCTCTCTCTCTTTCTGCCCCTCCCCCACAAAATAAATAAACTTTATAAAAAAAAGAAAAAAAGATAGTTGTTGGACTATGATGAACTTAAATTAGGCTAAGCTTGCTAATCATTTAGATCTTCAATATTCATACTGATTCCCTTCCCCCCTTTTTTTTGGTTTGGATATTTCAGTTACTTTATTTCCTTAACCTCCAATATCACAAAAAATGAACACATCTATGATTCTCTAAATTTATCTATTTTAATACTTAACAGCCTTTATAGGCATACATTGGTATGCCTGAATCACTTGTATTTTACCCACGTATTTTTTACTTAATATTTCTTGTTGTGGTAAAATATAAATAAAAATGGTTAAAATGATATGTTCAGTGGCATTAATTACATTCACAGTAGTGTGTAACCATCACAACCATTTCCAGAACCTTTTCATCATCCCAAATAGGAAAAATGCACTTGTTATGCGATAATTCTCCATTTCCTCCTTCTTCCAGTCCCTGTTAACCTCTGTATTACTTTCTGTCTGTATGAATTAGCCTGTTGTAAATACTTATATAAGGGGAGTCCTACAGTATTCTTTTCGTGTCTGGATTGTTTTACTTGGCATAATGTTTTTAATATTCATAATGTTGTAGCATGTATCAAAGCTTCATGGCTTTTAAGGCTGAATAAATACTCCATTGTATGGATATACCACATTCTGTTTATCCATTCATCTGTTGTTGGACGTTTGGTTACTCCCATTTTTTAGCTGTGTAAATAGTGCTGTTATAACCATAGATGTACAAGTATCTCTTTGACTCACTGTTTTCAGTTATTTTGGGTATATATCTAGGATTGGAATTGTTTGGCCATTCTGTATTTAACCTTTTGAGGAACTGTCAAACTGTTTTCTATAGCAGCTGCATCATTTTACATTCCCAACAGCAATGCATGTTTTCATGTTCTTCATTTGCTTGTCAGCACTTACTGTTTTCTGTTTTATTTGTGAGTAATAGCCATTCTGCTGGGTGTGAAGTGTTATTTTGTGCTTATAATTTGCATTTCCTTTATAACTAATAATGTTGAACATCTTATCATTTGCTTATTGGCCATTCGTCTTCTTTGAAGAAATATCTTGTCTCCTTTTGTGTCTTTTTAAAAATATATTTTATGTCTGTTATTTTCAGAACTGTTTAAGGCAATAATTAGAGTTCAAAGACAGTGATATTTTCAGAGAATTTTTGCCTTCTTATGACAAGTCCATATTGAGATGAGTCAGAGCTGAACTTGTGATTTATACTTTTTACTTTTAGATCTCTCTTATTTCCAGAGGTAGAGACTTTCCAGATCCCAACACAGAATAAGTGGCATTTACTAATGCCCCCAACCTCTTGGTGGCTCCAGACTCCAATCCTTGTCTCTCTAGCCCCTCAAGACTGTCAGGTACACTTAACAGCCTCTTAACCTTCCCTTTGGAATCAGAGAAGTCCCCTGTAGGGGCTCCTGGCTGGCTCAGTTGGAAGAGGATGTAACTCTTAATCTCACGGTCATGAAGTTTGATCCCTACATGGGGTGTAGAAATCACTTAAAAAAAAAATAAAATAAAATTTTAGAGAAGAAAAGTCCCCAGGAGAAAAGCAACCTTGAATAACATACACTGTTTTAATAAAACCTCCCTGTGCTAGTGTCCCTCCAGGTGCTGTCTCTGCCCTTTTTTACTATCTTGTTATCTTTTGATGCCTTTAAAGAGCTCTAGCTTTTCTGGTTTTCCTCTCTAGGAGGATTGGTTTGTGTTAACCCAGTAATAGGAAAGCAAGTTTTAATTTTCATGGAAATAACAATTCTTTATGGTCAAGTGCTTATTTCATTGGCTTGTTTTATATTTAATAACGTCATTATAGTAAGGACTATAGCTAGCATACACGCATTTAGAAAAAAATGCTCCTGATGATTGTTACCATATAACTCAGTTGTTGAGACTAGAAATAAATAAAAATATTATTTATATACTGCTTGCAGTTTGTTTATTTTTATTTTTTCAGTTTATTTATTTGAGAGAGTGGAGAGGGCCAGAGAGAGAAGGAGAGAGAGAGAGAATCCCACGCAGGCTCTACACTGTCAGTGCAGAGCCTGACATGGGGCTTGAACTCACAAACTGTGAGATCATGACCTGAGCCAAAATCAGGAGTCTGGAGCTTGACCAACTGAGCCAGTAAGCTCCCCTGCAGTTTGTTTTTTTAAAGAGGAGATGTAGCACATTAGTTAATCCAGTGAGTTTTTAAGTGGAGGTTGATTAATATCTTCATATGGTTGTTTTGTTTGAAGCTTGTATACCATAGACATTCTTGCCTTAAGTAAACCTTCTATACACAAACCTGAAATTTTGTGGTTATTTGCATCTTTGAATATCAGGGGTTTTTACTCCTATTTCTTTCTTGTCATCTTTAAAAAGAAATCTTATTTAGTCAGCAAATACCTCTTTCCTATTTAAGACCGCATGCCAAGTTCTTTGAGGAGATAGTCATAAATCCTGACTATCAAAAAAGGAACAAAATGTTTAAAGAGAGGAGACATGTAGAGAATTAGTCAAAACATGAGACATAGTGTGATGGGGTATCTAAGTGCCTGGATAAAGTGTTCAAGATTCAGAGAAGGATGACTGTTTTCAAGGGGGATTCCCCACTTTTTTTTGAATGTGCTTAGCATTCCAAACAGCAGAGTGTAATATATTTGAGACCTTACGTTCTGGTTATGTATTAAAGATTGTGAATTGAAACCTCTTAGGCTGTTTTTATATATGTAGGAGCTGAACAAGAGTGCTCTTTTTGACTCCAGTTTTTAAGGTAATGACAGTGATGTGATTATGTGTGCCTGAGTTTTTGTTTTTGTTTTTTGTTTTTTTTCTTCTTTTGGTCTCTGTTTATAGGAAGAGCATTAAGAAGTTGGTTTTGAAAAACCTTAACAATAGCAATCTCTTCTCTCCTGTTAATCGTGACTCTGAAGATCTTGCTTCACCATCTGATTATCCAGAAAATGGGGAGAGGTAAACCAGATTTTGTTTTGGGTTGTTTCGGGTAGAGAACCCTATTCTCATTTTGAAGAGATTCTAAGCTTGGAATTTACTCATTGTATGAAAATGTATGAAGTTTGGTGAATGTTGTGTAGTATTACAGCATATGAGCATCTAGAAATTAAGTGTTGTTCTTGTTTTTTGAGTACTTTAGACCTTAAAATTATTGATTTTTATCTGATTCAGTTTTGCATAACTATTTTGGTATTTATTTGGTATCCATGCATGTCATTTTGGACAGGGTTCTCACATATTTGACATTCTTCACCACCTTTAAAATGAGGGATATCTTATTTGTGATCATTATCAAAGTGATTCATGGTCACTGTAACCAAAGGGGGGAAAGATAGTATAGAAAAAAAAAAAAGTACAGAAGTGTATAAAAGAGGAAGTGGAAATATTCACAGTAACCCTTGATAGTTTGGTATATATTTTTATGATTTTGAAATTTTTTTATATAGATAGATATTGTAGAGATAGGCATGAATGATACAATATTTAATAGCTTGCTTATTTCCATTTATTTTATTATAAATACCTTTCTATATCAATGTGAATATATATATGCTTATGACTTGATAGCCATTATTGTGAATATATGATAATTCTCCGTTCGAAGACATTTAGATTATTTTGATATTCCTATATTCAGAATAATGCCTCGGTGAAAAATTCTATGTACATCTTTGCTTTCCTGTTTTTCTCTTTGGTTAAAATTCTAGTTTGAGTTTTCATTAATGAAGCATTTTCTAATAGCTTGCTGATAATATTTAAAATCTAAGGTATTTTAATTTTTTCAATTAGAAATTCACCACTCTTATTTGACCTTACATAGAGTGCCTTTTTTTTTTTTTTAAACTAAAATTGAGATGCTTAGTGTCACTCATTCATGAAAATAAAGAAGTTGGCATGGAATCTACAGCCCGGTTTCCTAGGTTAAAATCCCAACTCTAGCACTTAGAACTTTTTTTTTTTTTTAATGTTTTATTTATTTCTAGGAGAGAGAGAGACAGCGTGAGCAGGGGAGGGTCAGAGAGAGAGGGAGTCACAGACTGAAACAGGCTCCAGGCTCTGAGCTGGCAGTCAGCACAGAGCCCGACACGGGGCTCGAACCCACGAACCGCGAGATCATGACCTAAGCAAAAGTCGGACGCTTAACCGACTAAGCCACCCAGGCGTCCCAGCACTTAGAACTTTTTTAATTTGAGCAAGTAACTTTATTCTCTGTTAATTTTCTTTTCTGTAAAATAGAACGATAGTAACCTATTAAACAGGGTTACCATAAGTATTAAATTTTTAATATGTGGAATTACCTGGAACAGTCCCACACACTTAATAATAAAGGCTTATTGAGGGTTGGCTATTATTGTTACAGAGAGCTAAGATATTATTTGTTTGTTTTCTACCTTTTCAGATTCAGTTTCCTGAGCAAACCTGTTGATGAGAACCATCAGCAGGATGGAGATGACGATTCTCTTGTGTCACGTTTTTATACTAACCCTATTGCCAAACCCATTCCTCAAACCCCTGAGAGTGCTGGAAATAAACACAACAGCAGCAGCGGTGTGGACGATACCATTGTTGCATTAAATATGCGTGCTGCCTTGCGAAATGGGCTGGAAGGAAGCAGTGAAGAGACCTCTTTTCACGAGGAGTCACTGCAGGATGACCGAGAAGAAATAGAAAATAATACTTACCATATGCATCCAGCAGGTAAGATTCAGATTGGTACATGGATAATCTTTTACCAGTCATTTAAGACCTCTTATTTGTCACAGATTTTCAATGTAATGGAAGTTAGCTCTCAGCTCTCTGAACTTTTTTAATGATTTTTATTGCATTTTCTTTTTTCTTTTTTTTTTTTGTAATTTTATTGCATTTTCTAGAAGTTAACATTTAAACCTTTTCACTTACACTTCGGTTGATTCTTTTTTTAATGTATTTATTTTGAGAGAAAAAGTGCACTCACATGAGCAGGGGAGGGGCAGAGAGAGAGAGAGAATCCCAGGCAGGCTTCACACTCAGCATGGAGCCCAACACAGGGCTTGATCTCAGGACTGTGAGATCATGACCTGAGCTGAAATCGAAAGTCAGACACTTAATTGACCAAGCCATCCAGGTGCCCCTGCTTTGGTTGTTTTTTAATTCACATACTTTCTGTATTTTTGGAGTAGTTAAATTGATGCCATTAATTATCCTGGCATAGTTTAAAGATCCCAAATGTTACAGCCAAAGAAACTATCCTCCTACTTCCTAGCTTTATAAACTCAGATTGCTTACTAGCTTTTTTAATTAAAATAATAGTGATAATTATCACATAAGGGTTTTGAGATTTGAATTAGCATAGTATATAAACCATAATGACTAAAATTTATAGGGATTCAAATGGTATAATTTGCTATGGTTATTTATTATCACCTCAGTTCTGTACTTTTTTTTCCCCCTCAACAGTGAACTGATTAGTTTTTTCCCAACTGACCTATGAAAGAAATGATGCAAACTACAAGATTATAGTGTCTTGACTGGTTACTTAAAGCTTGCCTTTTTTTCTGTATTGACCTAACATCTTATTTGGGTTGTTGAGATTTTTTTATATTTATTTATTTGTGAGAGTGAGAGCATTGGCAGGAGAGGGGCAGAGAGAGAGAGGGAAAGGGAGAATCCCAAACAGACTCCACGCTGTCAGCACAGAGCTCAACACAGGGTTCAAACCCCCAAACTGCAAGATCATGACCTGAGCCAGAGTCAAGAGTCGGACACTTAACCAACTGAGCTATCCAGGCACCCCTCATTTGGGTTTTGATGAATGTAATCACATTCCTCCCCCCATCTTTCTCTCCCCCCCCCTTTTTTAGCAGATACAATTTACATATAGTGAAGTGCACAGATCTTAAGTAGTTATTTCAATGAATTTTGACATATATATACTGAAGGTATATAATGGAAACTTTTTTTTATGTCCCCATCCCCAGAAGTCTACCAATCTGGTTTTTGTCACATAGATTACTTTTGCCTATTCTTTAAATTATATAAATGGAATAATACTATATATATTCTTTTTGAGTCTATAATTTTTATGAGATTTAATCCACAATATATCAACAGTTCATCCTTTTTTATTGTTGAATAATGTTCCACTACTATAAATATGCCACATTTGGTTTATCCATTCTCTGTTAGTGAACATTCTGGTTGTTTTAATCTTGCAGTGTCTGTAACATTTTTCTTTATCTAATTATCTTATTGCCTTCACATATATTTTCTGGTCACTTGGTGCCCTGTGGAAACATTTTATTTATTTGTGGGTGTATCTACATGAATTCGTTATGATACTACATCTATTTTTCAAATACCCAGTCTAGGTTTTTTTTTTTTAATTGCTCTTTGTTTTCTCATTGACCTTGTTGGTCACCTCCCAATTTAAACTTCTATCTCAAAGGACACTCTAATACCTCTCTAAACATTGCCAGTGGAGAAACACATTAAGTATACAAGTGGGCATTGCTGGAGGATGGAGTTTGATCAAATTCTCTCTCTCACAAAGCAAGTTAGCCTAATTTGTACCTATAAATGGAGATGGGGTAATTACAACAAGCATACCAGTGTTCTGTTTTCTTGAGTTCTTCAGAAACCTACCTAGTTAATACTTGTAAAAATAACACTAATTTAGACCTCTTTTTTTGTTTTTAAATAACACTAATTTATTTCTTTAAGTGTCCATTTGTTCTTGAGACTTTCTCATGTAGGATTTTTCTCTTTTTCTTTCCTTTCCTTTTTCCTCTCCCTCTCCTCTCCCTTTTTTAATCTATTTTAAGAGAGAGAATCCTCATCAGCCTCTGCACTGCCAGCATGGAGCCCAGCACTGGACATGGGTCCAGTGCAGGGCTCGAACCCATGAACTGGGAGATCATGACCGGAGCCGAAATCAAGAGTCAGACCCTTAATTGACTAAGCCACCCAGGCACCCCTCATGTCATCTTGATTTCAGCTCTTTATTTAGGGATGCAAATTTGAAAGATACAAGAGATTTATGGAAGACAGTCTATGAAATAACACGTATTGACTTTGGAGTTACAACTGTGCCTATACCAGTGAATTACTTTGTAATCAGGGCAGGTTCTTTCCACGTTGGGTTTTGGAATTTTCATCTGTAGAATAAAAGAAAAAGGTCTTAAGTAAGCCTTTCTCAGAACTTATGTTATTGATTATGTTTCATAGTACAGTATGCCAATAGAAGCCATATGAAAAGAAGATTCTGTGGTTAATTTAACTTGAGAAGCACTGGATTAAGTAAAGTTAAATAGACTTAATTATTTGGCAGGTTCTCAGAGCCTGTAACATACTGTCATGTGCATATTTCCCAAACTTACTTGACCAGGAATCTTTAAACAAAAACAAACAAAAAACCAATTTCTCTTTGGCATAGTGTTTCTTAGAAAATGAATTTGGAAAAATGCTTTATTCCTATATATTTTCTCTTTATTTAATCATGTAGTTACTGATTATTTTAACTTTTAGGTGATTATTTTTCAAAAAGGAAAAAGTGACATAAATATTATGAAGATTCCTCTACCTAAGGGCAATTACAATTAATACTGTATTTGCTGTTTTTTTTTTGTCACAGGCATCGTTCTCACTAAGGTTGGTTACTATACTATTCCATCTATGGATGACCTTGCTAAAATTACCAATGAAAAAGGAGAGTGCATTGTCTCTGACTTCACTATTGGTNCCGGTTTCCTAGGTTAAAATCCCAACTCTAGCACTTAGAACTTTTTTTTTTTTTTAATGTTTTATTTATTTCTAGGAGAGAGAGAGACAGCGTGAGCAGGGGAGGGTCAGAGAGAGAGGGAGTCACAGACTGAAACAGGCTCCAGGCTCTGAGCTGGCAGTCAGCACAGAGCCCGACACGGGGCTCGAACCCACGAACCGCGAGATCATGACCTAAGCAAAAGTCGGACGCTTAACCGACTAAGCCACCCAGGCGTCCCAGCACTTAGAACTTTTTTAATTTGAGCAAGTAACTTTATTCTCTGTTAATTTTCTTTTCTGTAAAATAGAACGATAGTAACCTATTAAACAGGGTTACCATAAGTATTAAATTTTTAATATGTGGAATTACCTGGAACAGTCCCACACACTTAATAATAAAGGCTTATTGAGGGTTGGCTATTATTGTTACAGAGAGCTAAGATATTATTTGTTTGTTTTCTACCTTTTCAGATTCAGTTTCCTGAGCAAACCTGTTGATGAGAACCATCAGCAGGATGGAGATGACGATTCTCTTGTGTCACGTTTTTATACTAACCCTATTGCCAAACCCATTCCTCAAACCCCTGAGAGTGCTGGAAATAAACACAACAGCAGCAGCGGTGTGGACGATACCATTGTTGCATTAAATATGCGTGCTGCCTTGCGAAATGGGCTGGAAGGAAGCAGTGAAGAGACCTCTTTTCACGAGGAGTCACTGCAGGATGACCGAGAAGAAATAGAAAATAATACTTACCATATGCATCCAGCAGGTAAGATTCAGATTGGTACATGGATAATCTTTTACCAGTCATTTAAGACCTCTTATTTGTCACAGATTTTCAATGTAATGGAAGTTAGCTCTCAGCTCTCTGAACTTTTTTAATGATTTTTATTGCATTTTCTTTTTTCTTTTTTTTTTTTGTAATTTTATTGCATTTTCTAGAAGTTAACATTTAAACCTTTTCACTTACACTTCGGTTGATTCTTTTTTTAATGTATTTATTTTGAGAGAAAAAGTGCACTCACATGAGCAGGGGAGGGGCAGAGAGAGAGAGAGAATCCCAGGCAGGCTTCACACTCAGCATGGAGCCCAACACAGGGCTTGATCTCAGGACTGTGAGATCATGACCTGAGCTGAAATCGAAAGTCAGACACTTAATTGACCAAGCCATCCAGGTGCCCCTGCTTTGGTTGTTTTTTAATTCACATACTTTCTGTATTTTTGGAGTAGTTAAATTGATGCCATTAATTATCCTGGCATAGTTTAAAGATCCCAAATGTTACAGCCAAAGAAACTATCCTCCTACTTCCTAGCTTTATAAACTCAGATTGCTTACTAGCTTTTTTAATTAAAATAATAGTGATAATTATCACATAAGGGTTTTGAGATTTGAATTAGCATAGTATATAAACCATAATGACTAAAATTTATAGGGATTCAAATGGTATAATTTGCTATGGTTATTTATTATCACCTCAGTTCTGTACTTTTTTTTCCCCCTCAACAGTGAACTGATTAGTTTTTTCCCAACTGACCTATGAAAGAAATGATGCAAACTACAAGATTATAGTGTCTTGACTGGTTACTTAAAGCTTGCCTTTTTTTCTGTATTGACCTAACATCTTATTTGGGTTGTTGAGATTTTTTTATATTTATTTATTTGTGAGAGTGAGAGCATTGGCAGGAGAGGGGCAGAGAGAGAGAGGGAAAGGGAGAATCCCAAACAGACTCCACGCTGTCAGCACAGAGCTCAACACAGGGTTCAAACCCCCAAACTGCAAGATCATGACCTGAGCCAGAGTCAAGAGTCGGACACTTAACCAACTGAGCTATCCAGGCACCCCTCATTTGGGTTTTGATGAATGTAATCACATTCCTCCCCCCATCTTTCTCTCCCCCCCCCTTTTTTAGCAGATACAATTTACATATAGTGAAGTGCACAGATCTTAAGTAGTTATTTCAATGAATTTTGACATATATATACTGAAGGTATATAATGGAAACTTTTTTTTATGTCCCCATCCCCAGAAGTCTACCAATCTGGTTTTTGTCACATAGATTACTTTTGCCTATTCTTTAAATTATATAAATGGAATAATACTATATATATTCTTTTTGAGTCTATAATTTTTATGAGATTTAATCCACAATATATCAACAGTTCATCCTTTTTTATTGTTGAATAATGTTCCACTACTATAAATATGCCACATTTGGTTTATCCATTCTCTGTTAGTGAACATTCTGGTTGTTTTAATCTTGCAGTGTCTGTAACATTTTTCTTTATCTAATTATCTTATTGCCTTCACATATATTTTCTGGTCACTTGGTGCCCTGTGGAAACATTTTATTTATTTGTGGGTGTATCTACATGAATTCGTTATGATACTACATCTATTTTTCAAATACCCAGTCTAGGTTTTTTTTTTTTAATTGCTCTTTGTTTTCTCATTGACCTTGTTGGTCACCTCCCAATTTAAACTTCTATCTCAAAGGACACTCTAATACCTCTCTAAACATTGCCAGTGGAGAAACACATTAAGTATACAAGTGGGCATTGCTGGAGGATGGAGTTTGATCAAATTCTCTCTCTCACAAAGCAAGTTAGCCTAATTTGTACCTATAAATGGAGATGGGGTAATTACAACAAGCATACCAGTGTTCTGTTTTCTTGAGTTCTTCAGAAACCTACCTAGTTAATACTTGTAAAAATAACACTAATTTAGACCTCTTTTTTTGTTTTTAAATAACACTAATTTATTTCTTTAAGTGTCCATTTGTTCTTGAGACTTTCTCATGTAGGATTTTTCTCTTTTTCTTTCCTTTCCTTTTTCCTCTCCCTCTCCTCTCCCTTTTTTAATCTATTTTAAGAGAGAGAATCCTCATCAGCCTCTGCACTGCCAGCATGGAGCCCAGCACTGGACATGGGTCCAGTGCAGGGCTCGAACCCATGAACTGGGAGATCATGACCGGAGCCGAAATCAAGAGTCAGACCCTTAATTGACTAAGCCACCCAGGCACCCCTCATGTCATCTTGATTTCAGCTCTTTATTTAGGGATGCAAATTTGAAAGATACAAGAGATTTATGGAAGACAGTCTATGAAATAACACGTATTGACTTTGGAGTTACAACTGTGCCTATACCAGTGAATTACTTTGTAATCAGGGCAGGTTCTTTCCACGTTGGGTTTTGGAATTTTCATCTGTAGAATAAAAGAAAAAGGTCTTAAGTAAGCCTTTCTCAGAACTTATGTTATTGATTATGTTTCATAGTACAGTATGCCAATAGAAGCCATATGAAAAGAAGATTCTGTGGTTAATTTAACTTGAGAAGCACTGGATTAAGTAAAGTTAAATAGACTTAATTATTTGGCAGGTTCTCAGAGCCTGTAACATACTGTCATGTGCATATTTCCCAAACTTACTTGACCAGGAATCTTTAAACAAAAACAAACAAAAAACCAATTTCTCTTTGGCATAGTGTTTCTTAGAAAATGAATTTGGAAAAATGCTTTATTCCTATATATTTTCTCTTTATTTAATCATGTAGTTACTGATTATTTTAACTTTTAGGTGATTATTTTTCAAAAAGGAAAAAGTGACATAAATATTATGAAGATTCCTCTACCTAAGGGCAATTACAATTAATACTGTATTTGCTGTTTTTTTTTTGTCACAGGCATCGTTCTCACTAAGGTTGGTTACTATACTATTCCATCTATGGATGACCTTGCTAAAATTACCAATGAAAAAGGAGAGTGCATTGTCTCTGACTTCACTATTGGTCGTAAAGGTGAGTGTGAATATAGAAGTTTATAGTGTTTAAGCCGAAGATCTTCACTTTATTTTTGTAATGAAGTAAAAGAAGTTCTTGATAGCTGAATCCATTTTTTCCCCTGTATTTGGACCCATCTGGACCTTCATGGTAGACACTTTAACTCACAAGTAACAAAACAAGCTTACAGTTATGTAACATTCTTTGGTAACTATTTGGCTCATTGGAGTTATCTACAATTAAAGAAAATAAGACAGCAAGGAAATACTAAGAGAAAGTTGAATAATAAAAGATGAGTAGTATTTAGCTTTAACTTCATACTAAGTTAATACAGATGACTTTTTCTGGGGGGAAAAATCTCATCTTGCTATATTATATTTTAAAAAGAGCACTCAGGTATTTTAACTCATACTGCAAGCTAGGTACTAAGTAAGGGTTGTTTATGTAGCAGTAGTACAGATACTTAAAAGTGATTTAAGAAGGCTGTTTTGAGGATAAGTGCTATAGAAATGTAGATGTTAAACTAGATAACTATATTTGATGTCACCCTCTGATAGGTACTATGGACAAAATAACCCAATGAAAGTATAACCAGGTGACTTAAAATACTAATATTTAGTGGCATCTGGCTGGCTCAAATTGGAACATGTGACTCTTCTTCTCTGGGTTGTGAGTTTGAGCCCCATATTGAATGTAGAGATTATTTAAAATTGCTAAGAAAATTACATAAGTAAAATCCTGATTGACATTTAAAGCTGCTTGTTTCTTCTAATTATTTAGTCACTGGAAGTATAAAATAGGTTATTTGCCTTCTATACAGGATGAGTTTTTAACTGTTTGCTTTGACTTGTAGGTTATGGCTCAATCTATTTTGAAGGAGATGTGAATTTGACAAATCTAAATTTGGATGATATTGTGCATATTCGAAGGAAAGAAGTGATTGTCTACTTAGATGATAACCAAAAACCGCCTGTGGGTGAAGGGCTAAATAGGTATGAATTCATTTATGTATTTAGAAAATAATCTGCTTGGGGTGCCTAGGTGGCTATGTTGGTTAAGATTCCAACTTCGGCTTAGGTCATGATCTCACAGTTCATGGGTTTGGGTCCCCTGTTGGGCTCTGTGCTGACCAGAGCCTGGAGCCTGCTTTGAATCCCACCTACCCCCATCTTCTCTCCCCTTCTCTTCCTCTCTCCCCCTCCCCCCTTCACTTGCGCTCTCTCAAAATAAACATTAAAAACAATTTTTTTAAGGAAAAAAATAATAGGCTAAATCACATTTTTTTCATATTATATACATTTTCTTGCAACTTGCTTTTCTGGTTTACTATATCGTATATGATTATTGTTTCTCTAATTTAAAAGTAAAAATGGTAAAGAAATGCAACACTAGGACTTTCTGACTCCCTGATATTATCAGGTCCAATGGTTACTTTCCCAAAATACTTTTAATAGTACTTTTTTTCCTTGTGTCTGCTATGAGCATCTTTAACTTTCTCTATATTTTATTTGGAGAAACTAGCTTGTGATACCTCTTTAGACACGTGAAAGAGCCACAGGTAAAATAATTTATGTTCACAATCTACCAAGATTGAACCATGAAGAAGTAGAAATTCAGAATAGACCTGTAACTATAATAATTATTATATATTTCCTATTATAGCAGGATTCTCATACAGGGAGTCGTGGCCCTGAGGCTTTTTATTTATGCCAGCATGACTCAGTTGGGTTCATACACAAAGAATGAGCCCCGAATGCCACATGGCATAGTTTTTTTTAATACATTTTTTATTTGTCTGTCTTATATAGTAACACACAAACATGCAGTCTGATTAAGTGGTCTCATATTACAAGGTCATGAGGTATATTGTCATGTACACGTATAGCCAGGTTGCCTTGAGGGTTTCTTTTTTTTTCCTTTCTCTCTCCTTAGGCAGGGGACCCTACCACACTATAATAAGGAAATTGAATCAGTAATCAAAAACTACTCCCCACCCCCATACCCCAAAAAGCCTTCAGCCACCTGACTTCAGACAACAGATCAATATCCTTGATGAATACTAAAGTAAATATCTTTAACAAAATATGCATTTGGCCTTGAACTGTGTGGGCCCACATACATGGGTTTTTTAAATAGTACAGTACTGTAACTGCATTTTCCATATAATTTTCTTAACATTTTTCTTTTTACTAGCTTACTTTAATATAAATAGAATATATAGTACACATACCAAATATGTGTTAGTCAATGGTTTTATGTTATCAGTAAGGCTTTTAGTCAGCTGGGCTATTAATAAAGTTTTGTGGGAGTCAAAGATATACAGATTCCAACTGTGCAGGGGGTTGGTATCCAATACCTGCATTGTTCTGTGGCCAATTGTTTTAGCAAATGGATTTCAGTAGTACATCAAGGGGACTTTACACCATGATCAAGGATTTATTCCTGGAAGGTTCAGCATAGAAAAATTGATCTTGTAATACATTATGTTTGTAGAATGAAGGAAGAAAATCACATGATAATTTCAACTGATGAGAAAAAGCATTTTGACAAAATACAATACCCTTACATGAAAAAGACACTCAACAAACTAGAGATAGAAGGAAACTAACTTAACTTAATGGAGGCCATGTTTTCAAAGTCCACAGAGAATATGCTCAGTGGTGAAAGAGTGAAAGCTTTTCCTCTTAAAAATCAGGATAAGAAAAGGGATGCCCATTTTGCCACTTTCATTCAGTATAATTCTACAAGCCCTAGTCAGAGCAGTTATGCCGGAACAGAAATACAAGGCATCATCCTGGGGGCTCTGGGTGGCTCAGTCAGTTAAGCGTCCAACTCTTGATTTCAGCTCGGGTTATGACCTCACAGTTGTGAGATCGAGCCCTGTATTGGGCTCTGTGCAAGTCATGGAACCTGCTTAAGATATTCATACTCACTCTGTCTCTCTCTCTTTCTCTCTCCAAAGAAAAAAAGGCATCATCCAGATTGGAAAGGAGGAAGTAAAATATCTCTTTGCAGAGATGACATGATCTTATGTGAAAAACCTAGATTCCATAAAAAAAAACAGTTATAAATTCAGCAAGGTAGCAGGATACAGAATTAACATACAAAAATCAATGGAGTTTCTAAATATTAACAATGAACAGTCAAAAAAGGAAAACAGTTCCATCAAAAAGAATAAATTACTTAGGTACAAGCTTAACCAGGGAAGCAAAAGCTGAAAGAAATCAAAGAAGACAAATAAATGGGAAGTTATCTCATGTTCTTGGCTAGGAATTCCTGTCAGATGCTAGCAGCATTGTACCTCATATATGTAGTTATTTTTGACAGGGCTGCTGAGAGCA
Source organism: Crocuta crocuta (assembly GCF_008692635.1). Taxonomy (NCBI): domain Eukaryota; kingdom Metazoa; phylum Chordata; class Mammalia; order Carnivora; family Hyaenidae; genus Crocuta; species Crocuta crocuta. The sequence goes on from NW_027529630.1 coordinate 725,770, forward strand.
TTCAATGGAGAAAGAACAATGTCTTTATCAAATGATTCTGAGAAACCTATATGCAGAAGAATCAAGTTGTGCTCTTCTGCCATATTAAAAAAAACAAAAAACAAACTCAAAATGGACCAAAGATAAGACCTAAAATTTATAAAACTCTTAAAGTAGAACATATGGGAAGTTTTATGACACTCTCTCTCTCTCTCTCATATATATTTAAGTTTTTAGTTTACATATAGTATAATGTTAGATTCAGGTACACAGTAATTTATTTGAATTTTTAGTTAACATACAATATAATATTAGTTTCAAGAGTATGGTATTCAGTTCCATACATCACCCAGTGCCCATCACAGCAAGTGCATTCCTTAATCCCCATTACCTATCTATAAAACACCTCCNTTGTTGTTGTTTTTAACCCCTCTTTGTTTGCTTGTTTTGTTTCTTAAATTCCACATATGAGTGAAATCATACGGTATTTGTCTTTCTCAGAGTAATCTTGCTTAGCTCCATCCATGTTGGTGCAAATGGCAAGATTTCATTCTTTTTAAAGGCTGAATAATATTTCACGGTGTGTGTGTGTGTGTACTACTTTATCCATTCATCAGTTGATGGACACTTGGACTATTTCCATAATTTGATAATAGTGCTGTAAACATTGGGGTGCATGTATCCATTTGAATTAGTATTTTTGAATTCTTCGGGTAAATACCTCAGAGTGCAATTGCTGGATCAAAGGGTAGTTCTATTTTTAGCTTTTTGAGGAATCTCCATACTGTTTTCCACAGTGGCTGCACCAGTTTGTATTCCCACCAACAGTGCAAAAGGGTTCATTTTTCTACACATCCTCACCAAATACCTGTTGTTTCTTGTGTGACAGGTGTGAGTGATACCTCATTATAGTTTTGACTTGCATTTCCTTGATAATGAATGAGGCTGAGCATCTGTTTATGTGTTTTGGCCATCTATACATCTTCTTTGGAAAACTGTTCCTGTCTTCTGTACATTTTTAATTAAATTATTCTTTTTTGGGTATGGAGTATTATAAGTTCTTTGTGTATTTTGTATACTAGCCCTTTATCAGATATGTCCTTTGCAAGTATCTTCTCCCATTCTGTAGGTTGCCTTTTGGTTTTGTTGACTGTTTCCTTCATTGTGTAGAAGTTTTTTTTATTTTAAAAAAGTCTCCAGGGGCACCTGGGTGGCTCAGTCGGTTAAGCATCCAACTTCGGCTCCGGTCATGATCTCATGGTTCGTGGGTTCGAGCCCAATGTCAGGCTCTGCTGACAGCTAGTTCAGAGCCTGGAGCCTGCTTCAGATTCTGTGTCTCCTTCTCTCTCTGACCCTCCCCTGCTCACACTATCTCTCTCTCTCAGAAATAAATAAAGCATTAAAAAAATTTATTTTTAATATAGTCTCAATAGTTTATTTTTTATTTTGTCTCTCTTGCCTCTGGAGACATATCTAGAAAGAAGTTGCTACGACTGATGTTAAAGAAGTTAACTACCTGTGTTCTCTTCTAGGATTTTTATGGTTTCAGGCCTCAGATTTAGGTCTTTAATCCATTGTGAATTTAGTTTTGTATATGACGTAAGAAAGTGGTCCAGTTTTATTCTTTAGCATATTACTGTCCAGTTTTCCCAATGCCATTTGTTGAAGAGACATTTTTCTTTTGTTTTGTTTTTAATGTTTGTTTATTTTTGAGAGAGAGGGAATGGGGGGAGGGGCAGAGAGAAAGGGAGATGGAAAATCCTAAGCAGGCTCTTTGCTCCTAGCACAGAGCCTGATGTGTGCCTCAAACTCACTAACGATGAAATCATGACCTGAGCTGACTGAAATCCAGAGTTGGACAGTTAACCAACTGAGCCACCCAGGTCCCCTGCGACCTTCTTTTTCCCACATCATTATATTTTGACAAGGATTTCCTGAATACAACACTAAAAGCATAGGCAACAGTAGTGAAAATGAACAAATTAGACTACAGTAAAATATAAGAATCCTGTACATCTATGAACACGTGCAACAGAATGAAAAGCCAGCCTGCAGAATGGGAGCAAATGTTTACAAATCACATTTCTGGTAAGTGGTTAATACGAAGAACTACAGCTCAACAACAACAAAAATACCAAAAAAAATTTTAAATGGGCAAAGGACTTCAGTAGACATGCCTCCAGAGATAATATACAGATGGCCAACTAACATATGAAAAGGTAATCAACATCTCTAATAATTAGGGAAATGCAAATCAGAACCACAGTGAGCAATCATACCGATCCAGATGGTTACTAAGTTTAAAAAAAGAGACAAGTTGCAAGGATATGGAGAAATTGGAACCTTTGTATATCTTGGTGAGAATGTAAAATTGTGCACTTACTGTGGAAATGAGTATGGTAATGCCTCAAAATTAAAAATAATCCATCAATTCCTAAAGAATTGAAAGCAATGTACATATATATATGTGTATATATATGTGTGTGTGTTTATCTATGTAGATATATATCTGTACATGTGGGTGTGTAGATATATATCTATACACTTGGGTGTGTAGATATATAGATGGATATAGATATAGACATAGATATATTCTGGGTATATATCCAGATGAATTGATAGCAGGATCTCACACCCATGGGTGATTACACACCTGTGTTCTTAACACTATTCATAATAGCAAAGAGGTAGAAGCAACCCAAATATCCATAGACAGATGAACAGATAAAATATTTTTACACACAATGGAATATTATGTAGCATTACAAAGGAAGAAAGTTCTGACATATCCTAAAGCATGGATAAACTTTGAGGACCTAAATAAACTGGTCATGAAACATCAAATATTGTATGATTCCACTTATTTAAGACCATCTACAAAGTCAGATTCATAGAAACAAACAGTAGAATAGTCGTTGCCAGTGGGTGCAGGTAGGGGAGTTGTTGTTTTTTTAAGTGAAGTTTTATTTGTGAAAGATGAATAAGTTTTGGAGATTGGTTGCACAACAGTGTGGATATACTTAACACTACTGAATGGTATAGTTAGAAAGGATTGAGGTGGTAAATTTCTTTTTTAAGATGTAAATGTTGTGTTATGTCTTTTTTCTCACTAAAAAGAATAATGTTTAAAAAGGTCATCTATTAAATATTGCGATTATTTATACTCTATTAAAAATAAAGTGATTTGGGGGCACCTGTCTGGCTTAGTTGTTGGAACATGTGACTCTTGATCGTGGGGTTGTAAATTCAAGCCCCACTTTGGGTGTAAGAGGTTACTTAATAAAAGTTTTTTCTTTAAGTCATCTATTATTTACTTCGTCACTGTACTAGGTGTAAGTCATACAGAATGAATAGAACACAGTCCTTGATCTCACATATTGATATTAGAAGGTGTACCATAATGCAATTCGAGTCCTCTTCACACTCATTATTTAATGGTTAATATTATGGTATTCCTGATACCTCATTCTGGAAGCATTTGTTCATTTGTTAATCAGTAGTAGTTGCTGCTGTTATTAATGTTAAGTACAATAACACTTGAAGACCTTCACCAAGACTTCAGTCCTAGATCTGGACTGTTAGCACTGAATTTGATCAAGGATGCATAGCTTAAGTGTCAATTAAAATTTTATTGGAAATAATTGATGTGTCATGGTAGTTTAAAGTAAATGGAGTTTGACTCTTGAACCAGATATTGAGTTACTTGATGTGGGAGTGATTCTTTGCTTTTAAGCTTATCTACCCCAGGAGGCAAGACTCAAGTTTATGTAACACCTATAGAATAATTCCAAAGTAACACAGGTACCTTTATATAGATGCTGCTTGGCTTTCTGGTCTTAAGTATGAACATTTACACTTTACTTGGTTGTACATTACAGGAAGGCCGAAGTTACACTGGATGGAGTTTGGCCAACAGATAAAACATCTCGTTGTTTAATAAAGAGCCCAGATCGACTTGCTGATATGAACTATGAGGGCAGATTGGAAGCAGTTTCAAGGAAACAGGGAGCTCAATTCAAAGAGTACCGTCCCGAAACAGGTTCTTGGGTATTTAAGGTATATAGTCAACTTAACCTAGTTTCTGTAAACTGTGGTTATAGTAACAAAATGTGTTAGAAGAGAGTCTCTCTTAAATTCTTCTTATTTTTACACATTATGAAACAGATGTAGAGGTGCATCATGATTTGATCCAAATTATATGTCTTAGTTAAACCTCAGAACAATAAGGAGCCATTAAAAACTTTTATGTTCATAATTCACGTGCTCTACCCCATCTTATGAGCATTTAAATATCCTTCTAAGGAGTGGTTTTTCTAAGGACACATCATTAGAGACAAGAGGCAGAATTTTTGCCTCTTGATATCAACTGTTTCTGAATTGTCATTCATTTAAAGATTTCTGGGGCTGAAGACATTGACTTCCTCCCTTCCTTGATAGTTTAAACCAGTGGTTACTTTTTCTTCTGGGCTAGTTTGGTTATTTAACTAGTTGAAGGTCCTTGTGTAGGTAGTGAACAACTAGGCAGCGTATAGATATGAAAATAGCAACAGTGTTTCTGGATTCGGTTTCCTGTATTAATAATTTAGTAATTGTATAGAGCAACTAGTACATGTACTAATCACCTAAATCTAGGGACAGCAGTAAAGTATAATGACATTTCATTATGCCTTAAATATTTTGATATCAATTTTTAAGTGAATTCTGCAAGATTGCAAGGACAAATATTGTGGAAGCTCTTAGGAATTTAAGTGTTAAAATTGATTTTGTTGGATACTGAGGCGCTTGGTTGGCTCAGTCACTAGAGCATGTGACTCTAGATCTTGGGGTTGTAAGTTTGGGCCCCACATTGGGTATAGAGATTACTTTAAAATCTTTAAAACATTTTTCTGATTTTGTTGAATTCTTCTCTTCCTTAGGTCTCCCATTTTTCTAAGTATGGCCTTCAGGATTCTGATGAAGAAGAGGAGGAACGACCATCCAAAACTAGTACAAAGAAGTTGAAGACTGCCCCTTTGCCTCCTGCGGGCCAGGCCATCCCATTCCAGATGGCTCTTAATGGCAAGCCAGCACCTCCACCCCAGGTAGAGACAGGACAGTGAATTTGAAAGGAATCCGTGATACAGAAGTTGAAAGCAAGTCATTCAGCTAGTACAAAGCTGTTTTATGACCCCTGGAACTTTGAAGAGTACAAATGTATTGGCAGTCACGTTGAGACAAGTACAAGGGAGGGCATGAGGTGGTCCTGGCATCTTTTTTTTAATTGAAAGATTTAAGGAATTCTCATGCTGTTTGGATCATTCCTTCTACAGATTACCATTCTTAAACACCTCCCTCTCTTTCATTTGGACTTGCTGAATTCTCTGCTCAGTGATCAACTTAAGATAGCATTTTGCTTGTGTGGGTTGATAAAAAGTAAATTCTACTTTTGTTGACTATCTCATGTGCAGTTTAAATCTTGTTTTTTACCTCCGTGGTTTTTTAAAAGCTCAACTCGCTTTCTGCAAGGGTTTTTTAACTCCATTTTTCTCAAGTTGTTTGCTTATATTCAGGTAACCTCTTGATATTTGTATTTTAACAATATATAATTTTTCTGAAAATAGATCAAGTTTTAGAGTATAAATGAATTATTTGGCATGGTGAGAGTAGGGGCTACATTGTTTATTGCAATTATTTGTATCATACTCTTTTTCAGTATTGTTAAGCGAATATAAACATTATGTCCGTCTAGGAAAGGTTTGTAATTTAAATATCAGGTAGTTTCTTTGCCAGCTCATGAAGAGTTTTACTTTACTTTGGATGTCATTTATATTCAATCAAGTTACAAAACAATTTTTTCTTTGCCGCCATACTCCCTCAAAAGAGAGAAATTAATATAGAATTTCTTTGTAAAGCATCCTCTACCTCTCAGCTGCTAAAAGCAGGGCCTTTGGAATTTTTTGTGCTACAATTCTTATGGCTGCTGAAATGTGCGATTTTTATGATTTATTAAATAATTTCTTGGGAGGCATTTCTGGAGATTGTTGTGTATGTATGTTCAGATTTGCGCGTACAAGGTGAGAGGGAGGGTGTGATACAAGTTGGAAATGGGAAATATACTGACTTTTATGTTCATAATCTTTGTAGCATAAAACCGCTAAGAAATCTCTTCTGAACTAAAGAAATGCTGTAAATGGACTTGGTTTTCCAGTATTCCACGTTCATTTTTTCTGAATCATATGCTTTGTATAATCCCTTTCTTTCCAAAGTATTTTTTCATCTTATATGTATTTCTTAGGATAAGAGTCAGATAGCCTTCTTTTCTGCTAATAAAAGTAATTGTTAAGATCCTAAAGATGCAGCTGAGAAAGAAAAGCTTCATCTGTGGTTAGAGCAAATCTATGTAACATGTCTTGATAACCAGTGGTTTTTAGTCTGTTTAATTTCCAGAATACAAATAGTAAGAGAAAACTATGCACTTCTATGATAACACTTGGCATAGGTGAGAATTCTTTAAGAAACTGAGCACCAGATAATTTCCTAAGAACCAGGTTGTAGGAAAAGGAGACCTGGTAAGGATCAAAATGGGCAAAGAGAATACAGTGAATGGGATCTTTTTCAGAGATCTCCTTTGATTGAAGAGAAGTGGGTGGTCTTTGGCTGGTGAAAGCATAAATGGGAGAAGTGGGTAGAGCTGTTTAGATATTCGGCTAACAGAACAGTAATACAGTAATGAAGGACTTCCTTCGTATTGCCTGGTGAGGTATGTAGGAAACGGTAGTGGTTGCATAGCTTTTAGTCATTTGCACCAAAGACCTACATCTTACTGGGCGTGAGGAAAACACTTGAGTCACCTGAACGAATTGGGAACAAACCTCACAGTCTTTTCATACTAGTGTCAAGATAATTCTCTACCCACTGTCACCTGGCCCCCTGGCTGCTTGATTTCAGGGACACGGTGTTCCTTCAGTCTGCCGTCACAGTTTTTTTTTCCCTGTGCACAATCTCAGGTTTGTAGGGTTGGGGGTTGGGGTTTTTTTTAGGTATTAGCAAGATTTACATTTTTGTTTAATGGTCAGTTTATTCCACTGCCTTTTATATAACATCTTCACTCGTGTCTTTGTTGTTTGTTCTTAAGCTTTGATTTGCTCCTAAAGAGGTAAATCAAAGCAACAAGAAAATATTAAGGTAACTAAATCTTCATGTAATCTTTTCTTCTTTGCCTTGAAAATGTTGGCAGGAAAACCTTATCACACAGATAATTTAGGACAGTTGCAGAAACATTTGTTAGTTAGAACATTATTTTCAAAATGCTGATCTGAGATTTAGTTTTCAGGTGACTGCATCACTACATTGGTGACCTTTGATTCCAAAGATACAGCATGGCACTCAGGTAGATTTATATTTTAAATGCTTTCCCCCAGGTGATTGAAATATGCAGCCAGGCTTCAGAACCGTTTGTTTAAAGACCTCAGATAGCATTCAAGGACATAGATTTTACCTATAGCTTTTGACCTCAGCCTCCTACTGAACTGTAACTTGTGTTCAGTATGCAGAGAGACTAGTTGACTTGCTCAGAAACTTAGCGTTGTTCACTCAGTGAGTACATTCAAATGAGTTAGGAATTTTTTTTTCTTTTTTTTTTTTTTAGGGAAAAAGTGATTAGGATTTAGAAGAAAATACCATTTCATCTTGTGTATACTTTTAAAAGTCAGTCAATTTATTTTGGGGGAGAGAGTGCCCATGTGCCATGTGGGGAAGGGGTAAAGGGAGAGGGATGGAGAGAATCTTAAGTAGGCTCCACGCTCAGCACAGAGCCCAATGCTGGGCTTGATCTCATGATCTGAGCTGAAATTAAGAGTCAGACGCTTAACCCACTAAGCCACCCTGGTGCCCCTTTCTTGTGTATACTTTTTAAAAGTAAAATGGTAGCTATCTATATTTATCCACTAAGTCCATATATATATTTTTAAATGTATGTTTTATATTTTTATGTAATTAATATATGTTTAAGATAATTGTATGCCAGAAGCTTTTTTGCTTCAGATATTAATATTGTAGTGTCCTATACTTAATTGTAATATCCTTGAATGTATGTGTAGAAACATACACACTTACTTTGGTGGGCCCTGGAAACCCTGACATGGAATCTTTACTGAGAACACAATAATGGCGACAGGGCTGATATTCCAGCCAGATGAAGCCTGCTTCAGATTTTGTGTCTCCATTCTCTCTGTCCCTCTCTCAAAAATAAATTAAAAAACATTAAGAAAATTTTTTTTAAAGTTATTTTGGAAGCTGGCAATGGTAATAGGTATACTATATTAAACTATTTGGTGGAAAGGACAGTATGAATTATTTAAATACCTGTTTGACCATGGATTCGTTGTTTACCCTTTGTTGAATAAAAGGTATCATGATTTACTTTACCTAGTTAAATTATCTACTGGATTAAGACATGCTTTATCTTTAGGGTATTGGCAGCTTTGTTTGTATGAGAAAGATACTCTTGAAGTGGAAAGTGAAGGTTTCTAAAATCCTTGAAGGTTTCAGTCATGAACTCTCACCTTCCATGTATCTAAAGAGACTCATTTTATAGAACTAATCTGTACACTTAGGATTTATAATGTACTGTGGTGGTATTTAGACATAAATAAGATCTACTTTCAAGAGATTACAGTATATGAAAGGAATATTCCATTTGGCTGCTTTTTTCAGTATTTGCCTTTCTTTTCCATAGATCTCACAGGACTTGTGTGAGGTTTTTTTTTTTTTTAAACTTCCTAGATTCCTTCTGAACCATCTTTCTTATTATTATAATCATTATAATTATTATTAGTCTACTTTTCTTTCCAGGACTGGATTTGAAGAAGTAAGATTTATCAGAAAATAAATACACAGGCATCTTTTGAGGGAGTTTACCTCAGTTGCTTAGATATACTTCAGCAAAATTCACTAATGGGGGTTCTAGGAGCTTCCCAGCTCCTCATAGTTTCATAATAATTCACTTCCCCCTTATCTATTTATTACACAATACCTCACTCAGAGCTGTAAAGTCTGCGTGTGAGGGTAGAACGAATAGAACCTTGATCCATACTTGGCATACTTAGGAAAAATTTGCTGGGTCCCTTAGGTCTCTAATCAAGTTACTTGATGAAATCCTTTCATTTTGCCTTAAAGTTTTTTAAATGAAAATCTCTTGCTGCTGTTATTTCTTTGTTGAGTAGTGTAAGTTGAAACATTCCTCTCCTTTTTTCCGTACCTCCTACCCATCCTCACTTCTTGTTCTTTCACAGTTATTAATTGCCTTTTCTGTTGTGTGCCAGGCACTATACTAGGCAATAGAATTGATGAAAAAAAAAAAAAAAAAGATGAATGTTGAATTTAACAATGTGCTTGGTGATAGATACAGAAAACAGTAGGCCATAATCTCTGTTTTCAAGCCTTGACAATGTGTTGAGACAAATAAACACCACATAGTAAGAATTTATGATGTATCATGATAGATCATAAAAAACAGGTTTAGACAGAATGTAATGGGAACCCAACGGGGTGGGGGGGTATTCTGATAGTTTGACACACAGGATGTGGAGTAGTTTAATAGCTTCCTAAAAGTTAATTGGTTAAAAACTCTAACGTACTAGGGAGCCTTTGTAGTTAGAGTATTCCCATAATTCTTGTAAATAAAATGGGAGCATCATGACCAGAGCTACTTTTTATTTTATTTTTTTTCCAGAATTATAAAGCATAAAGGTAGTCACACCTGCCGTTAGCCTTTATATTGGGTAAAAAAAAGTATGATTTTTGCCTTTCACCATTATCTAGTTTTCTTAGAGCAGTCCTTTGGGATTGTTCATGCCGTCAGTTGTAATTCACTATGTATCCAACAGTTTTTCTACAGGTATAAATGAGAGCAGTCTTTCTTTTAGTAAGGATATTTGTTAAATGAATGCAAGGAAGTAATAGCTAATAGACCATTAAAAATAAAGTTGAAAAAATTACACTAATGGTTATTTCTTTGTTCAAAGTAATCATGAAATTATTTATTTTTGTGTGTTTATTTATATTGAGAGAGAACGTGAGCAGGGGAGGAGCAGAGACAGGGAGAGAAAATCCAAAGCAGGCTCTGTACTGCCAGCATAGAACCTGACATGGGGCTCAGTCCCATGAACCGTGAGATCATGACCCATGCCGAAATTAAGAATCAGATGCTCAACCAACTGAGCTACCCAAGCACCCATGAAATTATTTAAAAATAATTTTTTTTAACATTTATTTATGACAGACAGTGAGAGACAGAGCACGAGCAGGGCAGGGGCAGAGAGAGAGGGAGACACAGAATCCGAAGCAGACTCCAAGCTCTGAGCTGTCAGCACAGAGCCCGATGCGGGGCTCAAACTCAAAAACTGTGAGATCATGACCTGAGCCGAAGTCGGACACTTAACTGACTGAGCCACCCAGGTGCCCTGAAATTATTTTTTAAAACTACCTGTTATACATTAGCATTTATTTGAGAGTTAGCATGAAATAGGGAACTAAGGAAGATAAGCCCAAAATTTTGGAAGATTAATGATCTATAAATGATACTATGATAAAAAAAATAAGTGGTAAAACTTTTTGGGAATGTTTCATAAATTGGCTTAGCCACTTGTCACCATTTTACCAGGTAATATACAAGTTCAGGACATAACTTAATTTGTACTGAGTTGTTTTACATGTGCTTCAGGTTGATGAGTTATTACCTTTTCAAATCATAAACTGTTTCATATCATAAACTGTTACTCATGGGTATATCTTGAAAACTGCTTAATAAATGTAAATATAGCTCTTGGCACTTGAACATAAAGGAATTATTCCTAAATTAAAATTGTTTCTAAGAGGCTACTTGGTTGGCTCAGTTAGTAGAGCATGCAACTCTTGATCTCAGGGTCATGAGTTCAAGCCCTGAGTTGGGTGTGGACCCTACTTTATTTACTTAAAAAAAAAAAAAAATCTAATGTTTGTTTATTTTTGAGAGAGTGCAAGACACAGTGTGAGCAAGGAAGGGACAGAGAGAGAGGGAGATAAAGAATCTGAAGCAAACTCCAACCTGAGCTGTCAGCACAGAGCCCACCACAAGGCTTGAACTCATAAAACCTGAGCTGAATGACCCGAGCTGAAGTCAGATGCTTAACTGACTAAGCCACCCAGACCCTGTGGTGTGGATTATTTATTGGTAAATCCTTTTTAGCAAATATGCTACCTCACATTGTCATAGAATGGACAGAATCTATTATTACGATATCGTATTCTGAATAACTATGGTCTAGAAGCTCTATGTCTATTTGGTATAATTTAATGCTGCTTCCCTGATCTTTCTGCTGTCTACAGAGCCAGAGCCCAGAGGTGGAGCAGTTAGGGAGGGTTGTGGAACTGGACAGTGACATGGTAGATATCACCCAGGAGCCAGTTTTGGATTCCATGTTAGAAGAAAGCGTGCCTGAGGATCAGGAACCTGTGTCTGCCTCAACACACATTGCATCTTCACTGGGAATTAATCCACATGTCTTACAGGTGAAGTCCTAACCCACCCTTACTACAACAGGAAGCCAAACTAATGTTTATCTCAACTTGAACCACATGGGGCCTCTTCCTTGATTATTTTCTGAAGAACATTGAGTGGCCATTAGAATGAAGAAAATACAGAATATGGCCGACATTTGGGCCTTATTTTTCCATTCTGGGAGGGAAGGCTGTATTGAGATTCAGAAGACCTGGATTCTAATCCGAGTTTTATAACTATTACTATGTGACTTTAGGCAAGTCATTTAACACCTAAGAGCACAGATTTTTCTCTGTAGGGTGTTTTTAAAGCTCTCAAAAGTGCTCCATAAAAGTTTTTTTAATAGTCTAGTTGATAACATTTTTCTTTATACTCTGTCTTAACTTCCCCTTGCTTAAGCCTTTTGGCATGTTAGAAGTTTAGCCTTTGTCTTATGTTCAAAATTAATCATTCTGCAAACAGGTGTGCAATTACTGTGTACCAGACTTTGGTACAGACTTTCTAGATACAAAGAGGAGTATTCTATAACTTCTGTCCCTCAGGCACATGCAGCCACACAGATATAGTAGCTCTGGACACAGCCTTCAGGCAGAGCAATTTATTGATTGTTGTAAACTGCATTTTTCTTTTATGGCCTTTGGATTTTGGGGAACACATTCATTCTGTAGATATTGCCTTTTTAGATCATGAAAGCATCATTGCTTGCTGATGAAGAAGATGTAGATACGGTCATGGATCAACGCTTCAGTCACCTTCCTTCTAAAACAGATACTTCTCAAGAAATCTGTTCTCCCAGACTCCCCATTTCAGCATCCCACTCGTCAAAATCCCGTTCTTTAGGTACTGTAAATGATGCTATTTTACAAGAAAGCTGTAAAGTCCTGCTTTTCACGTATTTTCCTCTGAGTCAACTTTTCTAGCAAATATCCCCCTAAAGCATATGATATAAGGATGCCAAGAGGAAATGTACTCTTCTAAAGATGTTAGGTGGGCCCAGTTTTTAAAAACCATAATATGCTTTATTGTTGTAGATGTAGAAGTTATATGGAGAACAAAGCATTTGTATTTTGTTTAGGTTATGTTTTTATTTAATTATAAATGTGAACTAGATAGTAAGTTCAGATTTCCTAATTTTTATCACTCCTTAGAGGAATGAGCAAGTTGTCCTGCACTGTACAATTTTGTACAGTCTTCATACTATCCTTATTTTATTGCCTTGCGGGCTCAAATGTTGCTTCTTACAATGCACAAAACTTGTCAGATTTCTACTTTTTCCTAAAGCTCCCCAAATTCCTAGGGAAGTGATACTTGATTTTAAGGCTTTCCCTTTTTTCTTCCTGTGGGCATATAACTATGTGGGATTGGAAGGTACTGATATCAACAAAGGACTTAAGCACATGTAATCTCAAAACATTTTAAAGGCCAGAGGAACTACTAGGAAGAGATTTTTTTTTTATATTGCCTTAAAAACTTTAGTTTTCAATTCTTTCAAGTGCCTTTATTAACCCATTTAAGAAATATCTTAATAAAGCGTCAGTTAAACATAACAACCTTTTCTATAATGGGCATTACATGAAAATCTCATACTTCAATAACTACCTCTTTGCTTTAGGCAGGGATCATATAAAATTAGAAAACAGACAATAGTAATAAGAACTGTCCTCAGAAAAGTACAAGGTGCCTCTGTGGGTTTTTGTTTCATGAAGTCTAGCCATGAGCTTTAGAGTGGACTAAGAAATGTTTACATTTGGCATAAGGGCATGAGTATTGATGTCAGACTTCCCTGTGCTTGTCTCTCAATCCTGCCATTAGTAGCTTTGTGCATTTGGACTAATCGCTTTTCAGAGCCCAGTTTTCCCTCCTATAAAATAGAGCTAATAGTATTGTTTGTATGAAGTTTTTGAAAGGTGAAATGAAACCATGTATACAAATGGCTTATACAGTATCTTTCACAAATAAGAGTTAAATAATTTTTTTTAAATAGTAGTGGTAGTGTTTGTTATTAATGTTAATATTGTGGCATCATCATCACAAGTTCCTGCCTTGGTTTCCTGGTGAAACAGTGTTCCACAGATTATGACTTGCTTCTCATCATCTATAGCTAATTTCATTGGTTTGGTAAAACTAATTTCATCCTCACTGATAATTGCTGTTTAAGAAGCAATAGAAACTGTATTTTCTAATAGTCTTTTTTCCCCCCTATTTCAGTTGGTGGGTTACTACAATCAAAGTTCACTAGTGGAGCTTTTCTTTCACCAAGTGCCTCTGTACAAGAATGTCGCACCCCCAGAGCATCATCTTTGATGAATATCCCATCCACGTGCCCTTGGTCTGTCCCTCCACCCCTCACCTCTGTATTTACAGTGCCCAGCCCAGCCCCTGAGGTTCAGCTGAAAACCGTGGGTACACGTAGACAACCAGGCCTTGTCGCTCTTGAAAAGTCTGTCACCTATGGCAAGGGGAAACTCTTGATGGACATGGCCCTTTTTATGGGACGCTCATTTCGAGTTGGTTGGGGCCCCAACTGGACTCTTGCTAATAGCGGAGATCAGCTGAGTGGTTCACGTGAACTGGAAAATCATCAGAATGCCGATTCTATGGAATATGGATTCCTGCCTAATCCAGTAGCTGTTAAATCGTGAGTCACATTTTCTTTATGCTTTTTGAGAAAACCAACTTGGTAGATGAGAAAAAAAAATTTCATTATCAGAAGACCCAAGGTCAAGGCCTTGCTTTGTGATCTTTCTAGATATGTTCTTAGTCCAATTTTCTTTAAATTTATTTATTTTTTAATGTTTGTTTATTTTTGAGAGAGCACAAGTGAGGTAAGGGTAGAGAGAAAGGGGACAGAGGATCCAAAGCTGCTGACAGCAGCAAGCCCGATGCGGGGTTCGAACTCACAAACCATGAGATCATGACCTGAGCCAAAGTTGGACACTCAACTGACTGAGCCACCCAGGCACCCTTGTTCTTAGTACAGTTTTAGATAGCACAAGATCTTTGTATAATTAGAAGCCAAGCCAATTAATAAGGTAACTCTACTTGTACCACCAAGGTATGAAGAGTATAATACTTAGTGGTTAAACTTTAATCGGAAATGTAATAGACCCAAAGCTGATGCTGCAGCATTCCTTGGATTTTCATTCTTTTTATTGCATTAGTCATTTTTTTCCTATTTTCTCACTTAGATATTTGTGATTTTTTTTTTTCATATGTAAAGTATTTTCTCAACTAAGCACATTTCCTGTATCTTAGACCTGGTAAGATGAATATATAAACTGGGTATAATCCATGCGTAGGTATTTGGAAATAAGATGACGTTTGATAGGGGCACCTGACTGGCTTGGTCTGTAGAGAATACAACTCTTGATGTTGGCTTCATGAGTTCAAGTCCTACATTGGGCATAAAGTGCACTTAAAAAAAAGATGACATCTGGTAGCTATGTATGCTATATTATTACTACATAATCTCCCCATTAATGTTTATGTATGTGTACATATAGTTCTATATACTTTATATATGTATATGAGTATATATATAGGTTATATATGTATATATATGTGTGTGTACACATGTATGCAAACACACACATACACATATACATACACATACATAGTTCTGGTAGTTATTAACCAGTATGCATACTGTTGTTTCGGGCAAAATATGTAACGTTTTTCTGTTTACTCTTTATAACAAATTGTGCTGTATTTACTATAAATTAAATGACTGTGATTACCTATTATGTTTTGTATTTAAAGTTAACTTTGAAAAAATACAAAACAGCAGCATCTCTTAAACCTCACAGTTAGTAATGTTGATCCTAAATCTAGGTTATATATGATGTCATGTTTTGAAAGTTGTTGCTTTCAGTCTTAAAATTGGATCAAGATGAGATTAATTATATGCTTGTCTTAATTTAGAGTCACTTCTACAGTTTCTATAACTTTAGCCTCACTATAACTTTTGATACCTCACCAAGTGTAATTTGAGATATCAGTATCCCAATAGTGGTCTTTGGCCCTTGGATTTCATAATATCTAGATAAATGTTGAAGCCAGTTCAAAGTCGAACAGCATTGATTCCCATGCTTGTTATAATCTGGCCTTAAGAAGCCTTGGGATTCTGAATGCATGGGCCAGATAATTTGTTTATTCATTCTACAGCAAATAAGTTCATTATAGTTTGACATTAGGGAACATAATTTCTTTAAAATCACAGGGGAATGTTTTGCATTCTTTTTGAATCATAAAAATAAAGGTTTATTTATAGCAAAATTCTAGCATCTGTCTTATCTTCATTTTCTGTCTTGTTTGTTATTTGCTCTTGTAGCCTAACGGAGTCTCCATTCAAAGTTCATTTGGAAAAACTCAGTTTGAGACAAAAGCCAGATGAAGACCTGCAGTTATACCAGATACCTCTGGAGCTCAAATTAAAGCACAGCACTGTCCATGTAGATGAGCTGTGTCCTCTCATTGTCCCTAATCCAGGAGTTGCTGTCATTCATGACTATGCAAATTGGGTTAAGAAAGCATCAGGAGACTTTTTGGAAGCACAGAGTGAGTATGGACTATGTATAACCTCTGATATTTCACAAATTGGAGTAGGAGCATGTATTCACAGGAGGTCAGATTTCCTTATGCCAGTGTAGTGGGCTGATGCCTGAGCTTGCACTTGTCTGTAGTGAGTTGCAAAGAGCAAAATCCCAAGGAAGAAGAAATGATAACATTTTTTACAGTTACTCTTATGCCTTTTAATATACAAGTCCGTGTTCATGGGAATTGTAGCCAGATTCCTTGGATTTTTGAAATTGCATTCCTTTATCTACTCAGAGAACATAGGGAGAAAAAGCCATTCCTTCTTTTTTTTCATTCTTTTTTTTAAGTGTATTTGTTTATTTTGAGAGAGAGAGAGAGAGAGTGTGTGTGCCAGCAGGGGAGGGGCAAGGAGAGAGAATCCCAAGCAGGCTTCCACATTGCCAGCACAGAGCCTGACATGCAGCTAGACCCCGCGAATCACAAGATCATGACCTGAGCTGAGATCAAGAGGTAGACACTTAATTGAGCCATCAGGTGTCCCTCATTGCTTTTCTAAATCCTACTCATTCTTCCATATCCAGGTTAAGTCCCTTTTGGTCTTCCCAACAATTTTAGTATTCATAATTCCCTTCCTAACCTCTCTTACTTTTCTATAACTATTGTGAGCATAGTTTTCTAAACCTATACTTTGATAACGGGCTTTTCTAATTTGGGAACTTACTCTTTCAAATGGTAGAAAAATTATACTTAATTACATGTTTGATAACATTTCAACATTATTGAAAAATGGCACCTATTTTAGAATCACTTCTTTGTGTTTGCTTCAATTGTCTCATCTTCTTTTCAAACATGTGAGACATCTTCCCAGTGCATACTTGTATTTGGCTTAGTGGTAAATAGTGCTTCCGTCTTGTTTTCCTTCTTGAGGAGCAATATGAATAGTAGTTAAGAATATAGCGCTGGACTTATTACTTGGGTTCAAATCTGGGCTCTACTACATTTTGCCTATGACTGAGCAAGTTACTTCAGTTCTCATCTGTAAAATGAAGATAACTACTGTACCTGGTGAAGTTTAGAGTTGGCTTTACTCTTAAGTGCTCTGAATAGTATCATTTAGGCTCAGTAAATGTTAGGTTTTACCTATTGCAGGAGAGAATACTCTCTCACAAGTTTTTAGAGAGCTCTTCGTATTTTTTTTAATAAAAAAAGTTTTCTTTATTATATATATATAGAGAGAGAGAGAAAGAGTGTGCACAAGTTGGGGAGTGGGACAGAGGGAAGAAAGGAGAGAGGGAGAGAGAGAGAAAGAATGAGAATCTCAAGCAGGCGCCATGCTCAATCCAGAGCCTGATACGGGCCTGATCCCACAACTCTGGGATCATGACCTGAGCTGAAATCAAGAGCCAGAACCGACTGAGCCACCCAGGCGCCCCAGCACTTCATATTTCTTAAAACATTTTGTAAACAGAATTTAATCAAGTTAGAGGACTTTGTCATTTGAGATTATATTAGCCATAATTCAGCTAGAAGAACCAGTTTAATGGAGCATAGAGTTACATATGTTATAACAAGGAACTCCACAGGAACATGAAGTGAACAAGCAGTTATACTACAAACCTGTGGGACTTGTAAGACATAGCAGAGTGAGCCAGAAACAGATTCAGGGAAATCAACTTAAGTGGTTGTTTGGGATATTAATTTGTGTATTTTTATGATACAATTAGAGTGATGTCCTCTCTGTAGTTACTTTGACTTCATGTCATAGCATTATTTTCCTTTCTCTTCTTTAGTTGTGAAGCACTGGAGCCTAGCATGGACATTATGTGAAGCCTTATGGGGCCACCTGAAGGAGACTGACAGCCAGTTGGATGAGTCCAATGAATACATTCAGATTCTGGAGCGAAGAAGAACTTTCTCTCGCTGGCTGTCCTATACTGCAGCACCTCAAATTGAGGAGGAAGTCTCCTTAACCCGAAAAGACAAGCCTGTGGAGGCTGTCTTCAGCTACCTCACGGGCAAGAGAATCAGTGAGGCCTGCTCTCTGGCCCAGCAGTCAGGTAGGGCATAGGGTCCTTCTCTGCACCTCTGTCTGTGTGCTGTTCACTGTTTCTACCCCTTAATTGTAGATTGCCTATGTCTTCTAACCTGAATTAAGTATAAACTTCCCAGGAATATTGCTGGTTCCTCAAGAATAAGGACTGTATTTTCAAGTTTTCTATATAGAGCCTTAAACATTAAGTTTACTTTTTTAAAAAATTTTTTTACATTTATTTATTATTGATAGAGAGAGACAGAGCTTGAATGGGGGAGGGACAGAGAGAGAAGGAGACACAGAATCTGAAGCAGGCTCCAGGCTCTGAGCAAGCTGTCAGCACAGAGCCCAATGTGGGTTGGGGTCCGAACCCACGAACTGTGAGATCATGACCTGAGCTGAAGTCAGATGCTCAACCGACTGAGCCACCCAGGCACCCCTATGTTTACTTTACTAAAATAAATTTTGTATGCTACAAATGCTTTTGCAGATGCGGATAAGCAAAAAACAATAAATCCAAATCACCTGCATCCTTTAGCATTTAGCAGACATTTCAGTGTACAGCTTGTATTTGGACTGTTTACTTTGTAATATATAAGGTATATTAAAATTTGTTTACACAAAGCGATATATGTGTGTAAACATTTCAAAGGTGGTATCCTGCTGCTATACACACATACACACACACACACACACACACACACACACACTATACACATACACACACTGCGTTCTATTCGTGTCCTGTAATACAGACATTATAGTCAAATGCTTCTCAGTATTCTTTTATGTACAAATGTTAGGGAACTCCTTTTTTGACATTTAGGCTTTTCTACCCCACAATAAGCAGTACTCTGAACCTTTGAAACTTATGCATTTTGCATTAATTCACTTTATTTCATTCAGGTAAATATGTAAACTTAATTTTTAGGTTCAGATATTTTCTTGGTTGCTTTTTTTAAAGATCTTTCCATTATATATTTCTGCTTTTCCCCTTCCACTTATGAGAGGCATTCAGCAAGTACTTAATAACTATCCAGACACAAATCTTGCTAAGAATAAAGGATGGCATAGTTCAGTTTAATATATGTATAAGTAGATCTCTGATCAGACTTTGCTACTGAAACCTAGCTTATATGAAACCAACTAATTGGAGCCATCAGCTGGATTTATTTTATGGGGGACTTGGCCAGTTTGGAGATTATAAGGAACAAATCATAGGAAAAGCTAGAATCAAGAACTTACATACATGGCCATTTGCATTCCACTGTCACTACATGTTTAGCTCAGTGGCTTTGTGGTCTTCATATATTTTTGTACAGAGAAAATTTGTCTTTAGAATTGGCCTTCTATACAGCTAAAAAAATTAGGAATCATTAAAGAAACAAAGTTATGCTTACCAACACATATATGTATAGCAAAAGAGGATCCTAAGGACTGCTAGAAGTCAGGTCCTTAGATTTATTTGTTTGTAAACTCTCCTTCGTCCTTTTTTTTCTTACTTTAAGGTTAAACTTTTGACAAGGCAGTACCTTTCAGCTTAGTAAAAACTTTTGCTTTACTACCTCCACTTTTAATAATTGATAAGACAACTAAACAATATAAAGAATGTAAAATTTTTGAACACTATCAATGTTATTTGATACCTACCCAACAAGAAGATAGAGCTCAAATCAATAACCTAAGCTTCTACTTTAAGAAACTAGCAAAATAAGAAATAAACCAAAAGGTAGAAGAAGAAAGGAAATACTAAAGATTAGAACAGAAATCAATGAAAATGACAACAACAACAAAAAGAAAACAGTAATCAGTAACACCAAAAATTAGTTCCTTGAAAAGATTAAGAAAGTTTACAAACCTTTAACTACACTGATCACTGATGTGAGAGACTTCAATATAAAACCCTTCCACTTAGATTCAGTTGATTTTTGACAAAGGTGCCAAGACTATTTAAATGTGGAAAGGTTGGTCTTTTCAACAGATATGCTGAGACAGATATTCACATGCAGAAGATTAATTTATATTCTTACCTTGCACCATACACTAAAATTAGCTTGAGGAAGTACACTAAGGTCCTACTATTTGCTCAGTAGGACTATTTCCTCATCAATGGGAAAGTCTATGTGAAAAGTCAAGGATGGGCAGAAGCTGATTGGTTGATTATATGATCAAAGCAAAGAGAGGATCTACCATCTTTTTTTTTTTTAATGTTTTATTTATTTCTGAGAGAGAGAGACACAGCATGAGCAGGGGAGGGTCAGAGAGAGAGGGAGATACAGAATCTGAAGCAGGCTCCAGGCTCTGAGCTGGCAGTCAGCACAGAGCCCGATGTGAGGCCTGAACCCATGAACCATGAGATCATGACCTGAGCCGAAGTTGGACACTTAACTGAGCCACCCAGGCACCTCTGAACTTGACCATCTTTAGTGGCCCAGGATATTTATAAATCTTGGCCAGTAAATCCCCTCTTTGGGATTCTGTAGATACACAGAAACCATCTTTTCTTTTTTCCTTTTAGTGTTACTCACCTAGAATACTAGCAGCTCATGGTCAAGTGAGCTACAGCACTTACTTTCTGAATCATAGTCCAGTCATGCTTTGATTACCTATACACGGAGAGACCGTTTGGCCTGACACATTTCCAGATGTGTTTCTGATAGGTGATTTTTCTTCCTTTAGGCCCCTCTAGATTATGAAGGAAACTTCTAATATGATAGCCTCAGTTTCTGGTAGAATGGTAGTTTATATAGACCTGTAAGCACTGACCTATATGTAAAAACAAAAGAAAGATTGTTGACTCTACGAGGTTTGTAAGAAGGGCAGAAACAAAGCATTTTTCTCTTAACTTACACCTTAACTGGAAGTTTTCATAAACCAGAATTTCTATCCCCTCACATTCTGGTTAATTAGAATTTTTTTATTGCCTCAGCCCTTTGTACTTAAAATTTTTTAATAAAAGAGATTATTGAACCTGTGAGCGTAAAAGACTCAGTGATTCTTTTTATACCACACATATATGCTTTTCCTCTAGCTTTCAGTTGGCCATTTCTCAGTGCCATTCTAGTTGGGCATGTTTTCAGTTATGTCATCTCCATTTTCACTGTAAGCCTTTGAATCAGATGACACTTTCCTCCATTTTACAGATAAAGTACCTTATCTAGGGTCACAGAAGTAATAGTAGATCTATCATTGAACTCTGTATACTGTACAGTCTTTATGTAATTTAGGTTAAAGTACTCTGAATATTTTCTTCCCAGGCAGAAAATGGTAAGGTGGTGGTCAGTATTTTGTCACTGCTGTAGAAAGCAGTCACTGTGTAAAGTTCTCCCTCCTGAGGGCTAGAAGAAGTAAGATGATACCTAGTGTTTCCCCAAGTCTATAAATCCTCAGTTATGACTAGAGAATTTCTGTTTCTCTTATAGGTGATCATCGTCTTGCCCTTCTTTTATCCCAGTTGGTGGGCAGCCAGTCAATCCGGGAGCTGCTTACCATGCAGCTGGTGGATTGGCATCAGCTCCAGGCTAACTCTTTCATCCAGGATGAGAGACTGCGGATCTTTGCCTTGTTGGCTGGAAAACCGGTATTTTGCTCTTTTCTCATACCATTGCATAAATTTTTTCATAAATTCAAGATGGCTTCAGGTTAAGAGAAAGTGCTATCTTTGTAAGTTTTACACTGTTACACATATAACTAAGCAACTTATTTTTAAATTTTAGTGGAAATATTTTCAGATTACAAAGGTACAACATGTACATTGCAAAAAAAACAAACAAGTGGTTATATAGAAATTAAAATACTAAAATTCACCATATCCCTTATCATAGTGGTAAACAAGATAAATAATTTTTAATCTGTCTTTCCAGACATATTTTTACTCTATCAACATATATGTGTATATATTTACACATGTGTGTATATTCAAATAAAATAAATTCTACATAGCAGTATACTTACTGTATATGGACATTTTTTCATGGCATGTAGCATCAGTCTTTTTAATAGCCACTTCTGTTCATTTTGTGGATGATATACCATAATTATTTTAAGCCAGTTCTCTGTTTGCTGCCTGCCTGGTTGACATCTTGATATCACTTTCCAAAAATGAGATAGCTGGTCAGAATTTATGCACATCTTAAAATTTTATAAGACAGCAACTGTGGGCAGTGAGAAGAACTCTTCTTCTCTCTCAGTGGCTTTCATCTCTTCTCAGAGCACCAATTGTCTACATCTACCCTCTCACCTGCCCCCAAAGAACTATGTATTTTATATTTGGATCATTAACACTTCTAATCTAGTTCACTTAAAATGTTACTTAAATAGGAGTGCTGGCTGGTCCATTTTGGTAAAGCCTGTAACTCTTGATCTTGGGGTGGTGAGTTTGAGCCCCACACTGGTCATAAAGATTACTTTAAAAAAATAAAATGCTACTGGAATAAGTGAGTGACTTGCAGATCTGAGTAAGAAGATAATGTATAACATATAGCTGTGATAATGATTTTGTTTCCTGCAGGTATGGCAGGTCTCAGAGGAGAGGCAAATCAATGTCTGCTCACAGCTGGACTGGAAACGCTCCCTGGCTGTCCATCTTTGGTATTTGCTTCCACCAACAGCCTCCATTTCCAGGGCACTCAGCATGTATGAAGAAGCATTTCAGGTATTTGTGTCCAGTAGAGCCAACCAAGTGTCATGGGGGGCATTCTCATTTTGCCAGAAAAGTACTGCGGAGAAAAAACCACCAAGTCACACTTCATAATACTTTTTCCTAACTACTTTTTTTGAAAGTACTATAAAATTGAAATGGACCCAGGAAATCTGATGGGAAACTTTCCTTTTCTCCTGCCTCTAGACAGGGTTACTCTTAAGCTTCTCCAAGTCTCTGCTTCTATCATCATATATTATCATATATCATCATATTAAATAAAATATTTAATATGATGTTTCCACAGTTGACTTTCTTAAAGTTGTTTTCCTGCCCCCAGATGAGAGGATTTTTCTTTATTCCTAATGCTATCTTATTCCTTTGTGAATTCCTTGATAGACAGCCCAACCTCAAGTTCGTATAGTCCTGAATTAGCAGGCATGAAAAGTTTGCCTCTGAATAGCATCATATTTCATATGCCTTGACAGTGTCGGATTTAAAATATTATTGTTTTTATATATTTTTTAAATGTTTGTTTATCTTGAGAGAGCACGCAAACGGGTGGGGCAAAGAGAGGTAGGTAGAGAATCCCACAGGCTCCACAGTGTTAGTGCAAAGCTCGACTCAGGGCTTGAACCTACCAACCGGGAAATCATAACCTGAGCCAAAACCAAGAATCATACTCTTAACTGACTGAACCACCCAGGCAACCAATTATTAATGTTTTTAAAGCCGTTATTTCTTCAGGCTTTTTTCCTTACTGTCCATATTTATTGTCTTTGATAAACATGTCAGGAGAAAGAGAACACTAAAGAAACTGAATGTAATAAGAATTCTAAAAAGAAAGGAGGATTGGGCGCCTGGGTGGCTTAGTCAGTTAAGCGTCCGACTTTCGCTTAGGACATGATCTCGCGGTTCGTGGGTTCGAGCCCCGCGTTGGGCTCTGTGCTGACTGCCAGCTCAGAGCCTGAAGCCTATTTCAGAGTCTGTGTCTCCCTCTCTCTCTGACCCTCCCCTGCTCACGCTGTCTCTCTCTCTCTCTCTCTCTCTCCTAGAAATAAATAAAAAAAAAAAAAAAGAAAGAAAGAAAGGTAGGAGGATTAGTGAGAGCTATCCAGTCTTTGATAGTCCCTTGAAGTCCTGCTCAAAATAAGTTTAAGATCCTTGACACATTCCATTAGGGTATTATCATTCTTAAAATTTTTTTCTTAATGTTTATTTATTTTTGAGAGAGAAAGACAGAGACAGAGTATAAGTGGAGGTGGGGCAGAGAGAGAAGGAGACATAGAATCCAAAGCAGGCTCCAGGCTCTGAGCTGTCAGTACAGAGCCAAACGTGAGGCTCAAACTCATGAACCGTGAGATCGTGACCTGAGTCGAAGTTGGACGCTCAACTGACTGAGCCACCCAGTTGCCCCAGGGTGTCATCATTCTTAATACACGTGTATAAGTAGTATAATTTAGACATGATCACATCTAGTGAAACACTCTAGCATCTAATGTACTGTTGTATCAAATTCTTCCCATCAGAATTCCTCTGAGGCTGAGAGTTATGCCTGCTCCCCGCTTCCTTCATACCTAGAGGGCTCTGGCTATGTGATAGAGGAGGAGAAAAACTCACAGAGACCACTTCAAGACGTCTGCTTTCACCTTCTAAAACTCTACAGTGACAGGTAAGTCAGAGAACCATGCATGATAGTCACTTGAGGGCATGATCAGCCCTAGATAGTCCTTTCCTGAGTCTTTTCCTTTTAATGTGAGGCCAGATTGCCCTAAGTCTGTATATAACAAAGTAAAATTCATAGTAGTTGAAGTAAAGAACATTGGAACTAGAATTAGAAATCTAAAATGTAATCAACTTTAAGTAGATACAATTTACAAATAATGAAGCGTGCATTTTAACTTAATGTGACTATCAAGATACAATTGAGATAATAATTACATTCCCCCAAAAAGTTCCTTCATGCCCCTTTGCAGTCAATCCCCAACCTCCAAACAACAAACTGACTTTTTGTTACTATAGATTAATTTTGCTATTCTGGAATTATTTTGTATAATTGGGATCATTTTGTTATCTTTTCACTCATATAATGGTTTTGAGATTTATCCATGTTAATATGTGTATCAGAAGGGTTTTTTATTGCATAATTTATTCATTTGTTGATGGATAGTTTTTCTTGATATTGGTCATTATGAGTAAAGATGCCATGAACATTTGTATCCATAAGTGTTCACATAATTTTATGTTCCTACCGAGATCTCTGGGTGTTCCATATCCTCTTGAAAATTTGGTATTGTCAGGGGATCTGGGTGGCTCAGTGGGTTAAGCGTCCCAACTCTTTTTTTTTTTTTTTTTTAATGTTTTATTTATTTCTAGGAGAGAGAGAGAAAGAGACAGCGTGAGCAGGGGAGGGTCAGAGAGAGAGGAAGTCACAGACTCTGAAATAGGCTTCAGGCTCTTAGTTGGCAGTCAGCACAGAGCCCGACGTGGGGCTCGAACCCACGAACCGCGATATCATGACCTAAGCAAAAGTCGGACGCTTAACCAACTAAGCCACCCAGGCGCCCCTAATAAATTTTTTTTAATGTTTATTTTATTTTTGAGACAGAGACAGAGCTTGAGCGGGGGAGGGGCAGAGATAAAGGGAATCACAGAATCCGAAGCAGGCTCCAGGTTCCGAGCCGAAAGCACAGAGCCTTACTTGGGGCTTGAATCCACAGACCGCAATATCATGACCTGAGCCGAAGTCGGCCGCCCAATGGACTGAGCCACCCAGATGCCCCTTAAGCATCACAACTCTTGATTTCGGCTGAGGTCATGATCTCGCGGTTTGTGAGATCAAGCCCCACGTCAGATATTGCATCTCTCTCTTTCTCTCACTCTCAAAATAAACAAACTTTAAAAAAAAATTTGGTGTTGTGAGTTTTTTAAAGTTTTTTTTTGTTTGTTTTTATTTTGAGAGAGATGGGAGTGATGGGGAGGGGCAGAGAGAGAATCCCAAGTAGGCTTCACACCCCCAGTATGGAACCTGATGCAGGGCCCACAGGCTTGAACCGAAATCAAGAGTCAAATGCTCGGGGCGCCTGGGTGGCTCAATCGGTTAAGCATCCGGCTTCAGCTCAGGTTATGATCTCACGGTTCGTGGGTTCGAGCCCCACGTATCTCCCTCTCTCTCTGACCCTCCCCTGCGCGCTCTCTCTCTCTCTCTCTCTCTCTCAGAAATAAAGCATTAAAAATTAAAAAAAAAAAAAGATGCTCAACTGACTGAGCAATCCAGGCACCCCTGGTATTGTCGTTTTTTTAAATTTTGCCATTTTGGTGGGTATAGAGTGGCATCTCATTGTGGATGTGTTGTTATTGATGTTTTATTTTGTTTTGTTTTTGAGAGAGAGAGGGAATGGAGGAGGAGAAAGAAAATCTTAAGCAGGCTCCATACCCAGCGCCAGAGCCTGACCCTGATGCAGGGCTCCATCTCACCATTGTGAGATCATGACCTGAGCCAGAGTCAAGAGTTAGATGCTTTAACCAGCTGAGCCACCCTGCTCCAGTGTTGTTTTTAAACAAGAAACAGGGGCGCCCGGGTAGCTTAGTTGGTTAAGTGTCCGACTTTCGCTCAGATCATGATCTCGCGGTTCGTGGGTTCGAGCCCTGCGTTGGGCTCTGTGCTGACTGCCAGCTCGGAGCCTGGAGCCTGTTTCAGAGTCTGTCACTCCGTCTCTCTCTCTGACCCTCCCCTGCTCATGCTGTCTCTCTCTCTCCTAGAAATAAATAAAACATTTAAGAAAAAATAAAACAACAACAAGAAACAGAGTAGTGTATTTATCCTCTTAACAATATATGAACACCTGCTATTATTACAGATAATCAGTTAATTAAAAGTGTCTCAGCAGAACTGTCTTTGCACATATGCTCAGAAACACTAAGGGATTTTTTTTCCAGTCACAATCACTCATATCTCATTTCAATTCTTTTTTTTTTTTTTTATGTTTTATTTATTTCTGAGAGAGGGAGAGAGAGGCAGCATGAGCGGGGGGGGGGTCAGAGAGAGGGAGACACAGAATTAGAAGCAGGCTCCAGGCTCTGAGCTGTCAGCACAGAGCCCGACGCAGGGCTTAAACCCATGAACTGTGAGATCATGACCTGAGCCAAAGTCGGCCGCCCAACCGACTGAACCACCCACATGCCCCTGAAATCAACTTCTTTACTATGCTATTGAAGCTTTCTACTTATTGTTGAATCCGTTTTGATCATTTGCTTCTTCTAAGGAATTTGTTTCACTGAAGTCACTAAATTTTTTGGCATAAAGTTATTCATAACATTTTTGTTATTATCCTTTTTAAATGTATGTATGATCTGTAACTATGTCTCACTCCTTGATATTGGTCATATGTATCTTTTCTCTTTTTTTCTTGATAATCTACTTCTAGCTTTTGGTTTTATTGCTTATCTCTATTATTCATCCACTTCAAAATGAGTCAGAAACCTAAATTTGAAATTTAAACTAGAAAACAAACCAGAAAATCATTGCAACTGTGAGTTAGGAAAAGATGTTTTTGATACCAAATACACAATCTGTAGTGGAAAAAATTGGTAAACTGGACTTTAGTAAAATTAAAAACTGCTAATCATTGGGGGCACCTGGGTGGCTCAGTCGATTGAGCATCCAACTCCTGGTTTCGGCTCAGTTGAGATCGAGTATCATGTTGGGTTCTGTGCTGGCAGTGCAGAGCCTGCTTGGGATTCTCTCTCTCTGCCCCCTCCTGCTTGTACATGCACGTACACATTTTCTCTTTCTCTCTCTCAAACATAAATAAACTTTAAAAAAAAAAACTGCTAGTCATTGAAAAGCTGTTAAGAGAATGAAAAGTCACAGATTGGAAGAAGATATTTGCAATTTATATATCTGATAAAGAATTTGTATCTAGAACATATAAAGAACTTTTTAAAAATTTTTTTATTTATTTCTGAGAGAGAGAGACAGCGTGAGCAGGGGAGGGTCAGAAAGAGAGAGAGGTACAGAATCTGAAGCAGGCTCTAGGCTCTGAGCTAGCTGTCAGTACAGAGCCCGATGCAGGACTCGAACTCAGGAACCGTGAGATGATGACCTGAGCCGAAGTTGGACACTTAACCAACTAAGCCACGCAGGTGCCCCAAGAACATAGAAAGAACTCTTAAAACTCAGTAATAGTAGCGGTGCCTGGGTGGCTCAGTCAGTTAAGCACCTGACTATTGTTTCACCTCAGGTCATGATCCCAAGGTCATGGGATCAAGCCCTGCATTAGGCTCCACACTAGGCATGGAGCCTGCTTGGTATGGATTCTTTCAGTGCTGTCTCACTCACTCTCTCTCTGTCTCTTTCAAAATAAATAAATAATAAAACAATAAGAACCTCAATAATAAAACAACCCAATTTTATTTTTTATTTATTTGTTATTTTAAAAAAATTTTAATGTTTTATTTATTTGAGAGAGAGAGAGAGAGAGAGACAGCATGAGCAGGGAGGGTCAGAGAGAGAGAGGGAGACACAGAATCTGAGGCAGGCTCCTGGCTCTGAGCTAGCTGCCAGCACAGAGCCCAACGTGGGGCCCGAACCCACAAACTGCAAGATCATGACCCAAGCCGAAGTAGGACGCTTAACCAACTGAATCACCAGGTGCCCCAAAACAACCCAATTTTTTAAATAGGCAAAATATATAAACAGTTCTTTACCAAAGAAGACCTAGGTCTCAGGCACACCAAAAATGTTTAGCATCAGTAGACAACAGGGAAATGCAAATTAAAATGGGATACCACTACCCACCTATTAAAATGTCTAGAAATTAAAAAGACCTACACTACCAAGTATTGTCATAGATGTGGAACAACCGGAATTCTCATACACTGCTGGTGAAAATGTGAAATGATATTGACACTTTAGTATAAACAATTTGGTTTAAAAAGTTAGATATATACCTGCATGTATATGATCCAGTCATGCCACTTCTAGGTATTTACCCAAAGGATTGAAAACATATGTTTGTATACAGATATTTATAGCAGTTTTGTTTGTATTGATACAGAACTGGAAGCAAGCCAAATTTCCACCACCAACTGAATAGATAAACAAATCGTGGTATAATTATGTAATAGAATGCTACTCAGCAATTGATACACACAATTAATATAGTGAATCACAAGATAATTTTACTTGGTTTTGGAAGAGGTGAGACAGAAAAGTACCTAGAAACATACCTACTCTGATTCTAACCTATATAAAATTCTGGAAAATGCAGGGGCACCTGGGTGGCTCAGTTGGTTAAGCATCCGACTTAGGGTCAGGTCATGATCTCTTAGTTCACGAGTTCAAGCCCCCCATTGGGCTCTGTGCTGACAGCTCGGAGCCAGGGAACCTGCTTCTGATTCTGTGTCTCTCTCTCTTTGCCCCTCCTTGCTCTCGCTCTCATGCGCTCACTCTCCCTCCATCCCTCCCTCTCTCTCTCTCCCTTTCTCTCAAAAAGTAAATCAAACATTAAAAAATTTTTTAAAAATTCTGGAAAATACAAACTGATGAATCACAGAAAACAGATCAGTGGTTGTCCAGGAAAGGAGAGTATAAGGAGGGGCAGAAAGAAAGGGATTACAAAGGGCTATAAGGAAACTTTTGGAGGTGATGTGTGTGTTTGTTATCTTGACCTTGGTGGTAATTTCACAGTGTGTGTGTATATTAAAACTTAATAAAAATTTGTACATTTTAAATATATTCTGTTTACTGTCTGTCAGTTTTTTAATGTTAAAAAAAAAAGAAAGAAAAGGAGATCTCAAGATGCCAGAAATAGAGAGACCAGCTCCAGAAGGAGATAGTAAGCCTAGTTTTCAGGAAAGATAGAATTGCTATGGACTAAGACCATACATAAAATTCACACTAAGTCTCTTACAAATAGTTTGGAACTGCACTGTCCACTATAATAGCTGCTATTCACATATGACTAAGTAAAGCTTAAAATTAAGTTATTTACAGTATTCACATTTCAAGTGTCTAATAGGCACATGTATTGGCTATTGGCTATCATTGGTCAGGACAGATTATAGAGCATTTCCATCATCCCACAAAGTTCAGTTTGACAACACTGGTCTAGAAAAATTCTGTTCATTACCTGAGGAAGTGTTAAGGAGTTATAAAATGTCTGGATCTTAGGTGAAAAGAAAAATTATTGATTGACAATCTAAACCCTAAAACTTATAAGTGTAAGATCTTAGTTGCAACTATTCTTATGATCTGGAATTGCAAGCTAAGAACTTTACAGATTTAAGTAGTCTAGGACCATTGAAATGTTTGGGCTCCCAGCAGAAGAAAAGGCAAAAGTCTGTATAGGGACACTTTAAAAACCCAGGGCAGGGGCGCCTGGGTGGCTTAGTCGGTTAAGCGTCCGACTTTCGCTTAGGTCATGATCTCGCGGTTAGTGGGTTCGAGCCCCACGTCGGGCTCTGTGCTGACTGCCAGCTCAGAGCCTGGAGCCTGTTTCAGTCTGTGACTCCCTCTCTCTCTGACCCTCCCCTGCTCACGCTGTCTCTCTCTCTCTCTCTGTCCTAGAAATAAATAAAACATTTAAAAAAAAAAAAAAACCCAGGGCATCTGAAGGTCCTTATATAAAAAATACTCCCTTCTGTAGACAAAATCAGAGGTAAAAATGATAAGCTATAGAAGGAAATAACCATCATGAAGACTAGTTAGCTGCTGGTGAGTTAGCACTCCAACAACCACATATAATAGAGCAGTCTGAAAGATACTAAGATAATTATGTGTTTTAAATGGTTAAGAAAAGTATCAACACTGGGGCGCCTGGGTGGCTTAGTCGGTTAAGCATCCGACTTTCGCTTGGGTCATGATCTCACGGTTCGTGGGTTCGAGCCCCGCGTCGGGCTCTGTGCTGACTGCCAGCTCAGAGCCTGGAGCCTGTTTCGGTCTGTGACTCCCTCTCTCTCTGGCCCTCCCCTGCTCACGCTGTCTCTCTCTCTCTCTTTCTCTCTCTCTCTCTCTCCCCCCCCTAGAAATAAATAAAACATTAAAAAATTTAAAAAAAGAAAAAAAAAAAGAGTTGTGAAGACTCTGTGTACCAAGACAGTAAATATCTAGGCCATACAAATACCAGCATAGCTGTCAGATCACACAGCCACAGAAGAGGAGGTGCCTTCTTTGCCTGAACCTAGAAGTAGGTTGATACAGCACAATCTCAGAGGGAGACCATGTGGTCTGTAATGCTTCCATTCTCGGGTTTCTGCCTTTATTATCTTCTAGGCCACAGCCAGACCTGTTCAGTGCAGTTGGTCTGCTGCCTCGATATGGTAACTCTCTATACATTCTCCTTTGCAGACATTATGATCTCAACCAGCTGCTGGAGCCTCGAAGCGTAACGGCAGATCCTTTGGATTACCGCCTAAGCTGGCACTTGTGGGAGGTGCTACGGGCTCTTAACTATACCCATCTCTCAGAACAGTGTGAAGGTGTTCTACAGGCCAGTTTTGCTGGCCAGCTGGAAAGTGAGGGGCTCTGGGAGTGGGCTATCTTTGTCTTCTTGCACATTGACAACTCAAGGTGAGTGAAAAGCCATGAACCCACAAGTACATCTAGGGCTACAGGGCAATGCCAAAGAATCAGTCTTTTAGGGTTTAATTCTTTAAGTAAGCATCTAGAATGTATTTTGGGTCCACCCTTGTGATAAACCTTAAAACCGTTCAGTCCACAGCTGTCTCTGTGTTCATGTGAACAAGTTAGAAGTGAGACTGTCTTGAATTTAGTGTCAAATAATGCTGTTTATCGGAAGAGATTTCTGTGAATTGCGTGATCACAAGAAACTTTAGACAAGAACAGGAAATAATTAAGTGGAAGAGGAAGGATATATCTACATGGAGCAACCCCATTAACATAGACATAGATTCAGTTGAATGTGGCATGTTCAGGAATTATGCAGAAACAGTGCTTGCTAAACTGCCTCAGTGAGTCTGCGAAGTGATATAATGAGTTGGCAGGGAGTGTCCCTGGCCTTTTCTGTCTGTTGGCTTTCTCCCTCTCTGGCCTTCTCTCTCTTGCCCTCTACCCATAGCTATCCCTCAAGTTTGATAGCATCATATTTACCAATATATCCTTAGATGTGTAAGGATTTGGCTCTCTACCCTAAAATACCCTTTTCTCCATGGTGTGAATGAGATAAATTGGTGATTTTTTTTCTGTTAATGGTAGTAGCATGGCATTACACTAATAACAAAAACATTTATATAGTACTTTGTTGCATGGTACTTTTATATATATTTATACTATTTGTAAATACTTTATATCAAAATTAGTGCTCGTAATGAACCTATAAGATAAGACTCTTACAGTCTCTTTTACAGATGAGCAGCCCAAGGCACAGAGAGATTAACTTTTGCTCAAGGTCACATAGCTGGTAAATGGCAGTCTTCTAGCTCAAGACATCCAGAGTCTGTGCTCTTAATCATTATGCTGCACTGTCATGTGATATACTTTGAAAAGGAGTTGAGTTTTGTAGTCAAACCTGCCTCAATTTTGGATCTATCATGTACTCACTTTGATCCCATGTAAAGCTTACTCACTTTTGATTTTTGGTTAAAGATACTCTCTTTTTATCTATAAAATTGTAATATTAATCCATACCTAGTCAAAGGCAGTTATGGGATTAAAGGAGGAAAAGTTGGGGCGCCTGGTTGGCTCATTGAGCCAAGTGTGTGACTCTTGATCTTCGTTTGGGTCATGAGTTTGAGCTCCATGTTGAACATTAAGATTACTTAATAAAAAAAAAAAAAAATTTTTTTTTTTTTTTTTTTTTTTTTAAAAAAAAGAGAGAAAAAAAAAAAAAAACGCAAANGCACAGCCTTCCCTTTAAGGAATTTCTCCTCTTCTCCTTTACCAGAAAGCAAATGACTTCATACTTTTCCTTTGAGTTTATTTAAATAAATTCATGGAGAATTTTACAGGTTAAAATGCTGGCTAATAAAACTGATGATTCAGAGTAGTCTCTAGGGAAGCATTTCCTGTTCCTGTTTCTTTATTTAATTTATTTATTTAAGTTCTCTCTACATCCAATATAGGGCTCAAACTCCCCACTCCTTACTGAGCCAGCCAGGTGCCCCCTGGTAAAGATTTTTTAAAAAGAAGTATTTAAGATGAGATTGAGGTTCCTTGAAAATCTAAGATGAGAATACTTGTTTTGATTTGAAATTTAAATGGCTGGTACTTTGGCCCAGATAGAAAAGGACTCTTAAGGGGACTTGAGATCAGAAAGAATGAGAGTAATCTAAGTCTAGAGGTGGAGAGAAATAGGAAAGTTCGTGGTTTTGAATGAAAAAAAAAAAAAAGCAAACAAGGACCTGAAAGAGGCCTTAACCTTTAAAAACTACTTTGTTTACTGGTACTGATCATATGAGAGAAAAGGAAGGGAAAAGGTTGCGAATGAATTGCGAAGAACTGCTCTGTGCAGAACAGGATTCTTCTATCCTAGTCCTTGATCTCCTGTTACTAGAAAGAAATTAAGGAAAAGAAAGGGAAAGCCTTTTCTTAGCACTAGACAACCTTCCCTAGAGTATTAGTATTCAGGTTTTTTTGATCATGAAAATACATTGTGCTTAGATACTTTCTATTTCATTTATATGGTGGCTTTTGATATTTTTGTATTAAGTGAAGTTTGAAGTCCACTAAGGGTTAAGACTTCCAGTTTGGGAGACTATCCCATTGATCACTCTGTGTTGTCTGAGGCAGTCTTCTTCATCATTGAAGATAGAAGTTATTCAGCATTGTCTTTCTTCCTACAGCGTGCGTGAGAATGCTGTTCGAGAGCTGCTTACCCGGCACTGCCAACTATTGGAGACCCCTGAGTCTTGGGCTAAGGAGACTTTCCTGACCCAAAAGCTTTGTGTGCCTGCTGAATGGATTAATGAGGCCAAAGCAGTGAGAGCACACATGGAATCTGACAAGCATTTGGAGGCCCTCTATTTATTTAAAGCTGGACACTGGAACCGCTGCCACAAACTCATCATCAGGCACTTAGCTTCTGGTGAGTCCTTCAGACTAGGGCCTGTGTCTTCTGTAATCACCCCAAATTCTTCAGGCTCTGAATCCCATGATTAGTCTGGCCAGAGGTGATGTTCTCTATGGGACTTTGAGATCTTGCATCAGATTATACTTTGCAAAAGTTCTTTGTGCAGAAGAAACTTGGCCAGGATTAGAGGGGTTAGAGGGGCAGGGGTTGACAGCAATATTGTTACATCACCATTTGCCAAGGATGTGCTTGATATGCATGAATTATGTTAAACTCTTTGTGTACTTAGGGAATTTGATTCACCAAAATTAAAAAGGAGCCATAACTGATACCATAGAAATACAAAGGATCATTAGCGACGACTATGAACAGTTATATACCAACAAATTGAACAATCTAGAAGAATTGGATAAATTCCTAGAAACATGTAGCCTTCTAAGACTGAATCATGAAGAAATAGAAAATCTGAACAGAAAAGTTACTAATAAAGCAGATTGAATTGGTAATCAAAAAACTCCCTACAAATAAAAGCCCTGGACTAGGTGACTTCACTTGTGAATTCTACCTAACATTCATAGAATTAACACCAATCCTCAAACTCTTCCAAAAAATAGAAAAGGGGAGAACACTTCCAAACTCATTTTATAAGGTTACCATTATCCTGATATCAAAACCAGACAGGGATACTATAAGAAAAGAAAGATACAGACCAATATCCCTGATGAACATAGATGTAAAAATTCTCAGCAAATTATTAGCAAATTGAATTCCACAATACATTAAAAGGATTATACACCATGATCAAGTGTGATTTATAACAGGGATGTTTTAACCAATCATTGTGATACACCATATTCACAAAATGAAGGATAAAAATCATGATCGTCTCAAGAGATGCAGGAAAAGTATTTGACAAATTCAACATCCATTTATATAAAAACTAGTTGGCATATAACGAACATACCTCAATAATAAAGGCCATATATAACAAACCCACAGCTAACATAATACTCAATGGTGAAAAGCTTTCAGCTTTTCTTCTAAGATCAGGAAGAAGACAAAGATGCCTACTTTTACCACATTTATTCAACATAATATTGGAAGTCCTAGTCAGAACAGTTAGTCAAGAAAAATAATTAAGAGGCATCCAAACTGGAAAGAAATAAAACTGTATTGTTTGCAAATGACATGATGACTATATATAGAAAACCCTGAAGATTCCACCAAAAAACTTTTAGAATAAATGAATTCAGTAAATTGCAGGGTACAAAATCAATATATAGAAATCTGTTGCATTTCCATATAATAATAATGAATTATCAGAGAAATTACGAAAACAATTCCATTTTCAATTGCATCTAAAAGAATAAAATACCTGGAATAAATTTAACCAAGGAGATCAAAGACCTATACCCTGAAAACTATGACGTTGATGAAAGAAATTAAAGACACAGAAATGGAAAGATATTGCATGTTTATGAGTTGGAAGAATTAATATTGTTAAAATATCCTTACTACCTAAAACAGTCAACAGATTCAGTGCAATTTCTGCCAAAATTCCAGTTCTACAAAAGTAGAATGAACAACTCTAAAATTTGTGTGGAACACAAAAGATCTCCAGTAGCCAAGGTGATCTTGAGAAAGAACAAAGCTGGAGATAGCACACTCCCTGATTTCAAATTCAGTTACAAAGCTGTAATAAATCAAAACAGTATGGTATAGGCCTGAAAACAGACACATAGATCATTGGAACAGAATAGAGAGCCCGGGGGGTACCTGGGTGCCTCAGTTGGTTAAATGTCCAACTTTTGATTTCATCTCAGGTGATCATGTCATGTTCATGAGTTCAAGCCCCATATTGGGCTCTGCTTGAGATTCTTTCCCCACCCCTACCTTGCTTGTGCTCTCTCTGTCTTAAATTAAAAAAAATAAACTTTAAAATCAGAGTAGAGAGCCCAGAAATAAACCCATGCATATATGGCCAATTAGTTTATGACAAAGGGGCCAAGAATATACAGTCTCCTCAATAAAAGGCGTTGAGAAGACTGAACAGCCACATACAAAATAATGAAACTGGATCACTGTCTTATACCATGTACAAAAATTAACTCAAAATGGATAAAGAATTATAAGACCTGAAAGCCTAAAAGTAGAAGAAACCATAGGCAGTAAGCTCCTTGACATCTTATCTTGATGATTATTTTTTTGGGATATGACACCAAAAGCAAAGGCAACAAAAGCAGAAATAAATGGGACTACATCAAGCTAAAAAGTTTCTGCACAGCAAAGGAAACCATCAACAAAATGAAAAGGCAACCTACTGAGTGGAAGAAAATGTTTGCAAATCCTTAATCTGATAAAGGGTTAACATCCAAAATATTTAAAGAATTCATAAAAATAACCCCAAAAAAATCTGATTGAAAAATAGGCAGAGGATCTGAGTAGATGTTTTTCTAAAGAAGATATATACAAATGGCTAACAGTTTTACATAAAATGATATTGTACATCATTAATCAGAAATGCATATCAAAACCACTGTGAGGTATCACCTCATCCCTGTTAAAATTGCTGTTGTCAAGAAGATAAATAAGGCTGGTGAGGATGTAGAGAAAAGAGAACCCTTGTGCACTGTTGGCAGACATGTAAATTGGTGCAGCCACTATGGAAAACAATATGAAGGTTCCTCAGAAAATTAAAATAGGGGCATCCGAGTGGCTCAGTCGGTGAAGCATCTGACTTCAGCTCAAGTCATGATCTCACATTTTGTGAGTTCAAGCCCTGCATCAACCTCTGTGCTGATAGTCCAGGACCTGGAGCCTGCTTTGGATTCTGTGTCTATCCCTCTCTCCCCCCGTCCCCACACTCGCTCTCTCACTCTCTCTCTCTCGGTAAATAAACATTTAAAAATTTTTAAAAAGAAAATTAAGAATGGAACTACCATATGATTTAGCCATTCCATTTCCAGGTAGTTATCCAAAAAGAAATGAAAACACAACTCAAAGATATGTGCAACTGCATGTTCATTGTAGCATTATTTATAATAGATAAGATAGGGAGACAACCTAAGTGTCTATCAGTGGATGGATGAAGAAAACATGGTGTATGTGTATGTATTGTATACATATGCAATGGGTTATTATTCAGCCATAAATAAGAATGAAATCTTAACATTTGTAGCAATAAGGATGGACCTCAAGGCATTACACTAAGTGAAATAAGTCAGAGAAAGATAAATCCTGTATGGTGTCACATTATTTGTGGAATGTTTACCAAAAAAAAAAAAAAAAAAGCCCCTCATAGACACAGAGAACAGATTGGTGGTTGCCAGAGAGGTGAGGGGGAGGGGGAAGTGGGCAAAATGAGTAGAGAGACAAAACATACAAACTTCTAGTTACAAAATAAATAAGTCATGAGGATGAAATATACAGTATGGCAGCCATAGTTAATAATACTGTTGCATATTTACAAGTTGTTAATAATATAGGGAGTGCCTAGCTGGCTCAGTCAGTGGAGCATGCAACTCTTAGTCTTGGGGTTGTGAGTTCAAGCCCCACGTTGGGTGTAGAGATTGCTTAAAAATAAAAATTTTTAAAGAAAGTTGCTAATACAGTAAATCTTAAAAGTTCTCATCAGAAGAAAAAAATTCTGTAATTATGTATGGTAACATAACTAAACACTGTGGTGATCATTTTGCAGTATATACAACTGTTGAATTGTTATGTTGTGTACCTGAAACAAACATAATGTTATAGATCAGTAATGTGTCAAAAAGAGAAAATAGAGAGGTGCCTGGGTGGCTCAGTCGGTTAAGCACCTGACTCTTGATTTCGGCTCAGGGCATGATCTCACAGTTTTGTGAGTTCTAGCTCTATGTCAGGCTATGTATTGACAGCACAGACTCTGCTTGAGATTCTCCCTCCCTCTCTGCTCCTCCCTGGCTCACACTCTATTTTTCTCAAAAATAATATTTTTTTTTAAAAAGGGAAGAAAAAGAAAAAAACCCACCAGATATCTCTATTTGGGGAACTGAAGCAAGAACTTTTTCACATATTTCTTTGGACAATTTCAAGATATCTACTTGCAATTCTCTAGTTTGACCCAACATTATTTCCCCTTCCTTCCTGTTTTGGATTTCTGCCATGTCCTCTGTGTTTTTGAGAACCACATACTTGTGTAGACATAGTGCTTAATATTTTGTTTCTTCAGATGCCATCATTAATGAGAACTATGACTACCTGAAGGAGTTCTTGGAAGATCTGGCACCTCCAGAACGCAGCAGCCTAATCCAGGACTGGGAGACATCAGGGCTTGTTTACTTGGACTATATTCAGGTCATGGAAATGCTTCACCAGATACAGCAGGTACTTGAGTTCTTGAACTACTGCTTGGTTTTCCTTTTCCCTGGCCCTTAAAGCCATAGAGACTTCAAAAGGCCTTCAAGAACGACCACTTGAAAAACTTAATGGCAAAGATAGAATGGTCAGTGCAAGAGGGGTGTTTTGATGAGGCTAATTTGCTATCGCCACTATGGCAACTGTTTCAAAACTTAAAAAGAACTTGTTTATTACTAAGTGGTATGTACAATAGACATGCCGAGGCTTGTCCATAGTCTCCCCTTGTCCAGCCCTAGTTTGAGTGAACAGCTCAAGAAAGAGAGAGATAGTAAGGTCAGAGATTTGGTGAAGGTAATTGTTTCATACATCATTTAGCATGTTTAAAATCGCAAGTATTAACAATTTTTTTAGTCTTTATTAAAATGTGTTGGGATCAGTCTTGATAAGATCATAAGATAGGCCTCCATTGTTTATAGCATAAAGACCAAACTCTGGAGAATAGAATTAAAGCCCACATAGACGCTTTTAACCTTTCCTTCCTGCCTTACTCCTACTAGTGTTACCCCACATTCCAGATGCCAACCTGCTTTAATCACACTAAATTACTCATGGAGTTTCCAACAGAATTTGTTTTATTTCAGTCTTTAGCATACATGTAGTCATCTTTAAGATTTGGATTGCTGGGGGCGCCTGAGTGGCTCAGTCAGTAAAGCATCTGACTCTTGGTTTCCACTCAGGTCATGATCTCATAGTTCCTGGGATCAAGCCCCACATGGGGCTCTGTGGTCACAGCACAGAGCCTGCTTGGGATTCTTTCTCTCCCTCTATCTCTATTATCTGCCCCCCACCCCAAATAAATAAATAAACTTAAAAAAAAAATACATTGCTGTAAGCTCTACTTTGTTCTCATTTTCCCCTAAGAAATGTTTATTTTTTCTACCAAAGCACGTGGTACATTAGTCTACTAACTGTATTATAGTTACTTATCTACATCTGTCTTGCAGTTACCATGAGATCCTTTTAGGGAGATCTTGAAGATTAAAGGTAATAGAGCATAGAGGTTAAGAATCAAGTTCTAGAGCCAAACGGTTAGATTCAGTTAATGGTTCCCTCACTCACTAGCTATGTGATCTTAAGCAAATAATTAATGGCACAAATTATCATAGATATCTGACAGTTGTCACAAAGATTAAACAAAATATACTGTGTTTTAGCACACTATATATACTAAGTGTTTAGTAATTATTATCTGTTTTTCTTATTAAAATCCCCACTGCTAGCTCAGTGCCTGGCACATAATATTCATAATTTACTTGCTACATGTTTAAGATGGGTTAAGAGCATCACCCCTAAATTATCACTGAAGAAAACTCTTTTCTAGTTGAACATTCATATATTTACACAATCTAGTTATTGAGAACTTATTGTTCCCAAGCACTGGTGGATTTGAGGGATATGAAGGTAAGCAGTAGTGTATGTTTTACCCCTACCAAAGTAATAATTTTGGTGAGGGAGATATTTACAGGTAAGCCAGCAGTTACTATAGAATGATACATGTAAGGATTAAGCAAAGAATATCTTGTAGCAACACATAAATGGAGTACCTAACCCAGTCTCAGGGAGTCAGTAAGGCTTTCTAGAAGTGAAAAAGGAGGATGGGTGGATCAGAATTTTATTTTAATGTTTGTTTATTTTTAGAGAGAGTGTGACTGGAGGAGGCACAGAGAGAATTCCAAGCAGACGTCAGCGCTGTCAGTGCAGAGCCCAATGCAGGGCTCAATTTCCTGACCATGAGATCATGACCTGAGCTGAAATCAAGAGTCAAATGCTTAACTGGCTAAACCACTCAGGTGCCCCCAGAGTGATCTAATATACAAATCATATCATCTCACTCTAAAAACATTCCAGTGGCTTGTCATTTCACTTAGAATAAAGTGCTCCTTAGCAAGTCTTATCAAGCTCTGCATGAATAATTCTTACCTTTTTTGTGCTATGGACCTCCTTGACAGTCTGGTGAAGCCCACGGATGGCTGTCTAATGTATTTTGCAAAAATAATGCAAAAAAAAATAATAATGCAAAGATTAAAATTCATGGGATTACAAAGGAAACCAGTTATGTTAACATACAGTTACCAAAATATTAAGAACTTATAGTAAGTAATAAGTGCTTTAGCAGTGGATCCCCTAATTTTGAAGCACTACATTTAATTTTTTTGTTTTTGTTTTTT
Organism: Crocuta crocuta; assembly: GCF_008692635.1. Classification (NCBI taxonomy): domain Eukaryota; kingdom Metazoa; phylum Chordata; class Mammalia; order Carnivora; family Hyaenidae; genus Crocuta; species Crocuta crocuta. The sequence continues at coordinate 766,067 of NW_027529630.1, forward strand.
TTTTTTTTTAATTTATTTCAAGGAGAGAGAGAGAGACAGTGTGAGCAGGGGAGGGTCAGAGAGAGAGGGAGTCACAGACTGAAACAGGCTCCAGGCTCTGAGCTGGCAGTCAGCACAGAGCCCGACGCGGGGCTCGAACCCACGAACCGCGAGATCATGACCTAAGCGAAAGTCGGACGCTTAACCGACTAAGCCACCTAGGCGCCCCTGAAGCACTACATTTAAAAATCACTAACAACTGTAATGTAATATGAAAATACCTGTGGTTTCTGCTTTTCATCTTCTTCTATTCTCCTCTTTAAACTCGGCATTTTAGGGGCACCTGGGTGGCTCAGTCAGTTGAGCGTCTGACTTCAGCTCAGGTCATGATCTTGCAGTTGGGCTTGTGAGCTCGAGTCCTGCATCAGGCTCTATGCTGACAGCGCAGAGCCTGGAACCTGCTTCAGATTCTGTGTCTCCATCTCTATGTCCCTCCCTCGCTTGCTCTCTTTCTTGCTCTCTCAAAAAATAAACATAAAAAAAAATTTTTTTAACTGCATTTTACCCACCTGAGCTTTCCTTGCATTTCCATCTGGTCGTTCTAGCTGTCCTTTTTGCCTAGAAAGCTTGACCCTGTCATTGTTTTTAAGGTCTCAATTTTTCTGCCACATTACCCTCTTTGAATTGTCTGCGTAGATGATTCTTCAAGATTTATTTCCAGTGGTTTCTTTATTATCTATGAATTTCTTGAGAACAAAGACCTCATTTTATTTACCACCGTTGAAAGTCCAGTTAAAGGCTGGATTGTTTTGTAAAAAAATGTACTTGTAGAGGTATTAAATGGTAGATTCTGCAAAGCCCCCCCAAAAGGATTCAATGAGAGAGAAAATTCTTGGAAGAGTTGATTGAGCATTTGGAGGAGAAGGTATTAGTACAGTTAGTAAGTAGGGTGATTTAATGTAAGAGTTTGAGAGAGGAGGGTCTCAAACTCTTATTCTGAGAGACAAAAGTCATGTAAGACAAAGAGGAATAAGATACTACAGCTGGAAAGTATTCAGAATATAAGTAAAGAATAAAAAAAATACAGGGTTCCTGACTGGTTCAGTCAGAAAAACATACAACTCTTTTTTTTTTTTTTTAAACAAATAGTTTATTGTCAAATTATTTTCCACATAACACCCAGTGCTCATCCCCACAAGTGCCCTCCTCCATGCCCATCCCCCCCTCCCCCCCACATCCATCAGTCCTCAGTTTTTGTCAGCATTCAAGAGTCTCTCATGGTTTGCCTCTCTCCCTTTCCCCCACCATTTCCCCCCTTCTTTTCCCCCTTTTTCCTCAGTTAAGTTCCTCCTAATCCTCCTATACATGCAAACATATGATATTTGTCCTTCTCTGCCTGACTTATTTCGCTCAGCATAACACCCTCAAGGTCCATCCATGTTGCTACACATGGCCAGATTTCATTGTTTCTCATTGCCATAAAAACATACAACTCTAGATCTCAGGGTTCGAGTTGGAGCCCCATGCTAGGGGTAGAGATTATTTAAATAACCAAAAAAAAATTTTTTTTAAGAATAAAAATTCAGGGTTGCCTCAGTGGGTCAGTTGGTTAAGCAGTCGAGCAATTGATTTTGGCTCAGGCATGATCTCCTGGTTCATGGGTTCAAGCCCCACATCAGGCTCTGTGCTGACAGCCCAAAGCCTGGAGCCTCCTTTGGATCCTGGGTCTCCCCCTGTCTCTGCCCCTCCCTTGCTCACACTCTCTCTCTCCATCTCCCAAAAATAAATAAACGTTAAACAAAAATAAAAAGAATAAAAATACAGACTTGCTTTTTAGAAAGATCACTCTGGCAGGGCACCTGGGTGGCTCAGTGGGTTAAGTCTCCAACTTCGGCTCAGGTCATGATCTTGTGGTTGGTGAGTTCAAGTCCCACATCAGGCTCTGCTGACAGCTCAGAGTCTGGAGCCTGCTTTGGATTCTGTGTCTCTCTCTTTCTTGAAAATAAATAACATTAAAAAAAGTGTAGAAAGATCACTCTGGCTACCAGATGGTAGAGAAAAGGATGTAATGGGGATGACACTGAAGATAGTGATCAAGCTCTTGAGATATTTCAAGTAAAAAGTAATGATAGCCTGAGGTAGGGTAGTGGCCCTGGAAAGGGGAGTGGAAAATTGGAATATTAAACTAAAGATATAGGAATCATCAGCACATTGATCATAATTAAGGTCATAGGAGTGTGTTGCAACACATAGTGAGAGAGCATACAATGAGGAGAGGGCCCTGTTGTATTTTAGAGAGAGTTGTGAACTTGGATTCACAATTTAATACCTAAATTAAATACTAGTTTGGACTCCACGTCTTATTGTATATTCTTAAGAAGCATACAATTTTTCTGAGCCCAGATTTATCTATATTTTTGTTAGTTACAATGGTTCATGAATGCTAATCTCCAGACTTGCCCAGTCCAAGGCTCTACATACTGTATGTTACTTTCCTCTTGTGGATTACTGTTGAGATTGTGCCTTGTCCTCAGTGATTAGGCTCTATAGTGGTGACATGACACTGCCAGTCAGCTTCATGGGTTTTCTCTGTTATTTCAGAACTTTGCATAGTCAGTCTATGGATAGAATTGGGGTGAGGGGACCTTCCTTTGGCCTAACTGGTTTCTCTGCTTCTTTGTAGGTGGATTGCTCAGTTTATGAAATGGAGCAGTTACACACCAAAGTGACCTCACTCTGCAACCGCATTCAGCAGATCCAGTGTTTCAATGCCAAGGATCGCCTTGCCCAGTCAGGTAAGCCTCCATCCTTCCCTGCTTCCTGCCTGCATGCTTCCTGTTCTTATGATTATTACACTTCTGCCCTGATGCCCCCACCTTCCCACCCCTCATCCTTGGTCCCCACTCCATTTTTTTTTTCTCTCCAGACATGGCCAAACGTGTAGCAAACCTGCTGCGGGTGGTATGGAGCCTTCGGCAAGCCCCTGATGCAACCTCTGACTCAACACCAGACCCTCAGCGAGTCCCTTTGCATCTTTTGGCTCCCCATGTTGGCCGGCTCCCCATGCCTGAGGACTATGCCTTGGAGGAACTGCGCGGCCTCACACAGTCCTACCTGCGAGAATTGACTGTTGGGAGCCAGTGAATCCCAGGTTCCTCCTAACACACTCACATGCTCATACACACTCACCATACAGAGGTCCTTTACATTGAGTTGATTGGCACTATTTGCCATTCTCTTGGTTGGCTATGGAATTCATCCTCTTTTCCTGCTGCCCCAAGCAGCATCCTTCATTTGTTCAGGGCTTTTCTCAATGCTGAACAAAACATAAGGGCTTTTGGAACCCAAAAAGGAGCCAAGTCTCTTTTTACCTTCCTTAAGACCATTCTTTTTTTTTCCCCTTTCTTTTCAAAAAGGATCAATAAAACACCTTTGGCAGAAATCCCCCCCCCACCCCCGAGAACCAGGGAATCCTTTTCTCTCTCAGCCATTCTGGATCTTGTGACCCTCCATGCCAACCTCCTACCCTACTCCTACCTCAGCCCTTTTATACTTGGACAAATGTGTTAATCAAGGACTGTCCTTCCTTAACAGATGAACTATCCACAGAAGGAAGTAGAATCTGTCTCTTAAGTAGGTTGATGACTTAACAATGTTTTAGAGTCCAAAGAGGGTTGGACTGAGTTAGGAAGCAGTAACAAGGTCTTTCTGACTCATTTAGGGTAGAAGTGAGTGCCTGCCATGGAGGGATGAATCTTCAAGGCTTGTTTGTTCTGCCTTGAATGTTCCATGAACACCAAACCTTTCCTACTACCATGTACAGGAACTCTCGGTCACAGATCCTGTCTCTTGGAAGCTCCAGAACTCAGTTTGATCCCTGGTTTTCAGTCATCTTGCTAGGCCACCATTCTGGATTTCCCTGAAGGGTTTGGATAAAACATGGGAGGTTGGGTAGCCCTCCTGGTCCTTTCTCTTCTAGCCCAAAGCATTTCCTACCCATTGTCTACAGTCCCAGAACATAAAACCGTTACTGAGGCAGGCAGGGAGCTGGGCTTTAGGGGCTTTAGTGGAGGGCCTTTGCTACACTGCTGCCAGCTATGGATAGTCCCAGGTAAAGACCTGTGACAGCTGGTATTAGGGCTGTCACAGACAACATGGCCACCTCTGGGTCTTTATGCATGAAGATTATGTAAAGGTTTTTATTAAAAAGTATATATATATATAAATAAATGATCTAGATTATTTTCTTCTTTTTCTGAAGCTACTTTTCTTAAAAAAAAAATAAAATAAAATGAAATCTTTATAGCATTCCTGCTATTGGCCTTTTCCCTTTGTGTTTTTTGAGCCTTCTTATCCCCAAGGAACTTTATAGTAGCCTCAGTTGATTTGCAATCTAAAGGGAGATGGGGCATGAACAATCAAAGGCTAAATTTATGAGCAAATTTAGGGGCAAGGGTATGGAGATTATTAATTAATCTTTACTGTTTATATTAAAATATTTGTAAGCATATTTTTATGTGCTTGGATTCCCAGTGAGGGATCAGGAAAAAGTCTCATTGCCTTTAGGGTTCAAAGCCTCCTGGCTCTTCTGCTCGGGGGGTTTTGCTTGTTTTTAAAACTTGGATCACACTCATGTTCCATTGTGTTATGGGGTTAATGATCTTTTATGTTGCTGCTAAACAGACCTGTTTTCCAGAGGGAGCAAATAGGTCTGATGAGTACTATTTGGTTTGTTGGTTGATTGCTTGGTCTGTTAAACTGAAGGTGTGAGCAAATTCCAATTAGGATAGGCCAAAGACACTGGGACATGAAGGAATTTGGAGCTAAAGCAGAGTGGGTCTGGGACTTCCCTTTAATTTAGACCTGCAAGGACAAGGGTAACTCAGCTGGGAATCTCCATTACTGACTGTGAACCTGAGTCACAGAGCACTGCTGGGCTTCTAGCAAAGAATTCCTGTTCTGGTTTCCTTGTGAGAAAGGTGTTTTGTGAAGTGAGTGTGCTTTAGAAATGGTTAGCCTTTAGAAGTGTTAAGAATTGTGAATATGTGCAGTGTTTCCTCTTAAGACAAGTATTTCACATCCATGTGTTTTTTAAAGGCTCTACATCAGATGTTTATCATAGCAGCTACGTTATATCACAGACAACAGACTTACAGTTCAAAGTGAATGATGAAGATGAGGAAGCTCTTCTACATTGCAAAACTCCATTGAAATAAAAATTTTAAGTTTCTTAAAAATATAAAAACAGGAATCATTTTTCTCAAAACTCAACAGAGTTACAGAATCTGCAACCTCATACAACATCCAAAATAAGTGTATTTCCTTGGCAGAATGCCAAAGTCAAAGTCAGGAAACTCTGGAGATTAAATGTTGGATTAGCCAAACCAAGGCCTTCAGGAGGTGCTGTTTTCAGATGTTTTACTCAGCTGCTACTTTGTATTAACCAAAAATTACTCGAGATTTTTTTGTTGTTTTTCAAAGAACCAGCTCTTCAACTTACCAATTTTACCGAAGTTCTGAATTGTAATACAGTAAAACCTTGGATTGCGAATAACTTGTTCTGCGAGTGTTCTGCAAGACGATCAAACATTTCTAATAAATTTTAACTGGATAAACAAGCCATGTCTTGCAATACGAGTAGTACATGATCCTGAACGTCACGTCACAACCGAGCCAATGGTTCTCTCTCTCTCTCCTCTCTCTCCCTCTCTCTCCCTCTCTCTCTCAGCAGGATTGTGGTGATCGTCCCCCATGCTTGGATGCTCAGTCTCAGGCCATGGTGTTTGGCAGAAATCAGTGATTTTTCAGAATGTTTGAAGGTGCCCACAGCTGGCACTAGTGTATTTTTTGTCACTTCAAAGCACTTATGGACAGTCCTTTGCTTTTACATACAAGAGTAAGGTTAGGAATGCTCTACTTCATTCTAGGTCAGGCTGCCTGGAGATAGAGACCCTTTCCTCTGGGAAAACATAATGTATTACCAGTTACGTTAAATACAGTGGACAAGAGTTCATTAATACTGTAACCTAACTAGGGTTAGGTTAGGGTTAGGGTTAGGGGTTAACATCTGTGCGAATGCATACAATGGCTCCAGTGCAGGAAAAAATGTTCACTGACCCAATAGTTGGTAGTGATTCCATTAGTGGTAGTGAAAGTCATCCTGCACAATAATCCTCCACTCGCCTCATACCAGCCACAGAAGTTTTCAAAGGTAAGTACAGGTTAATTTATTTTTATTTTGTATTTTCTTATATTACATTATTATCATTTTTATATGAATATATTTTGGGGTTGTGGAACGAATCATCTGAGTTTCCATTATTTCTTATGGGGAAATTCACTTTGATATACAAGTGCTTTGGATTACAAGCATGTTTACAGAATGAATTATGCTCACAAATCAAGGTTTTGCTGTATATTGATTTCTGCTTTAAACCTTCATTTCTTACATTTTCCTGAGGGTTTTTTATTAACCTTTTATGTAGAGATTTTCACATATGCAAAAGTGAAATGGTATCATGAATCCACATGCAACATTTGTCACAATCCTCCAATTTTATTTCATCTTTACCTCCATTGTTATTCTGCCCACCCCACAATGATATTTCTAAAGCAGATCATTTCATCAATAAGCATTTCTTTTTTTTTTTTTTAAAGATTTTTATTTATTTCTAGGAGACAGAAAGACAGCGTGAGCAGGGGAGGGTCAGAGAGAGAGGGAGTCACAGACTGAAACAGGCTCCAGGCTCTGAGCTGGCAGTCAGCACAGAGCCCGACGCGGGGCTCGAACCCACTAACCGCGAGATCATGACCTAAGCGAAAGTCGGACGCTTAACAGACTAAGCCACCCAGGCGCCCCATCAATAAGCATTTCTAACAAGTAAATTTTTATAAACATAATCACAACATCTTTGTCACACCTAACAAAATAATAATTCCTAGATAGGAGCTAATACCCACTACATCTTCAAATTTCCCCAGTTGTCTGAAAGGTCAATTTTTACTGTTGAATTGTTTGAATTAGGATCTCAACAGGGTCCACACTTTACATTTGGTTGATAAATCTCCAGTATTATAATATATTATCGCTCTCTTTACCCTCTTTTTTAATGCTCTTTGTTTATTAAAGTAAGTGGATCATTTCGTCCATTAGGGTTTTTTTTTTTTTCTTGTTATTTTTTTAAGTAGGCTTCTCATGCCCAGAGCAGAGCCCAAGGCAGGACTTGAACTCACTACTCTGAGATCAAGACCTGAGTTGAGATCAAGAAAATCAAGAGTCAGATGCTTAACTGACTGAGCCACCAGGCGCCCCATTTTCCATATATTTTTAAAAGTAGGCTCATTTGTCCTTTAGGATAGAGGACCAGGGGTTTCTAGGTTTGGCTGGTTGTGCCTCAACTTCCTATATACTCCCTTCTTGTATACTGCTGGTTAGATCTAAGGCTTGATTAGATTCAGTTTCCTTCTCTTAACCCCTGGCCTCACCTTCCAGAGTAGATGGTGGTGTGTTTTATCACTTCAGAAAACACGTCTGGTTGTCCTATTTTTAGTGATACTAAGATTATTGATTCAGGTGTTGTCAGCCTTATTACTTTATTTTTTTGAGAGCAAAAATGCATGTACGTGTGCCTGGTGGGGGTGGCAGAGGGAGAGGAAGAGAGAGAATCTTAAGCAGACTCCACACTGCACAGAGCCCCATGTGGGGCTTCATCTCATGACCCTAAGATCATGACCTGAGCTGAAATCAAGAGTCAGTCGCTTAACCAACTAAGCCACCCCGGTGCCCCAATTCACCCTTTAGATAACTTCCTATCAACCTTCTACCTAATGATAATAATATACATTCCTTATCTTTTTATATGTGGTAATTCATTATTTTCAAAGTAGAGACATTGTGCAGTTAATTTTTTTCTTTGTCCCCTCCTCCAATGGCTTCTTAAAAAGTTATCCACCAACTTTTGGATGCTTTTTGAATCAATTTAACATTTTCATCCCAAACACAGTAAGCATGTTATAAGGAATTTCAGCTTTTTTTTTTTTCCAGGTAAACACCTATTTACACATCAGTCTTACTCAGAGACTGTACTATGGAAATCAGAGGAAAACTGAAGGGACCCCATGAGGGAAAAGCTGGGTTTCTTCCTTTGCTGCTTTTCCGGCTTCTAGTCTTGATAGGACCTACTCCTCCACCCCACTTTACACATGTCTCTTAATGTCTCTTGTAAGAGACAAGGAGTTGATGATTCTCTAGAATAAATAACATTTAAGGAAGGACTAGGTGAGAATGACCAGAGGAAACTATCATATGTGCATTCCAGACCACCAGAGCTAAACATCGCAATGCCAAGACCCTCTGGCTTCAAGGAATAACACTTTGGCCCTCCTCTTTGTTCTAACCAGTTCTTGGGTGCCTGAGAGGACACACAACATTATACGACTATCCTCAATAAAACCCAGAGCCTAAACAAAAATGAGACTCATGTTCTTTTCCTTTCTAAGTCCCCTGGATACTCTGTATCTCTCTCCTCTTGATAGATAGATGATAGATGATAGATAGATAGATAGATGATAGATAGATAGATAGATAGATAGATAGATGATTAATAGATGATTGATAGATGATTGATAGATAGATACAATAGAGATCTAATAAACTGCTTTCACCTGCTGGCTCACATTTTTATTTCCATACTGTGTGAAGTCAAGGACCCTCTTGGCTGGTCCTGAGGTACATCTCCCCCCAGTACTCCCACCCACCCAGCCTGCCAGCATCAAAAAGAATTTGAATTGTGTGCCATGTTTAGATGATCCCCAAATGTGGTGTCTTGCAAACTGAAGCTAAACAGATAAACATCTTTAACTCTTTGGTCTGTTCTGTATGTGCACTATGTCCCTGTTTTGAAGCACTCTTGAATTCAATCTTTATTTGGCCCTTGAGGTATCCTGCAAAACGTTATTTTAAGTAAACTCTGTCTTCATCATGGGGCTCAAACTCTTGACCCAAGATCAAGAGTCACATGCTCAGGACGCCTGGGGTGGCTCCATCAGTTAAGCATCCCTACTCTTGATTTTGGCTCAGGTCATGATTTCATGGTTGAGGGGATCGAGCCCTGCATCCAGCTCTGCACTGAAAGTGAGGAGCCTGCCTAAGATTCGCCTCTCCCCCCATCTCTCTCTGCTGTTACCCCACACATGTGCCACATGCCCCTGCAAAACATTATTTTTAAGTGTAATTTCTTGTGTCCCCAAAAGACTGAATAATTGCCAAAGAAAATGGTACAGGAAAGAAGAATGTATCTTTCACCCTCTTACCCATTCCTCCAAATACCACCTGCTCATTTTTAAAAATTATTTACTTTGAGTGTGTGTGCAAACACACACATCCAAGTAGGGGAGGGACAGAGAGACAAGGAGAGAGAATCCCAAGCAGGCTCTATCTACACTGTGAGCACAAAGCCTGACATGAAGCTCAATCCCATGAATTATGAGATCATGACCTAAGCCAAAATAGTTTGCTGCTCAACCGACTGAACTTTCAGGCACCCCTAACCACTCATTCTTAAGTCTTGTCTTCCTTCTTTGGCAGGTGCAATAAACCTGCATTACATTAGTTATGAATCCACTAAATTTATTTTAATTCTATATTTTACATATATAGGAGAAATCTTTTTTTAAGTTTGTTAATTTCAACACATACAGATTTGTATAACCACCCCAGTCATGATATAAAATATTCCATCACCCTAAAAACTCTCTTCTCCTATCCTTTTTTTAATGTTTTATTTATTTTTGAGAGAGACAGCATGAGCAGGAGAGGGTCAGAGAGAGGGGGAGATACAGAATTGGAAGCAGGCTCCAGGCTCTGAGCTAGCTGTCAGCACAGAGCCCAACACAGGGCTCGAACCCACGAACCATGAGATCATGACCTGAGCCGAAGTCGGACGCTCAACCGCCACCCAGGCGCCCCTCTCCTCCTATCCTTTTATGGTCACATCCTACTCATCCCTAACAACTGGCAACCTGTTCTCTTTCACTATAATTGTATTGTTACAGAATGTAGTATAAATGGATTCAAATAATGTAATCTTATGTTATTGGCTTCTTTCACTTAGCATAACATTTTCAAGGTTCATATTGTATCAGGTATCAGTACTTCATTGCATTTTTTTAAAAACCTTATTAAGACTTAATTTTTAGAGTAGTTTTAAGGTCATAGAAAATTGAATGGAAGGTACCAAGATTTCCCATATTACTTTGCCCCTACACATGCATAAGCTCCCCATTATCAACATTCCTTACCAGTGTGGAACCTTGGTACAATTGATGAACCTACATCAACACAGCCTAATCACCTCAAGTCCATGGGTGATGAACTTTACATTACAGTTGATTCTTAGTATACTGCACATTCTATACATTTGGACAAATGTATAATGACAAGTATCCATCATTATGGTGTCATACAAAGTATTTTCATTGCCGTAAAAATCCTCTGTTCTGCAGATTCATCTTCCTGACCACACCTGCCAGCCTCCAACAACCACCAAACTTTCTACTGTCTCCATAGTTTTGTCTTTTCCAGAATGTCATATAGTTGGAATCATATAGTATGTAGCCCTTTCAGATACTTATTTCTTCATATTATGTTAATATGCATTTAAGTTTTCCTCATGTCTTTTCATAGCTTAATGGCTCATTTCTTCTTAGCACTGAATAGTAAATAATCCATTGTCTGATGTACCACAGTTTATCCATTCACCCATTGAAGGAGTTTGTTTCTCTTTTGTGTGGGGCAATGTTTTTCCTTTGTTTTTAAAATTTTTGCTCATTAAAAAAATGTTACATGGTTTGCATTGTTCAGTTTTGAGAAATTCTTATATATATATTCTGGATACAAGTTATTTGCTGAATATGTAATTTGTAAATATTTTCTCACAATCTATAGCTTGTCTTCCCTGTGTCTTAATAGTGTCTTCACAATCTTTGCCTTTTAATTGGTGTGTTGAGCCCATTTACATTTACTGTAAATATTGGTAAGTTTGAATTTAGGTTTAACATTTTATTATTTTCTTTTTGTTCCCTGGTTTTTGTTCCTCTGTTTCCCCTATCAGCCATTCTCTCTTCAATGCTGACTCTCCCCTCCCTATTCTATTTTCTCCTGAAATTCTGATTAAATATATATTTAACCTACACATTTTTTCTTCTGCTTCCTAACCTTTTATTTTCTTTCTTTTTGTCTCCCCAGCTTGTATTTATTTTCAGATTTATCTTTAAATTCACTAGGTATCTCTTCAACTGTGTCTAATCTGTTAATTTTTAAATTACTAATTTCAGTTAATTATGTGGTTACTTTAAAAATTTTTAATGTTTTTTTATTGTTTAACTTACATCCAAGTTAGTTAGCATATAGTGCAACAATGATTTCAGAAGTAGATTCCTTAATGCCCCTTACCCATTTATCCCACCTCCCCCCACACAACTCCTCCAGCAACCCTCTGTTTGTTCTCTATATTTAAGTCTCTTAAATATATGGAGTTAAATATAGAGAGTTTTGTACCCTTCCCTGTTTTTATATTATTTTTGCTTCCCTTTCCTTATGTTCATCTGTTTTGTATCTTAAAGCCCTCATATGAGTGAAGTCATGATATTTGTCTTTCTCTGAGTAATTTCGCTTAGCATAATACCCTCCAGTTCCATCCACGTAATTGCAAATGGCAAGATTTCATTCTTTATGATTACCGAGTAATACTCCATTGTATATGTATACCACATCTTCTTTATCCATTTATCCATCGATGGACATTTGGGCTCTTTCTATACTTTGACTATTGTTGATAGTGGTGCTAAAAACAATGGGTGCATGTGCCCCTTCGAAACAACACACCTGTATCCTATGGATAAATAGTAGTGCAATTGCTGGGTCATAGGGTAGTTCTATGTTTAATTTTCTGAGAAACTCCCATACTGTTTTCCAGAGTGGCTGCACCAATTTGCATTCCCACCAGCAGTGCAAAAGAGATCCTCTTTCTCCACATCCTTACCAACATCTGTTATTGCCCGAGTTGTTAATGTTAGCCATTCTGACAGGTGTGAGGTAGTATCTCATTGTGGTTTTTTGATCTGTATTTCCCTGATGATTGATTGATGTTGTGAATTTTTTCATGTGTCTGTTTGCCATCTGGATGTCTTCTTTGGAAAAATGTCTATCCATGTCTTTTGCCCATTTCTTCACTTGATTATTTGCTTTTTGTGTGTTGAGTTTGATAAATTCTTTATAGATTTTCATACTAACCCTTTATCAGATATGTCATTTGCAAATATCTTCTCCCATTCTGTTGGTTGCCTTTTAGTTTTGCTCATTGTTTCCTTCGCTGTGCAGAAGTTATTATCTTGATGAGGTCCCAGTAGTTCATTTTTGCTTTGGTTTCCGTTGCCTCCAGAGATGTGTTAAGTAAGAAGTTGCTGCGGCCAAGGTCAAAGAGATTTTCCCTGCTTTCTCCTTGAGGATTTTGATGGCTTCCTGTCTTACATTTAGGTCTTTCATCTTTTCTGAGTTTGTTTTTGTGTATGGTGTAAGAAAGTGGTCCAGGTTCATTTTTCTGCATGTCACTGTCCAGTTTTCCCAGCACCATTTGCTGAAGAGATTGCCTTTATTCTATTGGATATTCTTTCCTGCTTTGTCAAAGATTAGTTGGCCATATATTTGTGAATCCATTTATGGGTTCTCTCTTCTGTTCCACTGATCTGAGTATCTCTTTGTGCCAGTACCATACTGTCTTGATGATTACAGCTTTGTAGTATGTCTTGAAGTCCGGGAATGTGATGCCTTTAGCTTCAGTTTTCTTTTTCAAGATTGCTTTCGCTATTCAGTGTCTTTCCTGGTTCCATACAAATTTTAGAATTGTTTGTTTTAGCTCTGTGAAGAATGCTAGTGTTATTTTGATAGGATTGCTAAAAAAAATTTTTTTTTCTTAATGTTTATTTCTGAGAGAGAGAAAGAGAATGAGAGAGAGTGCACACATGCATGTGGGGGAGGGACAGAGAGAGAGAAAAGGAGACAGAGAATCCAAACCAGGCTCTAGACTCTGAGCAACCAGGCTCTAGGCTGTGATCAGTCAGCACAAAACCCAAAACAGGGCTCAAACCTACAAACTGTGAGATCATGACCCAGGCTGAAGTTGGCTACTCATAGGACTGAGCCACCGAGGCACCCCTATGTGGTTTATTTTTAAACCTACCTGCTTTTTTGATGGTCCTCTTATTTTGTCAATAAACTTTCAGTCCTTTTTATTTAAATCATACTATGCAGACATCTGTTTTGATTTTAAAAGGGGCAGTATAGTTGTAGCATAGGAAGGCATGGACTCCCTACTCCAAGTATCTTATGTTCAAATCTGGAGTCCATTGGTATATGTTATGGAATTTTGGCTAAGTTATTCCTGTGCCTCAGTTATCTCATTTATAAAGCATATGATATCTCAAGGTATTATAAAATAACTTACAGGATATTGTAAGAATTATTAATTAATATATGTTATGGTGCTTAGAGCAATACTCAAATACATTACTCAAATTAATATTTAATATGTCCAATATCTTTGATCTTTCTTATTTCTGTGATTGTTGTCTTGTTTCAGCTAACTCTCATTCATGATGGTTTATGAAATTTTGGTAACAGCTTTATTAAGATATAATTCACATATTATACACTTACCCATGTAAAGATTTTATTTTGGGGGCACCTGGGTGGCTCAGTCAGTTAAGCATCCGACTTTGTCTCAGGTCATGATCTCGCAGTTCAAGAGTTTAAGCCCTGCATTGGGCTCTGTGCTTACAGCTCAAAGCCTGGAGCCTGCTTCAGATTCTGTCTCCCTTTCTTCTCTGCCCCTCTCTTACTCATGCTTTCTCTCCCTCTCTCAAAACTAAATACACATTTTTAAAAATTTTTAATTAAAGATTTTATTTTTAAGTAATCTCTACACCAAGCATGAGGCCCAAACTTACAACCCCAAGATCAAGAGTCACATGATCTACTAACTTAGCCAGCCAGACACTCCTACTTACAGTTTCCCATTTAATGTGTACAATTACTCTTATACCAAAGCTAACCAAAGACACTACAAGAAAACTACAGACCAATTCTTCTATGAACATCGATGCATAAATCTTTAATAGAATATCAACAAATTGAATTCAGCAGCATATCAGAAGAATTACACACAAGGATCAAGTGATATTTAGTTCTGAAATGCAAGGATGGTTCCACATTTGAAAATCAATCAATATATACACCACACTAACAGAATGGCGGGGCAGCACATGATCTCCTCAACCGATACAGAAAAAGCATTTGACAGCATCCAATACTCTTTCATGATAGATACTCAACAAACTAGGTTGATAAACACTCAACACTCTAACAAACTAAGCCATATATGAAAGTCCCACAACAAACATCACACTCAATGGGAAAAGGGTGAAAGTTTTTCCTCTAAGATCAGGAACAGGGCAAGGGCATCTTCTTTCACCACTTTCATTCAAAATAACTAGAAGATCTAGCCCGAGTAATTAGGCAAGAAAGACAAATAAAAGACATCCAAATTGGAAAAGAAGAAGTAAAGTCTGTTTGCAGATGATATGATTTTTTATGTAGAAAACCCTAAAGATTACACCAAATAACAATGATGCTGATGACAGGGTTCAACAATGGCACTGTTAGAATAGCTGAATAGATGAATTCAAAGCAGTATACAAAATCAACATGCAAAAATCAGTTGCATTCTATACACTAACAACAATCCAAAAAGGAAATTACAAAAATAAGTCCACTTTCAATAGCATCAAAAAGGTAATAGTTAGGAATGAATATAACCAAGGAGGCAAAAGTCAATTACACTGAAAACTGTAAAACATTGCTTAAAGAAATTAAAGAAGAATCTTGGAAAAGAAGAACAGAGCTGGGAGACTCACATTTCCTGATTTCAAAACTTACTACAGAGGTACAGTGATCAAAATAAAAACAGACATCTAGACTAATTGATTAAAATAAAAAGCCAGGAATAAACCCTCACATGAGGGTCAAATGATTTTTGACAAATGTGCCAAGACCATTCAGTGGTAGAAAGGACAGTTTTTTCAACAATGTTGGTGGGATAACTGGATAACCAGATCCAAAGAAATGAAGTTGTACCTTTATCTAAACACCATACATAAAAATTAACTAAAAATGGATCAATGACTTAAATATAAGAACTGAAGCTATAAAACTCTTAGAAGAAAATGCAGGGCAAAAGCTTCAAAACATTGGATTTGGCAATGATTTGTTGGATATAACTTCAAAGTGCAGGCAAAAAAAGAATATAGTCAAACTGGACTTCATAAACTAAAATTTTGTTCACCAAAAAAATATATCAACTGGGTAAAAAAGCAACCCACAGAATGGAAAAAAAATATTTGCAAATTACATACTTGATAAGGGATTAATATCCAGTATATAGAGAGAACTTCTAGAACACAACAATAAAACCCAATTTAAAAATGGACAGAAGGCTCGAATAGACATTTCTCTAAAGAAGATATATAACTGGCCAATAAGCACATGAAACGATGCTCAACATCACTAATCATTAGGGAAATGCAAATCAAAACTATAGTGAGATACCAACCTATAGCCATTACGATGGCTACTATTAAAAAAAAAATAACAGAAAATAACAAATGTTGTTGAGGATGTGGAGAAATTGGAACCTTTGTACCCTGTTTGGTGGGAATGTAAAATGTTATAGCTACTATAAAAAGTAGTATAGGGGCGCCTGGGTGGCTTAGTCGGTTAAGCGTCCGACTTTCGCTTAGGTCATGATCTCGCGGTTCCTGGGTTCGAGCCCCGCGTCGGGCTCTGTGCTGACTGCCAGCTCAGAGCCTGGAGCCTGTTTCAGAGTCTGTGTCTCCCTCTCTCTCTGACCCTCCCCTGCTCACGCTGTCTCTCTCTCTCTCTCTCTCCTAGAAATAAATAAAAATATTTAAAAAAAAAGTAGTATAGAGTAGTATAGAGATTTCTCAAAAACACAAAAAAATGATACCCAAAATAACTGAAAACAAAGTCTTGAAGAGATATTTCTACTTTCATACTCAGCAGGATTATTCATACTAGCCAAAACGTGGAAGCAACCCAAGTATTTCTCAAGAAATGAATGGATAAACAAAATATAGCATATACATACAATAGAATATATTGAATGTATAGAATAAGGAAGTTCTGACATATGTAACAAAATGGGTGAATCTTGAGGATATGTGAAGTGAATCAGCTGATCTCAAAGACAACTATTCCCCCAGACAACAGGGAAGCAGGGACCTGCGGGACTGTTCAGGGCAGTATAACAAAGCCTGCAGACTGGGACCTGGAAACAGGCAGAGTGTAGGGCACAGAACTCAGCCCACCTTGGCTACATCCTCAGCACAGGAAGATCGGACCAAAGAAGTGATTTGCAATGCTTGGTTGAGAAGGGACTGGGGTGATGCCATTCTTCTCCCCACAACTACCAAGGAGGGGCCTCAGGGAGGCCAGCGGACACAGTGGAGGCAAGACCTGCCTACACCAAACCATGCTCATCCCCTCCAGATAGCTGTTTTGTTGTTGTTGTAGCTGTTTTTACCTGAGCCTAGGTTTGCGTGTTTATAGGTTTTGTCTGTACATTTGTGTACCTGTGTTCCCTCTGTGGTTGTCTGTTTTCTTTTTCCAGGGCTGCTTCAAGAAACAAGCCAAACTACACATGGTGGAGAGTCCCAAATACCACTACCAGTAGGGAAACAAAATAACCAAACGCTCAACAAGAGAAACCAAGAGATGCCATCCAAATAATACTTCCTGAACAGACAGGCCCTGAACAGTCAAAAGAGCCCTCTCTAATACAGCAGAACTCGCAGGGGCCGTGTGCACAACAAGCTTTTAAAATTAACAAGAGATAGAAGCTAACCAAAATGATGAAACAGAAGAACTCTCCTCCAAAGAAACTCCAGGAAGAAATGACAGCTAGAGAACTGCTCAAAACAGATATAAGCAACATAACTGAACAAGAATTTAGAACAATAATCATAAAATTAATCGCCGGACTTGAAAAAAGCATGGAGGACATCAGAGAAACTATGGCTACAAACAATATGGAGCTTAAAAATAGTTATGGTGAATTAAAAAATGGGATAAATGAGATACATAATAAACTGGAGGTGTCCAATGCACGATTGAAGAGGCAGAAAGGAGAATAAACGATTTAGAAGACACTATTATAAAAAAGGAAGAAACTGAGAAAAAGAGAGATAAACTGATCCAGGAACATGAAAGAAGAATTTGAGAGCTCAGCGATACAATCAAACGGAACAATATCCGTATCATAGGAATTCTAGAATAGGAAGAGAGAAGGAAAGGTGCTGAAGGAGTCCTGGAACAAATTATAGCAGAGAACTTCCCCAACCTAGAGAGGGAAGTAGAAGTTGAAATTCAAGAGGCACTGAGAACTCCCCTCAGACGTAATTTGAATCAATCATCTGCACGACATATCATAGTGAAACTGGCAAAATATAAGGACAAAGAGAGAATTTTGAAAGCAGCTAGGGAGAAAAGGGCCCTAACATACAAAGGGAAACTTATCAGAGTGGTAACAGACCTATCTACTGAAACTTGGCAGGCCAGAAAGGAATGGCAGATCTTGAATGTGATGAACAGAAAAAATATGCAGCCAAGAATCCTCCATCCAGCAAGCCTGTCATTCAGAATAGAAGGAGAGATAAAAGTATTTCCAAATAAACAAAAATTGAAAGAATTTGTCACCACTAAACCAGCCCTACAA
>NW_027529630.1:785054-790344 GCF_008692635.1 Crocuta crocuta
AGATGCTGGCGAGGATGTGGAGAAACGGGCACCCTCCTACACTGTTGGTGGGCATGTAAACTGGTACAGCCCCTCTGGAAAACAGTGTGGAGGTTCCTCGAAAAATTAACAATAGAACTCCCCTATGACCCAGCAATAACACTGCTAGGAATTTACCCAAGGGATATAGGAATGCTGATGCATAGGAGCACATGTACCCCACTGTTCATAGCCGCACTCTCAACAATAGCCAAAACATGGAAAGAGCCTCAGTGTCCATCAACGGACGAATGCATCAAGAAGATGTGGTTTATCTATACCATGGAATACTACATGGCAATGAGAAACAATGAAATCTGGCCATGTGTAGCAACATGGATGGACCTTGAGGGTGTTATGCTGAGCAAAATAAGTCAGGCAGAGAAGGACAAATATCATATGTTTGCACGTATGGGAGGATTAAGGGGAACTTAACGGAGGACCATGGGGGAGAAGAAGGCGGGAAGTAGTGGGGGAGAGGGGGAGAGGCAAACCATGAGAGACTCTTGAATGCTGAGAGCAAACGGAGGACTGATGGGTGTGGGGGGGTGGGGGGAGATGGGCATGGAGGAGGGCACTTGTGGGGATGAGCACTGAGTGTTATATGGAAACCAACTTGACAATAAACTGTTTGTAAAAGTAAATAAATAAATAAAATATTTATATATAAGCCCCCCCCCCAAAAGAAACAACTATTTTGTGATTCCACTTACATGAGGTACTTAAGTCAAAATTATGGAGATAGAAAGTTTAGAATTGTGGTTCCCAGGGGCTGGAGGTTTGTGAATCTAAGTATGTGTTCCTGAAGATATTCTAAGTAATTCACTGAGATTATAGTTGGTTGACTACTGTGCATTAGACAATAAGCTGGGCACTTGCCTTGCATTATTGCTTGTCTCATTTAATCCTTTCAAAGTGAGGACTGTTAATCCCATCATCCTGTATGAGAAAACTGAAACCCACAGAGTTTCAGTAGCTTGCCCTTATCAGACAACTCATAAGACAGAGCTGAAAGTGACTGACTCTAAAGCCTGTCTTTTCCCTGCTCTCCCATATCACCTATGGTGCTTGGGCATGGGGAGAGGCTCTGATTGGGATGGCTGTAGGGAGTTGGAGGTGAGGATGTGAGTTGCATCCCCTTCTCCGTGGGGCTACCTGGAGCAGCCTGAGGCTCAGTCCCATTCCCACCAGGAGGGGAGAGTTTGCTTGGCACAAAGTGCCTCGCCTGGACAGATGTGCTCAGTCTCTCACTGGAGGCAGAGCTGACAGTCTAAAGGGAGCCTCAAGCATTTGGTAATGGTGGCAGAACTAGGAGGACAACACCATCCATGAGTCCTGGCCCCTCACACCCCTGACCCCAGGATCTCTGTGCCCTCCAGCACCCCAGGCTGGGCTTGAGCTGAGCCTAGGTGCCATCTTACAGAATTTGAATAATTCAGGACCCAGTAACCTGAGCTGTCAGTTTCAATTGCTCTGTTCCCATGGGCACAGGTGTCCTAACCCTGTAATTAAGCTAATGAAAAGGGTAAAGGGGAGGAAACTGCAGCCCCATGCCTCAGAGGGCTCAGGGTTGATGGAGTCCCTGCCCTGTCCTGCTGAGAATGTGCCAGGCTCATCCGGAGTCCAGGTAAGGGAAACAGAGAAAGGAAGTTAGGGGGCTGAAATAGAAGGAGAAAGGAAGAATGAGTGGAAGGAGGAAGAGCAAAGTCAAAAAGGCAGAGACCAAAAAAGAGTTATAGAGGAAAGACAAAAGGAAGTGGAGACAGAGATGCTGAGAGGTAAAGGGGGTGGGGGACAGAGACAAGGACAGGGCAGAGGACGGAAGGGGTAAGGACTAGCGGAGGAGGAAGAGCAGATGCCAAGATCCAAGGGCAGGTACAAATGGGAAGGTCAGAGAACTAGAAGGGCCACGGGGCTCCCCAGAGGGTAGCTGGACCCAGCAGAGATCTCAGTCTTTCTTCTGACTTGCAGGTATTGTCCACACCATCCCTGCCAGCAGGGCCTGATGCTGCCCTCAGGGGGGCCAGGAGGCTCACACCCAGAGCCCTGCCCCATCTCTTGCTGTGGCAGGGCCATGGGACCCCGGAGCCACCACCTCAGCCTCGGCTTCTCTGTCTCCAGCCTGGGCTTTCTCCTCCTGCTCTCACTACTTCCAGGTGTGAAGCCCAGTAAACCAGCCCTGCCTCTCTCGGCACCGCTGCTGTTGCCTTCCTCCCCAAATCCCTCTCCACATCCTGTTTCTCTTTACTGCTGTGTGGGGAACAACTGCTCTAGCTGGGTATCATAGAGGACACAGTTGCTAAAGGGGCAGGGGAAGACCTGCCTGGCTGGGGTGGGAGCAGTGATATAAAAGCCTCAAGGATGGGGCCAGATCATGATTGGCCTTGAATGCCAGGCTGAATTTAGACTGTATTAGCAGGCAATACGAAGAGCCATTGAACAGGGTTTTTTTTTTTTAATTTTTAATATTTATTTACTTTTGAGAGAAAGACAGAGAGAGACAGAGGCGGGAGCATGGGAGGGGCAGAGAAAGGGAGATACAGAATCCGAAGCAGGCTCCAGGCTCTGAGCAGTCAGCACAGAGCCCGATGCAGGGTTCGAACCCACAGATCATGAGATCACCTGAGCTGAAGTCGGATGCTTAACCGACTGAGCCACCCAGGCACCCTGACCATTGAACAGTTTAAAGCAGCTACTGGCCTGGTCAGACTTGAGTGCTTAAAAGCCTGATCTCAGAAATGTGGAGGCTGGTTAGAGAGACTGAACTTGCAGCAGGGGCAGTGAGAAGTCCTCTCAAGCTTCAGAGGTGACTAGACATTCAAAGGATGCCCAGTAGTATGGCTGATGGACTCAGGTACTGGTTGGATTGCAGGCAGAGGGGGCAGAAAGGAGGGATAATTCCCAGATTTCTGGCTGAGATCACTGGGAGATCAGTGCTGTTGCTGAGATGGGGAACACAGAAAAAGGAACAGGTTTCAGAGCATGGGGGGAGGAGATGAGTTCAGACTTAGAGGTGCCAATAGGACATTTGGGAGTGAATTGTTGTATTTATGGGTCTGAAGCTCAGGAGAAAAATCTGGGATGAAAAAAAAAAAAAAGACCAAGGACAGGATTCTGGGAAACAATACTTGCTTGAAAAAGAGGCTGAAGACAATGTGGTACGTCACAAAAGTCTAGAGAAGAGAGGATTTGCAGAAGGAGAGACGGCCCATAGCATCAGAAACTTTGAAGAAATCCACAGAAGTGCAGCTGGATATGTGGAGACAGGTTTGAGAAACTGGAGGGGGCAGAGTAATGGGGTTCACAACACCTGAGTGAGAGACAAGACTCTTGTTGCCTCTTTGGGCCCCCGTAGCATTTGCAGTAGGGCAAGCAGAATCCGGGTCTTTAGGAAGGGAAAGGGTGGAAAAGAAACCAGTCAGCCTTGCTCCAGAAGATAGTACCAATTCAGTCTTCAGCCTTCACCTCACTTACTCCTAGAGGCAGTCCAGGGAGGAACTAGAACCACAGCTAGATGGACAGAGCAGACATCAGGAGGGCCAGTCAGATGGCCAGGAGATAGCATAGCAGGTGAAAGGCTCCACCCTTGTGGAGATGGAGGGTATGAGCAGAGGGCCCCTGGACAAGGGTCTCAGACGGACAACCCTTTTTCCTGGTCCCCCAGAGTGCTTGGGAGCTGAGGGCAGGCTGGCTCACAAGCTGTTCCGTGACCTCTTCGACAACTACACAAGTGCCCTGAGACCTGTGGCAGACACAGACCAGGCTCTGAACGTGACCCTGGAGGTGACATTGTCCCAGATCATTGATATGGTGTGTTGTGGTGGTAGTACACCCGTGGAGCATGCCTGTGGCAGTGTCAAGGAATGGGGGTGGGGGGAGAGTGAGAGAATGGAATTATTCTCCAAACAATTCTTATGTGTAAACATTATTATTAACAGTAATAACAGCTACTAACTGTTGGATACTAACTTCTGGGTGCCCACAGTGTGCCTACCACTTTGCACACTTGGATTCCTGCCTAGCAGAGATTATCACCCATGTAACTTCTGAGGAAACAGACCTAAAGGAGAGAGGAAAACTGCCAAGGTCACATAGCAAGGTCAGGCATGGGTAGTAACTGGTCTGTGAGTCAGCTGGGTTTGTGGGTACTGTCCAGAGCTCTGTAGGTGAGTGTACACACAGGGGAGGGTGTGCATATATGTGTGTCCACATCTGTGCCCACTCCCTGGCCCCCACTAGGATGAGCGCAACCAGGTGCTGACACTGTACCTGTGGATTCGACAAGAGTGGACAGATGCCTACCTACGATGGGACCCTGATGCCTATGGTGGTCTGGATGCTATCCGCATCCCCAGCAGTCTCGTGTGGCGGCCAGACATCGTACTCTATAACAAGTACTGCCTGCCTGGGACCCTCCCTCCCCTCCTCATCCCCTCCCTACTGTTGCCCTTGGCTCTAGGTTTGCACGGATTCCCCATCGCCACAACCTAACTTGGTTGCTATGCCCCCTGGAAGCCTTTCCCCCAGGACCCTTCAAAGCTGCCAGCCCCTCCATGACACCCCCCATTTAGACTCCCCCAAGCCAAACCAGGCTGAATGTCTCCTGGGAACCCACTGTGTGCTCTAGGGCCAATTCTGTATCTCTCACAGAGAGGGTTCTGGGGTACAAGTGCCTCTTGATGGCATACTCCACCCTCCAGGCCCGCTCCAGGAGTCCCCTATGACCTACCTACGGACTTCCTCTAGGGCCTAACCCTCTGGGGCATTCCTTTATGCCACCTAAACCAGTTGTGTTTCCCAGACAACATATGGCTCTGCATATTTTCCCCAGGGGCCCTCTAGGAGATTTGCAGATAACCCGTTGCAGCCAGGTGCCAACTTTTGCAGATGTGTTTTCACTCTGCCTAGATCTGTGTCTCCTCCTTTTAGGGCCTGCAAGATGCCACCCCTTCTAAGCCTCCAAAGGCATACAGAGCCCTCTCTCGCGCCCCCTCCAACCCCCCCTCCCCGGGCGCCCCCTGGTAACCACAGGGCCCCAGGGATCATAGAGCTCCTACTGGGGTCAGCCTCTCCGCAGCCTCCTCAGGGAGCCCGACCCTGCCCGCCCACAGGGCTGACGCACAGCCACCGGCCTCGGCCAGCACCAACGTGGTTCTGCGGCACGACGGCGAGGTACGCTGGGACGCGCCGGCCATCACGCGCAGCTCGTGCCGCGTGGACGTGTCGGCCTTCCCGTTCGACGCGCAGCGCTGCGGCCTGACGTTCGGCTCGT
>NW_027529630.1:790401-966059 GCF_008692635.1 Crocuta crocuta
CGCCTACGTGTGCAACCTGCTGCTGCCCTGCGTGCTCATCTCGCTGCTCGCGCCGCTCGCCTTCCACCTGCCAGCCGACTCGGGCGAGAAGGTGTCGCTCGGCGTCACTGTGCTGCTGGCGCTCACCGTCTTCCAGCTGCTCCTGGCTGAGAGCATGCCGCCGGCCGAGAGCGTGCCGCTCATC
Source organism: Crocuta crocuta (assembly GCF_008692635.1). Classification (NCBI taxonomy): domain Eukaryota; kingdom Metazoa; phylum Chordata; class Mammalia; order Carnivora; family Hyaenidae; genus Crocuta; species Crocuta crocuta. The sequence continues at coordinate 790,586 of NW_027529630.1, forward strand.
GGTGAGCCACGAGGGGGCGGGGCGGGGGTGGGGAGGGGGCGCGCAGAGAGCCTTCCCCTCCACGAGACTGGCCCCCGCCCATGCCCAGCCTAGCAGTGCGGGCCACAGTTCAGTGCGGGAGTTGGGGGGTGGGGGTCATTACGGGAGCATGCCTCATTCTGAGATTGAGGGGAGAGGAGTTAGGCCCCTTCCAGGAGGACATCCCTCCCCTCACCCTTCGTAACAGGCTCTCCTAAGCACTTGACTCAGGGAGGCATTAATTAACTCAGGGAGGCATCACCACAGACCTGTGAGGTAAGTTCTGTTGTTATCCCAGCTGTACCAAAAGAATCAATAATATGCCCCAGATTGTGGTTCTACATTTGAGAACATGGCTTTCATGGATTGTGGGAGGAGTGCAGCGTCCAATAGTGAGGAGAACTACGGAGCAGGTGGCTTGTGAGAACTCACTTGTTGGAATAGGGAATGAGGAGACCTTGGCTCTTATTTCCTTCCTGGCTCCATCCATTGGGACTGGAGGGTCCTGAGAGCCTCATGGTGGGTGAGCTGGTGCCTATTTGTGTTGAGGCGGTGGGCAAACTCACGCACCCTGAGTTCTTGTTTTGGGCCCCAGCTCACTCTCTCTTGCAGGGAAGTACTACATGGCCACCATGACCATGGTCACATTCTCCACAGCGCTCACCATCCTTATCATGAACCTGCATTACTGTGGTCCTAGTGCCCGACCAGTGCCAGCCTGGGCTCGGGCCCTCCTGCTGGGACGCCTGGCACGGGGCTTGTGTGTGCGGGAACGAGGGGAGCCCTGTGGGCAGCCTAGACCACCTGAGACACCTCCCAGTCCCCAGCCTCCTGACGAAGGGGTTCACCCTCCAGCAGTTTCTTGCCGTGAGCCACGGTGTCTGTGCCGTCAGGAAGCCTTGTTGCGCCACGTAGCTACCATTGTTAACACCTTCCACAGCCACCGGGTTGCCCAGCGCCGCCATGAAGACTGGAAGCGGCTGGCCCGTGTGATGGATCGCTTCTTCCTGGGCATCTTCTTCTCCATGGCCCTGGTCATGAGCCTCCTGGTGCTGGTGCAGGCCCTGTGAGTCCCAGGGGTCTGGTGCAGCCACAGCACCTCCAGACAGGGATGGAAAGGCCAGGTGGATGTTGGCTCTCAGAAGGGCCACCCAGTCTCTCCCTGCTGTGCCTCAGAGCCTGGGACACCCTTTCTTCATTATCAGCACTGCTGATTTCATAACCCACAGGGATCACTTGCCTACCTACCCTAACCACAGAGGGAAATCCAGAGCTTGCCACTCCCCGAATCCCTGCGGAAGAGGAACTCTAAGGGTCAAGATCAAAATGCAGTCCTGGAAGAACAGAATTGGACTTTGATGCTGAGTGTTAGAGCTGTTGGTGGCAAGAGTGCGAGTTATATGAGACACAGAACTACCATGTTTCTCTGTCTTCTCTTCCTTCCTCAGTGGCTATTGTTTTACGGACTTGGTCATGCCGGTCCCTGCCTAGGACTCAGAGAAAAGGATTCAGGATTCTAGTTTCCAGAGCAGGAGACCACAACCAGGATTTTGGCCTCAAAGCCCCAACTCCTAATAAAATGAGTGCGTGCCTGGCACCTCTTTAATGTCCTGTCTTAACCCTTGGGGGCTGTGGTAGTGGAAGTTGGGGATCCAGGTTTGTCTCTTTAGGGGCAGGAGCCTTAGGACACATAGATCAGAGCAAAAATTATGTCTTTGCTGACAAGAATTCAAGTGAGCATTCAGTTGAGACCCTGGCAGAAAGCCTAATGCTGTCTGTGCTAGGTCTCGTGCTCTCTACCCTCTGGAGCTAGAGACAGTCCACACCATTCCCACATACTGACATTTAGAGAGCTTGAAAATGTCCAGAGCTGACAGTGCAGAGATGAGCCATTCACAAGATATTTGTTCCTTTTTGACTTACATGTTTTCTAGCACTATCTCTGTGCTTTAGACCCAGTCCCTGCCCTCAGGAAGCTCACAGTCTGACACAGGAGGCAAACATGAACACGGGGTGTAGAGAAACACCTAGGGACCTGTGGGAGCAGAGGGGCAGGGCCCCTAGCCCAGCCAGGTGGGAGAGGTCAGAGAAGGCTTCTTGGGAGAGCGAATAGGAGCCTTCCAGGTGTGCATGTGAGGCATTTGAGTAACACCAGCAAGTACCCTGGCCAAGTGATTTTCTCCCCATTCCCCACCCCCCAAACTAGTTTAGTCTCTAACCTCCAAGTGAGTTGTTGCCTGTTCTGGAGACCCCCACCTCTATTCAGTGTCTCATTCTGAGAGCCTTGGCTAAAGTTCGGTCCCTAGATTCCTTTATTTCTCCATCAACAGGCCTGGCAGCTACCAGTGTCCCAGAGTTCCCTGCAGATGGAGTTACCGTGGATCCTGGCTGCCCTTAAAGCACACACGTGGCTAACATCCCCATGTTGGGTAGAGGCAGCAGGCAGGGCTGTTCAGTGTTGGATGGATGATAAGGAGGCCTGGACTCTATGGAAAGGTTCCCCCGACAAGGAGCCAGAGCAGCAGTAGGAGAGACCAGACTGCAGAAAGGGGGCTTTGACCCATGGCTGCAGGAAAAACAGGCAGAGAGAGAGGTTTCAGGGTAAATGAGGTGCATAAACAAGATGAAGAGGAGTGAGCAGAGTGAGCTGGAAACACAGACACACACAGTGCAATGGGGCCAGAGGTGCAGAGCATGGATTCAGGGAGGAGGGTAGGCAGACGAAAGAGCCCCAGTTCCCCTTCCAGAGGTGACTAGGTTGGTCTATGCCCCTGCCTCCTTCTGAGACAAATGAGGTGTTGCAGAGTGGGATGAGATATGAGTGGGGAAGAGATATGAGTGGGCTCTAGTGATGCTCATCTTTGCCCCTTTGCCCAACTCCTGATAGAAGTACTGATGGACCAGAGGGGATCCTTAGCTTGTTTGGTTCTTGAAATGACATTACCAGAACTCAACTGGTTGGAGCCCAGAGATCTGGCTTCTGACCCTGGCTTGCCACTGACTCCTTCTGTCTCTGGGTCTCCTTTACTATATAATGAGGGTAATACTCCCTGTTCTTCCTCCTTCCAATGGTTTATTGTACAGTAAGAATAAAATAAGATGGTGTCCAGGGAGAAGTGGGGACCAGGTAGTGTGGTGGCTCAGAGTTTGGCTCTAGAGCTGGGCTCTCTGGACCCCACCCCTTACTGGTTGATTCACTTCTCTGGGACTTAGTTCCCTCATCTGTAGAACGAGGGCGATGATAGTACCTACCCACTGGGTCATGGTGAGGATTCATGGCATGGTGTGCCTGGAGCATGGAGTAGGACTGTGTAGTAGAGAATGGTGGGAACAAAGTGGATGCTAGGGCCCCTTCCTTCCCACAGTTCACAGAGCCCTGGCGGAGGGAGGAGGGACCCGACAGGGAGGAGGGGCTAGAGTTTCTGTCCTTGGAAGGGCCTATTCCAGTTGGTTCCCCTGGAAAAGCCCATTCCCACCTAGAGAAGTGGTGGCTTAGGCAGGCCCTGGCACAGCAAGTATTCAAGGGAAGAAAAGAGTCACAACTGAAAGGGACCTGGGGATCATCTAGTCTAATATGCATTATTATACAGATAGGAAAACTGAGGCCCAGAGAGAGACTGATTGGTCACAGAGAGAGTTAGGGCAGAGCCCAGATGAGATCAGGTGTCCAGCACCCAAGATCTGACCTCAACCTTGGAAGGTGGTCTACAGGAGCCCTGAGGGCGATAATAGAGACAGTGGGTTCTGCAGCTGAAGGAGAAGGACCAGAGAGGACTGTGGGAGTGGGCCCTTCCCTTCATCCCCTCAGTGCACCCTGGATCTCTCTGAGGCATGATCAGTGACCTCCTGTGAAGGAGAGGGGGCCCATACGNTATGATCACTGCCCCATACTCACATCTGTGTCCTCTAAGAGAGGTTAGCAACCCCCACAGGTATCTACTTAAGAGTTGTATTAATTAAAAGAGGGTTGTTTTCCTTCCAAGAGTGACATGCATTCAGGAGAGGAGTTCAACCCCAGGGCACCCTGCTTATCCTTGAGCTGAGGCCCACATAGGCTTGCAGCTCTTACCTGAGTTATGCAGATGGCAGGGCCCAGACTTGCACTGCTTGTCTGTAGGGAAGAAACAGTAAATAATCAAAGGCTCAATAGCTCTCAGGATAGGAAAGAAACCCAAAACCCTGTGGTCCATTACCAACTTGTTCGAGGAGAAGCTGATACATTTTCCCCTAACTCTGCTTCCTTATGGACCTTCCTTGCCTACGTTTGACTTGACCATGAGCAACAGAGCCAGAAGGGAGCCAGCTCTCAAAGCCAGGGTCTATTATGGGTACTCCTCCTGCTTCCTTGGCCTGTAACTTTGCCTCACCTCTCCCTCTCCCATGCCTTGTCCCAGCCAAGGAGACACTAGTTTATGTACTTTGCATGTCTTTCTCACCTTCCATTAACTCATGCACACTCATGGTGCTGTCCAAAGCGGGAATGGCAGCCACACTGAACCTTCTCCCATCTTAGATGTGGTCCACAGTTCCAGCCAACGACCTGCTTCTAATTATGCAAATTGGGCCTCACAGCCCCTGGGCATCATTCAGCCAGGACCAGCAACCCCTAGCCCCTTCAGAGATAAAGAACCTGGGCCTGTCCTCATGATTCTGTCTCTGGCCACTCCTGGGGCATAGACAGGAAGAGTATCTAAGACTTGCAACAGCCTGAGCTGGAACTTTGGGGCACAGGCCCCAACGGCTGTCTCACCACTCACCTGCACCCCTGCCTAGCACACATGACAGCACAGGATCTCCATTCAGCCGAATACATGTGCTCCTCTTGGAGGCTGATGTTGGCTCTTAATCAGACCTGGCATCAGTGGTCTGGGTGTCAGTGCTGTGGCCAGAAATTAACTGCCATCCAGCTTCCAGTTGGGAGAAAAGCCTGACCAGTTCTGTTTGGCCCTCAAATGTCCACAGACACCTGTCTTGGTCAGAAAACCCTTCTCGGCCTCCCAGCAGGCAAGTGGCCAGCTCTGGCTTAAACACCTCCAGGGACAAGAGTCCTATTACCTCAGAAGGTTAGATGCAAGGGGGTAGAGGGGCAGAGGGACACGACTGGGTCCCCCTCATTGTTCATTTATTTGTAATATTTGTGTCTGTATCCCCTGAAAACAGAAGGAGAAGCCCATCTTCTGCATAGGTGCTGTCTAGTGCGTGCCCTACTCACCTTTAATGTACTCACAGTTGTACATGCTGCGCTTGCCCAGGGCCCGGAGGTAAATGCGGGTGGGGCCCTGGGCTGGTCTGCTGGCATTGATTACCTGGAAGGTCTCAAAGGGGGGGATCAGCACTTCATCCTCCCCAGGGAAGAAGGAGTAGCCCTTGATAGGTGCCCCAAGGCAGGTCCAGATGCCAAAGAAGGTGTCCTCCCCAAACTGCTGGGCTGCAGCATTCTGCAGGGAGGCGGAAGCAAATCCCCCCAGCCTTACGGTGGCCCCAGGCGCTGCTGGCCGGAAACGCAGGCCGTGTACGCCTCGGAACACCTGGCGGCACTGGGGTGAACGCTGGCCCCTGCCCAGTAGCTGCAGGGCCTCAGTCAGCAGGAAATGGAGTGTCTTGAAGGAGAAGTGGTGGAGGTAGGAGGCTCTCGAGCGGCCCGCCTCGCGTACGGCTGCATTGAACTGCTTGTGCAAAGGGCTGTTGGCTGTGTAGGCGAGGAGGGCCACCCCGTGCTCATCGCGGAAGCCAGGGGGTGGCGGGGGCAGGCGGGGGGGGGTGGGGCTCCACTCTGGTCCCCAGGCCTGGCGCTCTTGCCACTGGCTGCTTGCCAGTGCCCAGCCATCAGCATACACTTTGTTGGCCTGGAACTCTGTTTGGTTGAGATCCGGGAGAGCAGCTGTCATGGCTGCTGCACAGCCAGCATACTGGTCATCAAAGGAGGCTGGGGCCATGTCCAGGGGCATTTCTTGAGAGAAGAGGTCTCGTTGAGTGATGGGATGGCTCTGGGCCTGAAGAAGAGGGAGCAGTAAGGAGCGAGAGGATGAGCCTCAGGAGAATGGGAGCCTGTCATCAAATTTCTCCACTTAGATGATGACGCTGAGAGCCCCAAACACACCTGGAGGGGAAGGGGATTGGGAACGACCAGCTGCACACTCTCAGAGAGCAGGGTGAGGGGCTGTCCCCTCAGGCTGGGCCAGCCCCAGTGGAAGCATCAGTTGTTCTCTCCTCCCATGGCTCCTCCTCCCATGGCTCCTCCTCCCAGAGTTCAGAGGAAGCCAACAACTCAGCTCCCTGCTGGCGAGGGGACAGTGGAGGATGACCATACCTGAAGTGCTTCCATGAGGCCCATAGACACAAGCAGCAGAGACACCATGGCAGGAGGCTGCATGTTGGAGGTAGCCCTGGATAAATTACTATCTCTCTTTGGGTCTCAGCTTCTTCATCTAGAAAATGGCAATGTTAATATGTAGTTTCATAAACATTGATTGACACCTAGTCTGTGCCACTCTCAGTGCTTGGCACATAGAAAGGAAGGCTCAGGAGAGAGGGAGGACCCTTCTTGCTGGAATCTGGGAACATGGGAGACTTCCTGGAGGAGGTGTTACCTGAACAGGGTCTTTTGGATAAATAGGAGAATAAGGCTTCAATCGGTGGAGACTGGGTTAGGAAGATTGGCATTTGGGGTGAGAAAGGAGTCTAGGGTAGCAGAAATGAGAAGAGCAAAGGTATTGAATATAAAAAGTGAAAGACATTTTGTCCAGCACGGCAGAACTTGCAGTGTGGGAATGTTGGAAAGACTGGGGCTGTTCATGAAAGGTCCTGACTGCCACAGCAAGAGGTCTAGGCTTCACCCCATGGAGGATGTGAGGCTGGAACAGGGCAGATCCAGGACTGGCCACCTGGTGGGTCACGGCAGGGCTCAAGGTATGAGATCCACCCGTCCTCCTCTCCTGCAGTCCTGGTACAAACTGAGCCCTCCTCCCATAAGTCCTCAATTGCTTCCAGGCCCAGGACAGATGTAGACCGCCAGGTGGTAAACGAGAGGGGCTGGGAGATGCGGAGAGGATGGGATGGGGAGTGAGGCCCCAAGAAGGCGGAGTCCCAGCTTGGGGTCAGGATTGGAACAGACAGTTTTTAAATCAGTGCTGCTGCTGCTGTTTTTTTTCTGTTTCATTACAAAGTAATGTATGCTTGTAGTGGGGGAAAGAAAGTATGAATGGATCACAGAATCCAAGTCCCAGTCTTTGTCTCTCTCACTCTCTCTCTCCGTGTCCTCTCTCACTCTTACCTGTGCTTGCTGTTACCATGACACTAGTGTCCTTTAGGACCTATTTCTGTGTATGTGCAAGTAATTTAATATTTAAATATGCATACACACCTAGTTTTCTATACACAGGCTGGTTTTGGTTTTTATTGTTTGTTTTTTCAAAAAGAAAAAGTAACATGCCTTTTCATGTTTCATATATATCTCCTGTAACCTTTTTCCCCCAGGAAACAATGTATCAAGGAGTTCCTTCCACACCATACATTCATATCTACCTTATTCATTTTAATGGCAGCATGGAATTTCATAATATAGTTAAACCATAATTTGTTCAACTATTTTCTTATTAATGGGCACAGATTTTTTCCTAATGTTTTGGCATTTTTGACATTACATATAATACTTTATGAACATCCGTGTATATAAAATCCTTACCTACTTATATGCATATTTTATAGGAAAGATATCAAGAAGTGATACAATGTTTAAAGGATGTGAATTATTGTTTATATGGCACTGCCAAATTACCACCCAGAGGTAGTAGTTTGCCCTTCTGCAAGAGTGAATGAGAGTGCTTTTCTCTATGCCTTTGCCAATTCTAATTACCATAATCTCTCTCTCTCTTTCTCTCTCTTTTATTTTTTGAGAGAGAGAGAGCACATGCGAGAGGGGTAGGGGAGAGAGAGAATCCCAAGAGCACTCCATGCTCAGTGCGGAGCCCAACGGGCTTGATCCCATGACCACTGGGTTCATGACTTGAGCTGAAATCAAGAGTCAGCTGCTCAGCTGACTGAGGAAATCTCTCTAATTCACATTTCTGCTTACTAACAGGATCAATCTTGACTTTAATTTTCAATGTAAATATTTTTAAAAAATATTTATTTAAGAGAGAGAGAGAGCAAGAAGGGGCAGGGGGAGAAGCAGAGAAGGAGAGAGAGAATCTCGAGCATGGAGCTGGATGTGGGACTCAACCTTGCGAACTGTGAGATAATGAGCTGAGCCCAGATAAAGAGTCAGACGCTTAACTGACTGAGCCACCCAGGTGCCCATAAGGGTTTAATTTTCTAAAAGTAATACATTTTCATTGTTCAAAATGTAAATAGTCCAAAAGGCACACAATGAAATATCTTTCTCTTGCTAATTCCTTACTCCATCTCGCCAGAGGCAACCAACATTCCCATTTTCTGTGTATCCTTCTAAAGATACTGTATCCACATATAAGCAAATTCACAGGTATTTCTATTTTCCTTATTATACACAAATGGTAAAACAATGAGTGGTTCTTTATCTTTGGGAATTTGATCAAAGGTGAAACCTCTCCTCAGAAAATGGAGGAGCGCCTAGGAGGCTCAGTCAGTTAAGCATCCAACATTGGCTCAGGTCATGATCTCGCAGTTCATGGGTTCAAGCCCTGCACCAGGCTCTGTACTGACAGCTCAGAGCCTGGAGCCTGCTTCAGATTCTGTGTCTCCATCTCTGGCTGCCCCTTCCCTACTCATGCTCTGTCTCTCTCTCTCTCTCTCAAAAGTAAATAAACATTAAAATTTTAAAAAGTAAATGGATGTATGCTCCCTCATACAATGTAACATACATTTCAGGCGGTTATGTCTCTGTCCCCAGTCTCATTCAGGCTAAGCATTTCTGTTCCATAATGTCCTGGTCCTTGGGTGGGATGAGGCGAAATTTTGATGGTTCAGCCCACCCGCAAGTCCACACACGGGGGCAGTGGATAGTTCTCGTACATGCTGACACCTCAGCTCACGCTGAGCTTCCCACCTCTAGTTTTTCATGTAATTTTTTTGTGTCTAAGGCTTTCTCTATCACCCTGTAATTTTGCTCAGGGCAGTCCAGAAGTGCAGAGGATTTAATGTTCCCAGGACAACCCTTAACCAAGGAGGAATGGTAGTCAGATTCCCTTTCCTACGGAGGGTACCCAGTGGGATTAAGCCCCAGTTGACCACAGTGTTCACAGTACGCTCATTAACACACTCTTTTTTTTGGGGGGGGGGCTTTTCTCTTCTCTATCACACTTTGCCACTTTATTTTATTTTTTTAAATATAATTTATTGTCGGGGTGCCTGGGTGGCTCAGTCGGTTAAGCGTCTGACTTTGGCTCAGGTCATGATCTCATGGTTCATGGGTTTGAGCCCCGCATTGGGCTCTGTGCTGACAGCTAGCTCAGAGCCTGGAGCCTGTTTAAGATTCTGTGTCTCCCTCTCTCTCTGACCCTCCCCTGTTGACACTGTCTCTCTCTCCCTCAGAAATAAATAAAACATTTTAAAAAATTAAAAAAATAAATAAGTATAATTTATTGTCAAATTGGCTTACATACAACACCCAGTGCTCATCCTAACAAGTGCCCTCTTCAATACCCATCACCCACTTTCCCCTCTCCCCCCATCATCAATCCTCAGTTTGTTCTCTGTATTTAAGTGTCTCTTATGATTTACCTCCTTCCCTCTCTGTTTGTAACTATTTTTCTCCCTTTTCTTCCCCCATGGTCTTCTGTTAAGTTTCTCAAGATCCACATATGAGTGAGAACATATGGTATCTGACTTTCTCTGCCTGACTTATTTCACTCAGCATAACACCCTCCAGTTCCATCCACGTTGCTGCAAATGAAATGATTTCATTCTTTCTCATTGCCAAGTAGTATTCCATTGTATAGATGAACCACATCATTATCTATTTGTCAGTTGATGGACACTGAGGCTCTTTCCATGATTTGGCTATTGTTGAGAGCACTGCTGTGAACATTGGGGTATATGTGCCCCTATCCACTTTGCCACTTTTAAACTTGTACTTTCTCGATGGAATACTACATGGCAATGAGAAAGAATGAAATCTGGCCATGTGTAGCAACATGGATGGAACTTGAGGGTGTTATGCTGAGCAAAATAAGTCAGGCAGAGAAGGACAAATATCATATGTTTGCACGTATAGGAGGATTAGGAGGAACTTAACAGAGGACCGTGGGGGAGAAGAAGGGAAAAATAGTGGGGGAGGGAGAGAGAGGCAAACCATGAGAGACTCTTGAATGCTGAGAACAAATTGAGGACTGATGGGTGTGGGGGGGGAGGGGGGAGATGGGCATGGAGAAGGACACTTGTGGGGATGAGCACTGGGTGTTATATGGAAACCAACTTGACAATAAACTATTTAAAAAAAAAAAAGGAAAGAAAGAAAAAAAGAAAGTATTTGCAAACCATTAAAAAAACCCTCGTACTTTCTGGGATTAATTTACAAATAAGCTCACTACACCCAAGTCCTTGTCTCTGGATCTGCTTTTGGGGGACTCTAAATCAAGAGAGGGGGTCTTTTTGGGTCACAAACCATCAGAATGTGGCCCAGAACTGTTCTGTTAGCTTGAACCCCAAAATAATCACATAAGGAGCAGACCTGAGCCCAGCCAGCAAAAAGCTGAGGCAGATTGGCAGCCTGAAGCAGAGCAGCCCAATCAAACCCACTTTAGATTAGCTAGTCTGTAGTCAGCTCAAAGACCCGTGAACATGTGAATAACCTTTGCATGCCACTGAGATTCTTTGGTACATAGCAAAATGGTTATACAGCAAAACTTCACTAGGCCAACTCTATCTTTTGCTGCCTCTCTGTTGCTCTTGTTTCTGTCCTTATCTCTACCCTGCAGAGACAAGGCAAGAAAAGAGTGAGTTCATAGGCTTGGGACAGGGAAGTCTGAGTTCTGAAGTGAGACTGAGGACCTTGAATCATGTAGCCTAAGATACTAGCAGTGAGAATGGACCCAGAGTTATTAGGTTTAATTTACTAGACTTGGTGTCTGATGGGATATAGGGGATGCAACAGAGGGAAAAATCAAGGATGATGTGCAGGTTTCCGTACTCTAGGCTGCTAACAGAGGAGGAGCAGGGAGACTATAAAATTTTGCCATCCTGGCACATGATAGGTGCTCAATAAAAAAAAACGAATGAATACTCAGGTTTGGAGGAAAACCAGTGAGTTCAGTTTGGCATGTGTGGACTTTCAAGGGTCAGATGTCCAAGGGATAGAAGAATGGACAGTAAGATGAGACATTTGAGAGACATAGGTGTATTGAAGTCAGAGAAGACATAAGATCCCCAGGGAAAGAAAAAAGAGGGCTGAGAAGCAAAGAAAAAGTTGCCTAAAGCCAAAGCACAGGCAGGCCAAGAGGCATCTTGGGTTTCTAGAGGCTCTTCACTTGGATCTCATGAACTATCCTGGTATTCTTGTAATAATTTCCTCTTTGGGTTTCATCTAGCTTGCCATTGGAAGAGTCTCATATAATATACCATCACCATTACTCGCCCAGTGACACCCAAGATGGTCACTTGGGTGTCCACTCATTTGATCACTCATCAAACACTAAATTAGTTACCAGCTATTGCTGATCACAATATGGATCCATCCTGGAAGTGCCTTCTCTTTTCCCACCCCCACATCCCTTGCCGTGGCTCAGGTCTGCTCCTGCCTATGCTATCACTGGTGCTAATCTGCCCTCCACAGAGCAGGGAGAACAATGTTTCTAAAGCACAGCTGGTCAGGTTGCTTACCTGCTTTAAAAACCTTGTGTGCCAAATATCTGAAAACACAGAGTAAAAATGTAGAGATGAAAATTAGGAGGGAAGACATGAGAACACATCTAGAAAGGAAAAAAAGGCAACAAAACACAACTTCCTTACCATCAGGATAGAGTCCTCCTCATGCTGGCATTGAGGTGCTCTGTGACCTAGCCCTCTGTGGCCTCTTTAGCCTCGTGCCCCACTACCCCTGCGTGGCTTCTCCAGTACAGAACAAAGTTCCAGGTGAGGCTCCACTGCTTCCCTCTGGTGGCTCTGCACACATTGCCATCCCCCTGCTGGGGATGCCCTTCTCTTGCTATCCACCTTTCAAGGCTTAGCTCAGGGGTCACCTTCACCAGGGAGCCTTCTGACGACTCTGTGCTCTTAAATCATCCTGTGCTTTCCTCTGTCATTGTCCTAATCATGCTGTGTTGCTCTTATGTGTCTGTTTCCCCTCCTGGCCTGGGAGTTCTTTGAGGGCAGGGACCAGGTATGACCTGTTCTGTGTCCCCAGAGTTCAGTCCAAGCCTGCCACAGATGAGGCCACCTGGAATGTTTGCTGAGAGTCTGAGAGGCTTTCTGGGTGCAGCTAACAGTGTAGACTACCGCAGAGCAAGTAGACTGATGACTTTGGTGAGCAGTGTTCAGGGGATGGGGCGGGGCCAGAGAGATGGGAGGTTATGGGAGGCGAGGAAGTGGAGGCACTGGGCAGCCCCTTATATCCCACCTGCCCTTCTGTTTCTCCTACCATCCTGCTCAGGGCACTTGTCAGTGTCTCCTCATCCAGACCCTCACTGAACATTTCCTTCTCGAGAGGTGACTTTTAAGTCTCTTCCCAGAACCCCTAAGTTTCTCAATGCCCCCAAGCCTCCCTAGGTATCCTAAACCTCTCCATCAAAGGCACTACCGTCTGAATGTTTGTGCCTCCCCCCCAAATTCATATGTTGAAATCTTAATGCCTGCTGTGATGGCTTTAGAAGTGGATCCTTTAGGATGGAATGACTGTTCTTTATAAAAGAGACCCCTCAGAGCTCCCTAGCCCCTTCTACCATATGAAGACATAGTGAGAAGGTGCCAGTCATGAGCCAGAGAGTCTTCACCCTGGTCTCAGACTTTCAGCCTCCAGAACTATAAGAAATGTCTGTTTTAAGTTACCCAGTCTATGGTATTTTATAGCAGCCTTAATGGACTATGATAAAAGGTTCCTTGAAACTGTTCCTAACTCCTGAAACTCCACCATCAATACCCCAAATTTCCCCTTAAAAAAGTCTTTCCCTGCCCTTTACCCAGGAGGAGGGTGGTGTGCCCCTTACCTAGGCCTTGTCCAGAGAAGCTGGTGTTGGTCTTCTGTGATGGCCACCAGGAGAGAGGGAAGGCCTTTATACTGTCAGTCCCCTCACCCCTTGTCCCCACACAGCTGCTCAGAAATGTGACACTCCCCCATCTATTTCTGGATGTCTCCTCAAGGCTTGGGAACACTAGCCTCTGCCCAGTCTGCACTGGGCCAGTGCTCCTCCCATGAAAAAGGGAACCCCTGACCAGAGGCATTGAGGATCCAGGCTGGAACAACTGCCTCCCCATTGGGTTTGGTCCTGTGAGCAGCACCACTGTCCTCAGAGATTATCTTTTACATTTACATTTATTCCTTTTATGTGAGCATGGAGACTCACCTAACATGCAAGGAGAGATTCCCAAATTAAGGAGGCTGGGTCTGGCCAGCACTGATTTGCTGTGTGATCTGGGAGGACTTTCTGCCTCAGGACTCCAGTCAGTGACTAGATTTGATTCCATCTCTTGGAGCCTTTCTTGGAGTTCCACATGTGGGGATGGGAGAAGCACTTCCATGTGGGGAGAGGACAAAATCCTGACCCAGTACATCTGATACCAAGGACTGGTTTCAGCAAGCCTAGCCATCCCAGACAGTATCTTCTGTTCCAACAGCAAATGCTGAGGGGCCTCCAAGGGCAGAGGCAGCCAGGATACACAGGCAAGATGTGGTTTTCACAGTCATGGTAAACAGTTGAGAAACTCCTGATTTTCTAATCTAGATGAGTTGGGATGGTCAGTCTCATTGGAAGGGGACAAAAGTACTTTTTTTTTTTTTTAAGTTTGTTTATTTTGAGAGAGAGAGCGTGCACAAACGTGGGAGGGGCAGAGAGAAGGGGGGGGTGCCTGTGTGGCTCAGTCGGTTGTTAATAAGCGTCCAGCTTCGGCTCAGGTCATGATCTCGAGGTTTGTGGGTTTGAGCCCCGCATTGGGCTCTGTGCTGACAGCTCAGAGCCCAGAGCCTGCTTCTGATTCTGTGTCTCCCTCTCTCTCTGACCCTCCCCTGCTCACGCTGCCTCTCTCTCTCTCTCTCAGAAATAAATAAAACATTAAAAATAAAATAAAATAAGTTCTGACATTTGAGACCCCCCCCCAACTCCCATGTCCACTGTGGGAGTAACCCTCCCACCCCCAGAGGCTCAGGCTGCCAGAAAGCTGTCCCCAGAGCTGCTTACTGATTCTTAGCTGGCCACTTCTCTTATTACCTCTGATTGGGCATCCAAAACTCAGAGCCAAGTTATTTATAGACAAGCCCGCAGCAGGCAGGGGAGAGGAAAAGCTAGTGTTTATAAACATGGGGTCACCTGAGTCTAAGAGGTCCAGAGAGGGAGGGTCTGGGGAGAAGTGGGACTGGCCCCTGAGGCTGTGGGATAGCTCTGCATCTGGTCGAACCCTACTAAAGGGAAGGGGACGGGTGGGTGCCGCTCAGAGGTCCAACCACAAATGCTCCAACTTTTAGGCCATATGCAAATATTATGCAAATCAGCAAGTGCACCAGCAGAGACTTCCTGGTGGGCGGACCCTCGTGGGCCTCCCCGGGCGTAGTGGTCTGGGAGCTGGGGCCCAGCCAGGTCAGGGTCCACCTGAGGGAGAGGTCAAGTCTTACAAGTCTCACAAGTCCCGCCCTCATCCCTGGCCTCGCTCAGAGCCAAAGCGGATTCTGGAGAAAGAACTCGCAGTCCTAGGGAAAGGGAGGGACGCCCCTCGGCCCCTTCTCGCGCCACTCCCGCTGCCACCACCCGTGTCCGTTGTTGGAGAAGAGAGGTGTCGGATTACCGCAGCGGGGGCTATAGTTAGCCGCGGGACTTTGTTGATCGGCGGGACTCCCGGGACAGCGCAGCGCCCGCTGGGACTTGAGCCCCCTGCCGCCAGCCAGAGCTATCAGCGCCCCTTCCCGCTCTTGCCCCTGCAACTTCCAGGTGGGTCCCCAGCCTCCAGCCCCCTCCCCTGTCAAGGCGAAGCCAAATAACGGCTCCACCTTTATCATCGCAAGAAGGGCCCCGAGCAGAAGACGCTGAGCTTGGGGGCGACTGGGAATCTGGGGAGCGAAGCCCCAGGGGTTTTTGGGGGGGACAGTAAAATCTAAAGCCCCGCCCACTCCCTTAGGTCCGCCCTTGGCCCTGCCCACGCCCGCCTGGGCTGTATCCTGAACCCGGGCACTTCACACCCCAGAGGAACGGACCCAGGTCTCTGTCCCCCGGGCCATCGCCACTGGTGCCTTGACATCTGGACCTCGGTTTCCTGAGTCTCTCCCCAAAAATGATGCTGGTGGCTCTGCTGATGGCTGTTCACGCCCTCTGGCAGGTAATTGGGGGAAACTTCTCCCACCACAAAGGGAACAAACAGTTCAGGGGCAGACCAAAAAGAGGTGGACTAGGGGGCTGACTCCTCAAAAATCTCTCCGGGGAACTCTTCTCTAGGATCCTAGTCTCTTCTCAGGAATCCTCTTCTCAGGAATCGCCATCCCTGCAGGAAGCCCCAAGTTTCCATTCTCCCAGAATCCTCACCTCCACCCACTGGTCCTCCTAGGATCCTCCTTCCTTTATATCATTCCTCCCCACTTCCTGTCTGCCACCACAGGCGCAGCCCAGGCAAACCAGCTTGGGCTACCTGTGTGCTGCCCTCCTGCAGTCCCTCCCAGACCAGGGCTTGACCTCCTCCACACACCCACCCCATGTTTGGGAATATGGGCTTCTAAAGCAGGAGAAGACTCAGGAGTCTCAGAGCTAACAATGTCTTGATGTAGTGGCATGAGGGGGGAAGAGAATCTAAGGATGGGGGCAGGGTCGGGTCATTGGACTTTGGCTGTGTATTTGTATATCACCTGCATACTGACCTTAGAGCCAGGACAGTGCTTGGAAGTCATCTAGTCCCACTTCCTACCAGGTACAAGAACTTCTCTAATGACAAAATGACCCCTTCATGTTGTACACAAGTGAAGACCTATATGCTGTCCTCACAATATCCCTGAGGTTGGAAGTATCCTTAGTTTATGCGAGGAGAGCCTACAGAAGTTAAGAGACATACCCAAGCTCCCACAGCTAGTAGATGCGGAAGTCACGATTTGAACCCACGTCTGTCTGACTGCAGTGGCTGTGCTATTTAAGCCCTTGAGCTCTTGCCAAATTGCATATACTGAAACTTTGGTCATAGAAGCAAGGTACATGTTTCTTAATTGATCTGCCACCAAGGCACCTGTCCAGTGCTCTAAACTTCTATTTGTTCCTATGTGGCTCCTCTTTCCTACATCCATAGGCCCAGGCTGTTCCCATCCTGCCCCTGGGCCTGGCTCCAGACACCTTTGATGATGCTTACGTGGGCTGCGCAGAGGAGATGGAAGAGAAGGCAGCCCCTCTGCTGAAGGAGGAGATGGTCCGCCACTCCCTGCTGCGGGAGTCCTGGGAGGCAGCCCGGGAGGCCTGGGAGCACAGGCGTCGAGGGCTCACCCTGCCCACTGGCTTCAAAGCCCAGCATGGAATCGCTGTCATGGTCTATACCAACTCATCAAACACTTTGTACTGGGAGCTGAACCAGGCTGTGCGGACAGGCGGTGGCTCCCGGGAATTCTACATGAAGCACTTCCCCTTCAAGGCCCTGCATTTCTACTTGACCCGGGCCCTGCAGCTGCTGCAAGGCAGTGGGGGCTGCAGCAGGGGACCCGGGGAGGTGGTGTTTCGAGGAGTGGGCACCCTTCACTTTGAACCCAAGAGGCTGGGGGACTCTGTCCGCTTGGGCCAGTTTGCTTCCAGCTCCCTGGATAAGGCAGTGGCCCACAGATTTGGTAATGCCACCTTCTTCTCTCTAAGGACTTGCTTTGGGGCCCCTATCCAGGCCTTATCTGTCTTTCCTGAGGAGCGTGAGGTGCTGATCCCCCCACATGAAGTCTTCTTGGTCACCAGGTTCTCCCAGGAAGGAGCCCAGAGCCTGGTGACTCTCTGGAGCTATAATCAGACCTGCAGCCACTTTAACTGTGCCTATCTGGGTGGTAAGCCATGCATGAGGGAAGCAGGACTGGCGGGGTGGGTGAAATAAACCAGGATGCCCATTCAGGAGACCCACTTGGTTAATGGGAAAGTTGAGGGCCAGAGCTCAGCTGTAATTACTATTCTCTGTTACTTGGGTTCTGCCAACTCTTAGAAGGTCTTATAAGTGTTTTCTGGATCTATGAACGTTCTCGGTTGATTCTGTAAATGTTCTCAAAAGGTTCTATCTGCTGTACAGTCTAATTGACCAAAAGAATCTGGTTAAGGATATTGATAAGCAGAGGAAAGTGACAGGGGTACTGATTCAGGACTCAAAAGACCCTGGGCTTAATGGGATTGATAGGACACATACATGATGCTGTTCCTAAGTACTGAGGCAGGGACAGCATGGAGGAGTGGCTGGGGCCAGGGTGGGAGCAGGGATGGATAAGCAAGCTGGAGAGATTTTCCAGGGAAGGAGGAAAGAAAGTCAGAAGTCAGCATTGTGGAGAAGGGAAAGCAGGATTGAGAAGGGGAATGGCCCACCCAAGGGCCTCGTGGGAAGGGAAGCTTGGAGTGTGAGGGTCTATCTACATGGAGGCCTCATGGTACTGTCTGCTGCAGGGGAGAAGAAGCGGAGCTGTGTGTCTATACAAAGTGAGTACCCTCTGCCCCCTCCCTCAGCTGCTTCAACTCCCCCTGGCCCTGCTGACCATTCACCTTCTTTTCTTCTCTCTCCAGCAGGAGGGCACCCAGACTCCACCTCTCAGGGGGACTTCTCTTTACTCTCCTGGAAGACCCTGTTCTTGGCACCTGGGGGTTTCCAGATCTCAGGAGCTGGGCCCTGAAAGTTCAATGTCTGCCACTTAGGAGTGTGGGGAACTGTTGACCTTCATATGAAGAAGGGGGCTTTGAACAGCCTTGAAGCGAGAGAGTGGTTTCAGACACAGCTCTAGCAGCTAATTCCCCAGGGATGGGGACCCACCCAGCCATCTCTCTATCCGGCCATCTCCCCTCCCAAACAGGATGTGGGGGGGATCTGAGGTCATGGCAGGGTGGAGGGAGCCCTGCCATGCGGTGGTAGGGACTTCCTGGGACAAGCACAGGTAATACTTGGATGACTTGATTAAACAGTATTGCAGTGTGGTGACATCAAATTTCATGATTGGTTTATTCCATGAGACCAGACCATCTACCCTGCTCTGGCCTAGCCAGACTCAGAAACTGAGGGACTAAAAGGATGACATCTTGATCCCTCCTAGACATGGTCCCCTATGCAGACCCCTGTCACATACCACAACTTGCAAACCAGAAACTTTAACAGTTAGAGATTCCCCAGAACTCCTGGAAGGAAGGAAGGAAGGAAGGAAGGAAGGAAGGAAGGAAGGAAGGAAGGAAGGAAAGAAGGAAGGAAAGAAGGGAGGGAGGGAGGGAGGGAAGGAAAGGGAGAAAGGGAGATGGATTCATCGCCCATTTGTCAGATGAGAAATACAAAGCCAAGGAAAGAAACAACTTGCTAAATATTAAAGAGTATTGAAATCAGGCTCCCTGCCTCCCAGTCCAGAACTCTTTCCACTAAAGATGTGAAGGAACTCAAGTAGGAGCCTAAGCCCAAGATACCTGGGACCCCATAGCAAGACATTTCTCTCTGTCCTGATCCCACAAGAGTCCATATCAGGGACAAGGGAAAGGGAATTTCAAAACATGAAGAGACAGAGATCTTTATACTCTCTGGAGGCATCTGACATCCAGAACAGAAACTTTATTGAGGCAAGTAAAGCAGCACATGCTTCTACTAAGTGACCCCTACCCTCAGTTATCTAGGCTTATCTGCCTACTAACAGAAGAAGGGACCCTCCCACTGCATCAGGACCCACCTTTGATTTCCAAATCTTCCTCCTGGGGCAGGTCCCCAGCCACCTCTGATTCTTGCTCCCTGTGCACTAACACGTGAGCTGGGGAGGAAGGGCCAGACTCTTCAGAAGCTGGAGTCCTAGCCCCTCCAGCATCCTGAAGCCCAGTTTCTGAAGATACCTGGGTCCCCACAGGCTGTGGCCCCGTCAGCTCTGAGGGTTCAGGGTCGGGGGGGCCCAGATTCTGGAAGCTGTTGCTCACTCGTGTGATGTAGCGACTGAGGATGCTGGCACCTCCAGGTGGCTGGGGTGTCCCTCCTTCTGCCAGAGTCCGTTGCACACCAGCCACCTCACTTTGCAGTCGAGATACAGTCTTGGTCAGCTCTGTCAGTCTGTTGCCCAGGTCTGGGGGTGTGGGGTAAGGTGATGGGGAGGTCTCTCAGAAGATGAGCCTGCCCTGAACCACTTCTAACCTCAACAGAACCCCAGGGGACATCATGCCTGTGGGTCCTAAGGGAAGAGAACTAGAGAAAGTGAGAGACTGGCCCGTGGGCTGGGGGTCAGGGACAGGCAGAGTCTGGGGAATTTGAGTGAGGCTGAGGTGGCCATGAGTTTAGAAGATACAAAGAAGGAAAGGGATCCTCTCCCCAGAGAAGGGATCAGGAATCACAGGGATGGGAAAGTTTTTAATGGGTAGAGATTTGTGCCTCTGCCCTTGTCAGCGCTGTTCCCACCTACCCATCCTCAGGGCCCAGTTTGAATTACACCTGTTTCTCCAATTTCTGGTCCTCTATTCTTCTACCTTTCCTTAGCCTGTCAAAATAATAGTCCCCCTCCTCCCCCACCCCCCACCATCTCTCTCACCCTTGGGCTCCCATTGCAATTTTGGTCTCTCCTAGCTAAGCACTATCTGCCTACAAAGATGGTTTCTCTTTCTCACCAGACTGAAAGCTTCCCCTACATCTCTGTTCAACACAGTAACCGGCCCCCCCACCCCCACCCAAGATAAGGCTGGAACAAAGGGAATGTGGTGGTGAATGATGGTTGAATGAGTGAATAAGTGAATGAGTGAATAATGAGTTAAGTGAGTGAATGGATAAGAGAGTGAATGAGTCAACAAACACATGAAGGATTAAATGAAATGAGTGGAAAAAATGTCTGAATGGCTCAGAGAGTCATTGAGTAGGAGGGTAGGAGGGCCACACTTGCAGGGTGTGTCTAGGTGTGTGGTATTTATACTCACCGAACAAGCACTGGCAATGCGGAAGGCTTGGAGGCAAGCCACTAACCTTTCCGACGGGTCTCCTCGAACTCCCGCCTGGCTGTCTCTATGTAGCGCTGTACCAGGGCCTTGATGACTCGGAGGCGGTAGGATCCACATTCTCCCTCCCCAGGTCCTACCCCTGCCCCAGGATTGGCCTGGGATGAGAAGACCAGAGGGTGAGAGAGACCCCCCATCCCACACCAAGCCATTCTCTAATCTTTGCACCCTCCCCCAGATGATAAAGTTTGGAGGCCAAGTCTGTGCAGATTTTGCTGCCCCTGAAGGCCACATATTTAGACCCTGGTGTAGTCATGGAAGACAGGAGGCAGAGACGCTGAGGAATGGCCAAGGGTAAGGGGGGCGAGGGGTCAGTGGGGGTGTGGAGGGGTGGGGCAGAGACAAAATTGTTGAGCCGGACACAGTTGAGTTCTCTCTCCTGCCACTAACCCCATCTTGGTTTTCTTGAGTTAGTCCCGGTAACCCTGCCCTTCAAATTCTGCACAGGGGGAGACTATGGGCTGGTGGGGAGGCACCTGCAGGGACTTGCTCATGCATATGAGCTGGATATCATCATGCCAATTAGAAAGATTGGTTTGGGGCCCAGTTATGGGCCTCAGGACAGTACCAGGAGGGCAAGCAGGGCATATGGATGGGGCAGACAGTGGAGACAGAACAGAGGTATAGTAGGCAAAGCACTGGACTGGGACAACTTAGGTTCAAATCCCAGCTCTGTCACTTGGCAACTCTGTGCCTCAGGCAAGTTACTCAATTTCTTCAGGCCTGAGAGTCTCCAAAGTTAAGACAGAAATGGTAATAATGCCTACTTCACAGGGGCATAGAATAGGGGCTCTCTACATGCTTAGGAAACAATTATTTTTATCTAGTTTTACCTTTTCTCTAGATATTTTATAGTTAGCATATTTACTTTCATAATATAAGTGAAGGATTTATTAAATATTTTTCAGGGGAAAGATGGATTGACCAAGATGGGCAGGCAGAAGGATGAGAGAGAATGATAGCGCAGGATAGGTGGGAAGGGACCCCTGACTGGATCACCAAAGAACAAACAAGGTGAGGGGCAGCTGGGAGAAGGGTGGGACGCCTGTGGGAGTGCGCTGGAGGACTGGGGTTGATCCCAGGTGGCTAGTGTTGGGGATGGTCCGGCAGGACACAGTGCCTCTGCCCACTCAGGACTGGCACAGGCCCAGAGAACGGGGTTCAAGCCCAGGCAAAGAGGCAGAGTCTCACTGCTCAGGTCAAGCAGTCCTGACGCATGGTCTGCAAATATGCATCAGGCAGCCTGGACAGGAACATGACGTGGCCAGGAGGAAAAGGGAGATTATTCCAGAATTTGGAGTCAAAAGTCCATTAAGGTGAAGAAGGTGTCTACACAGGATCTCCTGGAGCCAGGAAGCGGTGGAAACAGGGAACCTTGGGCGTTTAGTTTCTTGTAAGCATCCTATTTTTCCTATACTGAACACATGCAGCTTACTGTGCCCACAACTCCCATGTCCACTATATCTGCCCATCAGCCTCCCATTTACCCTTCAGAATTCTGTTCTGCCCTCAAGTCCCTGGAGCCTCCCTGATTTCTGGGTCTGGAGCCTGTCCTGTGTGCTCCAGTAGCCCCCTGTGCTGCTTACTGTCATAGGCTGGTTGTGCTGTGCAATTACAGTCCATTTCCTTCCTACTCTAGACCATCAACACCTTGAGGGACCACCATCATGCATATCTTTATTTCCAGAGTAGGTGTGTTTTGGTAAGCATTTGTTGAACAAACTATTAACCAATCGGGGGTGGGGTGGGGGCTTCCTCACCTGGGCATCTGGCCTGGACGCCCTGGCCTAGAGAGATCCTCAGGTAAGAAGTTTAAAAGGGAATAGATAGGACCCCCTACAGACATGGAAGTAACGTTGGTCTGAATTAGGACGGGGCTCCTGTGCCTGGGTTAGGGAACAGATAACAAGAGATAAGGGAACCCTTTGAAGGCTTGGCCTCCTCTCTCAGGCTTCTATCAGCCATTTAATTTCCCAGTTTGTGGGGCATTTGTTCCTTGGTTTCTTAACTTTTTTTTTTTTAATGTTATCTGTGTCTTTGCTCAGTTTAGGGTAAAGAGGTTTGTCTGAAGGCTGGAGCTTTTTTCCCTTAGAAAAGGCAAAAAGATTGTGTAATAAAAGTAATAATACAATACTGAAAAGGATTGTTTGGGGAGTAAGGGTTTCCTGATCCTTCTGTGGTTCAGCAGAGGCTCGGGCAGCTGCTTAAGCCTGCAGGATGGGTCTAAGCTGAACAGGGTGTTGGTGGCTTGGGAGCAAGGTGGCATGGATTTCTGTTTAAGCTGGTGACCCACTGTTGGAAATCTAGAAAATGGCCAGAGTCAGGAAGAGGGAAACGCAGCCACGTGCTAGAGGAGGACCTGGGAGCTGGCTTTCTGGGGAACATGCCTGGAAAGACAGACAAGGGTGTGCAGACAAACGGGTGGTGTAGATAATACCGTTGAGGGCCTGGTGTGACAAGGACCACCAACGGATTAGGTACTCACAAACGTGGGGATTGGTGGGTAGTCGGGCTTCTTGGTTTTGCAGCAGGAGCAGCAACAGCAGATGAAGCAGAAAATTCTCCTGAGAGATTCAGGAGGCCGACAGCAGTTGGTCAGGGAACAGGTGTAGGAAACTGGGCAGGAGCTGGGCTAGGGTGCTGGGGGCTTGGGAGGTTGGGAATGAGAGCTCTGAGTTCATCACCTGAGAAGGTAGAAGATGGCCTTGGGAGAGGGCAGGATGTTGAAGGGCACAGGCAGTGTCAGGCCTTCCCGGAAGTAGGACAGGTAGAGCTTGGAGCGAGCAAACTTCCACTCCACATCCGCGTCGTCCTGGGGTTGGAGGCAGAGGCTATGCAAGGACTGCCTTGGCACCTTGCCCTCCTGCCCGCCCAGTCTGCCTCATGCTCGCCCTGGTCTCCATGTCTCTCCTGCAGTGTGCAAGCACTGCCTTCTCCCCAGTCCCTTCTATTACTCATATTTCCCCCACCTGGCTTCTCCTTCCCTTTCTTCCTCCCCACTGTCTTTCATCCTCTGACATCCAATTCCTGCCCAGGCTGTTTCCAGCCACAAACCCAACGCCATCCATCTTCCTTCTCCCTTCCCATGTTTCCATCTACTCTTCCACAATGCATCCTTCTTCCCCACCATGAAGTGGAAAGAGCACCAGACTTGTGTCTGGAGAAACGAATAGCATTACTAAAGAGCCTCATTTTAGAGATGAAGAAAATGAGGCCTGGTAAGGAAAACTTGCCCCAAGCTACAAAACAAAACAGGAGTGGAGCCAGAGCAGGAACCCAAGTGTCTGGACTCCTTGCATCCGTTTCCTCTCCATCTCTTTGTCCCTTCTTCTCCCTGGCCTCAGGTAGCCTCAATCCATGTACCTCAATCTTCTGGAAGGAGTTGGTAATCATGGCAATGAGCATGTTGAGCAGCACGATGACCATGACGATGGTAAAGATGCCGTAGAGGGCCCGGCCCACAAATTCAGGCACCAGAAACTGAGGCATGTCTACAACGCTGTGCTCCTCCATGCCAAACATGGTCCAGAACAGAAACTGGAATGTCTCGTTGAAACTGGCGTGCCAGGCCAAGCAAAGGACAGGATGTAAGGGGTGGGAGGAGAGCCTGAGCACCACCCAGACATGCTCCTCCTCACCCTCTGGGACCCAGCCAAGGGCGTTCTGCTTCTATGAAGCCCTTTGGACCACCCTGGCCCATACTTACTCTTGTCATTTCTGAGCTCTCACTTTTATTCTTTCAGTAAACCAATATTTACAGAGCACGTTACTACAAGCCAGATATACTAAGGATACAGTTATGAGTGAGCTGGGGTATGAAGACCAGTTAAGAAACTTGTCATGGTCTGGGTGAGAGAGGATGGTGATTGGGACCACACCGATTGCAACACCAGTGCCATCTCTTCCAGGAAGCCCTTCCTGAACTCCCTTATCTACCCCCAGCAGAATGTGCATGTCTGTTAGTCACTCACAGACCTGATAGATTTGTGAATCCATCTTACTCCCTCCATTTCAGTGCCAGTTCAGGCCTAGATTACTGCAACAGCCCCTGCATCTGGTCTCTGGCTTCAATCTCTTGTTATTCTGTCCTCTACATTGTATCCAAGGTATCCTTCCTTCCTCCCCCCTCCCTCCCTCCCTCCCTTCCTCCCTTCCTTCCTGCCTTCCTTCTCTCCTTTAAAGAGAGAGAGAGACAGAGGGAGGAAGAGACAGAGAGAGACAGAGAGACAGAATCTTAAACAGGCTTCATGCTCAGCATGGAGCCCAACACGAGGCTCGATCTCACAACCCTGGGATCACTACCTGATCAACCGAGCCACCCAGGCGCCCCACCCAAAGTGTTTGTTCTTTTTAATTGCTTATCTGAGGTATTGTACTTTTGCTTGTCAAACTTTAAACGCTCCTAATAGTTCTCAGTCCATATGCCTACCATGCAACCTAACCATGAGATTGTTAGCAGAAATATTTTTTACTTAATAAGGTGTCATCCATGAACGAACAGCACAGGAGGGATCAGGCTGCCCACTGTGGAGTGACTGAAACCACCAGGACCTATGAAGCAGGCTGGAATGAATGATTGCTGCCCCTGGTGCTATGGTTCATGGTTTCAACTGTCTAAGCTCAGTTCCTATAAGCTAACATCCTGAAGGTGGGATGTGAACAAAAGTTCTTAGTAAGGGGATTGGTCTTAATAAAGCCTCCATTTATACTGGAACCAATGACAAAGAACTGACCAATATCCATCGGCCCAAGTGTGGCTCCTTCAGCATCACTGATAAAATACATCATGTAGTTGCACTCATGAAGAATTTATAACAGATTCATTGCTTGGAAGGCCACCTGGAGATCTCTGGCCTGCTGAAGACAGCCCCCAAGCTTCTCAGGAAGACATTCATGGGCTCCAAGACCTGGTCCCTCTACCCTCTCCAGCCCTTCTCTCAGAACTCCCTCTACATGCCAACCATGGAAGACACCTTGCTATTCTACAGCCATCCCTCCCTGCTTTGGTACATGTTCCCTTTCTGCCCAGGATGCCCTACACCTTCTCTGAAGTCCATAATCCTTGTAGGTGGAGTCCAGCTACTTGATATTCCCTTCCCAGTGAAGTCTTTCCTGATTATCCAAGCTGGCCAGAATAGTCGGTTTGCTGCCCCTGGTGCTTTCCCCTGGAAGGGGCTTCCCCCGTGGGTCTCCTCAACAGAAACCCTCCTTCCTCAGAGCACTTATCACTATAAATTGAGCTTATTTGTACACACTCAGTATCTTCTACATGAGACTGAGCCCGGTTCACTTTCCTATCTGTGCTTCCAGTGCCTGGGATAGGACTTACTGCAAATAAGGTGACAGTAAATGAGTGTGAACTTAATAATAATTACAAAAAGCCCACCACAACTGAATGATGAGGTGAATGAACTTAAAAAGTGGGCAAATGAAGGAATGGACAATGAATGAGTGAGTGAATAAACAGACACAAGAATTATTGGCCATGTTTTGGAAGAATTGAGCATCAAAACGAAATAATGACTATAATGGATTCTTATATTTAAAAAAACCTTTGAATCCCATAGGGGTTTTTAAAAAAAGAAGAGAACACTTCTTTATAGAAGAGTGATAGCAAATAAATATAGAAAGAGGGGCACCTGAGTGGCTCAGTTGGTTGAGCATCTGACTTTGGCTTAGGTCATGATCTCACATTCGTGGGTTCAAGTCCCACATTAGGCTCTGTGCTGACAGCTCAGAGCCTGGAGCCTGCTTTAGATTCTGTGTCTCCCTCATTCACTCTGCTTCTCCCCTGCTCACATTCTATCTCTTTCTCTGTCTCTCAAAAAAGTAAAATAAAATAAAGTGTAAAATTAAAAATAAATAAATATAGAAAGAATGGCAGTAGCAGAAGATCACCATCTTGAAGCCACTGTTGTAATAACTGATTCACCTATGGATGCTAGAGCCACTGAGTGAAAGGTTGCAAGGGAACAGGTTAGTCACATGGTCTCAGCAGATCTTTCTGTTACTAAAGGGAATCCTTAGTACTTTCACAGTGAAGAGGTTTGCTAGACCAATGCCCCCCCACCCCCAATGGGCTACACTGACATCTTCTGTCTCCTGATGTGATGCAATGGAAAATACACATCATCAACTAGGTTGTGTTCTTGACAAAATTGCTTAACTTGAATCTTATGATGAGGAACTAGTCAGATAAATCCCAACTGTAGAATGCTCTACAATATACCTTGATCTGCACTCTTCAAAAAAGTTCATTTTTTATGAAAGACAAAGAAAAGGTAGATGGCATGTTGCAGATTAAAGGAGACTAAAGAGATATGACAACAAAATGCAACACATGACCCCAGATTGGGTCTCAGAGATTTAAAGGCTAGAAAGACTTTTTTGCGGGGGTCAACTGGAGAAGTTTGAGTAAGAACTGTACAGTAAATAATAGTTTGGGATCAATATTAATTAATTAATTAAAAAAATTTTAAAAGTAAGCTGTACACTTAATGTGGGGCTTGAACTCAACCCCTAGATTAAGAGAAACATGCTCTACTGACTGAGATAGTGAGGTGCCCATTGATATAAATTTTTTGAGTGTGGGAGTGTCTGGCTGGCTTACTCAGTAGAGCATGTGACTCTTGATCTCAGAGTTAATGAGTTCAAGCCCCACATTGGGCATAGAGCTTACTTTAAAAAAGAAAAAAGAAGGGGTGCCTGGGTGGCTTGGTCAGTTATGCGTCCAACTTTGTCTCAGGTCATGTTCTCACAGTTTGTGGGTTAGAGCCTGCTTTGGATTCTCTTCTCCGTCTTTCTCTGCCCCTTGTGCATGCTCTCTCTCACTCTCTCTCTCAAAAATTAAATACATGTTTTTAGAAAAAAGAAAAGGAAGAGGAAATAACTTTTTGAGGGCGATAATCATTTTGTGGTTATGCTCTTAGGAAATCTGAAATATTTAGGGATAAAGTGTCGTGATGTTCACAACTTACTTTTAAATGTTTCGAGGAAAGTAAAATAAGGAGAGCAATAGATAGAGCAAAGTGTGGTAAAACATTAACAACTGAAGAAGCTAGGTGATGGGTAGTTGGGCGTCTACTGTGCTTTTAACTTTTCCATAAGATTGACATTTTTCATAATAAAAAGTTTGGGGAAAATGCGAATGAGTGAGTAAATGAGTTATTGAACAAATGAATGAGTGTGAATCAATGAGAGAGTGAATTATTGCTCAAACAAGAGATTAATTATGAATAAAGAGATGAGGATGAGAGGGAAGGGCAGTGGTGATCACTAAGCCCCAGGCTGATGGGCCCCAGACTCCCACATACCCACCCTGCCTCCACCACAGCATACTTGCCCAGCTGCTCCGTCTCCTGGTAGGGCACATAGATGTTGTTGAGGCCACAGAGGAAGGCGGTCAGGATGATCATGAGGATGAACATGAACCTGGCAGGGGGTGGGATGGGGAAGGATCAGAGAAGGTTTCCACCTTGGGAGAAGTCAGGTTCTGGGAAGAGGGATCAGGCGATGGCCTCCCAGACTCAGCATCTCTTGGCAAGTATTCAAATTTGGTGATTATTAAGAACAGAGAAAGTAAAGGTGGGAAAGGAGAAGTAATTTAAAATGGTGCCAAAGCAGGAGCTCTTCCTTGAGAATAAAGGATACTTAGTTGAAGCGATCAAAGCTGGGGATGGGCCAGTCTCCCAGGGAGGAACTGACTTGCTGAGAGGCAGTTCAAGGATGAGTGAGGCAGAGCGTCCTAACTGGACAGGATTCAGCAGCAGCAGCAGTAAAGCTACATGTGAGAATGGGTCAGCCTGCAACAGGGGCCAGGGTGAGGGTTTGGGGGTAGAAAAGTCTCGGGGGTGGAATGGGAGGTTCTCCTCAAGCTGAGCTGAGCTGAAGATGCTTGTAGATGTAACCAGGGCTTCAGGCAGGGGATTTCCTGGGCAGCAGGCACTAACTATGGGCTCTGCTCAGCATGAGAGGCCAGGTTTGGCCGCCAATTATAAGGTGATAAGCACCAAGAAGGCCAGATAATGCCATGAGTTCAAAAAGCTGTTATGGAGTAGGAGCAATCCAAAGGGACCCCTGACTCCAGTGCCCTTACCACAAAGATGGGAAAACTGAGGCCCCGAGAGGGTCATGAGGAGCAACAGAACTGGGGCTGGAACTCCAAGGGCTCTTGCTGCTCTCAGGGGTTCCTAATCTTTTCAGGGGTCATGTGCCTCTTTGAAAATTAGATGAAAGTTTTAGACCCTCGCTGCAGAGAAATGTGCGTTCACATCTATATCCTGGGTTTTTGTCTATAATTTCAGGGCCTCAGAGGTCTCTGGAGCCTCTGCAAGGAAGCGGGGTTAAGAACCCCTGTGTGAACTAGAGGTGAGGACTTTCGCAAGGAGGTCGAGCGGAGTCTGTCACAGGCGAGGATGCTCTGAGCAGGGACAGTACGCACCGGATCATGTCGTCAATCATCCTGCCAATAGAAATCTGCAGAGTGCCCAGGGACTCATGGGCTGGCAGGATGTAGGCCAGGCGGGTGAAGCTGAGCATGCTGGTGATGGCAAACAGCACTTCTGCCAGGAACTGGGGGTCCTCGGTGAGCCACTCGCTTCGCTCTGTGCAGGGTAGAATGAGGCTGAAGCTGGGAGCCAAGGGAAAGAAGGGCCTGGAAGGGGGGAACCCCAGCTGAGTTGGGGGCCACTCACCAGCCGTGGTGAAATAGTGGCAGGCAGCCCCATTGGGGGCATCCTGGCAGTGCACGTGGGCAAGCCCGGACAGAAGGAGGCGCAGCACAAAGGCCGCCAGGTACAGGGACAGGATGACTACGTCCAAGATGTTCCACCAGTCCAGGAAGTAACTGCACAGGCCCTCGATCCACACTTCCTTGCACTCAAACCACAGAAAGCCTGAAGGTAGGAGGCAGGGACAGGGTGAGGCAGAACTGTCCTCCCTCCACGTCAGAGCTAGGTAGAGGGGCACCTATCTGTGGAGCGGGGGGAGCTAAAACATCACAGGGACGAAGGTGATAAAACATAACCATGCAATCTACATAAGTAAGAAGTGATCTGTAAAAATAAAAGACTACCGGCTAATGCAGACTCTGCTGTGGGGCCTGTGCGGATGATCTCAGTCCGCTTATGTGCATAAACTAATACGTGGGAGAGGCTGGCGCTGGGAGGGAATGGTTTAAATCTGTTTCTCGGGGGGGAGGAGGGATGGGCATGGAGGAGGGCACTTTTGGGTTGAGCACTGAGTGTTATGTGGAAACTAATTTGACAATAAACTATTTGTAAAAAATAAATAAATAAATCTGTTTCTCCCTGCCCTCCACTGAATAAATGCTGGGAAAATATTTCGAGAACATTGACTTGAAGGGGTTCCAAATTATCCGTCTGCTCTGAGTACCCATGTCTCAGTGGGGAAAAGTGCCAGGCCTAGGGATGAGGGGGGGTCTTGGGCAGTGAACCCCATTAACCAGGTAACCCTGCCGCACTGTACCCTTCTACATTCCCTGGATACACATGTGTGCTTTTCTGTCTCCCTAGGGTGCCTTTCCAAACTTGTTTGAAGCCAGGCTCACCTATATGGCCAAGGTCAAATACTGCCTCGTCTGCAGAACCTTCCCTGAGCAGGTGTGATGAGTTGCTCCTTGAGCTCTGCTCTTAATGCTCCATTCAGATCTCTGTGATGCCATCAACCTTGGAGCGCTGTGGGATATCTCTTCCTGGGTCTGTCCCCCTCACCGTCCCTGAACTCCAAACCCCTTAAGGACAGGGGCCATGTCTGTTTCATCTCCTTGTTCCTAGTGCCCAGAACAAGGCCTAGTAGTAGTCACTATTAAACTAACATTTGTTAAGTTACCACCATATGCCAGTGGGACTCTGGCACAAATACAGTCCCCAGCCTCCCAGGATTCTAGTGAGGGAGACGGGCAAGTAGCCAAGCGGTTATAATCCGGTACGGTGAATGCTAAGATTGAGGAGCAGGGAAACAAGCTGTTTCAGGAGTATGTAGGAAGGGACCAGGAAAAGTGTCTCAAAGAAAGTGACATTTAAGCTGAGATTTAAAGGAAAAGGGGAGCTGGCCAAGTGATGGGGCCACGTAGGAAGGGGACAGGGCTGGAAAAGGAAAATGAGCGGGGCGCCTGGGTGGCTCAGTTGGTTAAGCGTCTGACTTTGGCCCAGGTCGTGATTTCATGGCTTGTGGGTTCAAGCCCCATGTCGGGCTCTGTGCTGACAGCTCAGAGCCTGGAGCCTGCTTTGGATTCAGTGTCTCCCTCTCTCTCTCTGCCCCTCCACTGCTTTCTCACTTTCCCTCTTTCTCTCTCTTTCAAAAATAAATAATAAAATAAGTAAACATTTAAAAAAAAGAATTGCAAAGGAAATTCATAGCTGTTCATCAGGATGATTAGCAAGCTTCAGCTGTGGTCAGACATACTTGCCTCCATGTCTCTCCTATAGACCTAGTGTTAGGGTAAGGCAACTTCTTGCTCTTGCAGCCCCTGCTTAAACTTCAGCTTGGGTCCTCATAACAATGCCACCATTTATGGATTTAGTAAACTGTATAATTGAAGCATCTCAGTTTGGTCTCTGAGACTTTCTGTTCCATGACTTTTGGGATAGACAGCTCCTGGCAGGCTACCATTACACCAGGGTAATTTCCTGCCTGACGCTATGGACCAGTGTCTTATTTGTAGGAGGATAGGAACCTCTGGAGCCATGGAAGAATAGGGCCCCTGCTCAGGGAGTCTTATCACAGGGCTAGATCCCCTAACTAGAGGTGAATGGAAAAGGTCTCTTGGTGTGCTGGAACCCAGAGGGGTTTGGTTCTAGGTCTGGGGGCATCTACAGGCAGAGCCCCCCCGCCCCCATTGGAGTACTTATTTTGAAAAACAGCGAGGGGGCCCACAAGGAGGACCACTACAAATAAAGGGCCCCACATACGAACCTGTGACCCAAACCATGTGTAGGGAAGTCTCCCAGACGCTCTGGCTACGGCCACGGAAGGTGCTCAGCTGTGTCTCCATGGCCAAGGACTCACCCAGCAGGAAGATGAGGAACCACAGATAGGAGGCAGAGTGCAGCAAGAACTTCAGCACTGGGATCTTCAGCAGACGGCCCAGCTTGCAGGGAGAGGGAGGAAAGCATGGCTCTCAGAGGCCTGTCACACCCCTCCCCTTCCTAGAAGAGCTTCCAGACCCCTCCTTTGACTCACGCACTTATTCAGACATTTATTGAGCATGTGCTCTATTTCACATCTCTTTCCTTCACAGCCGCGTGAGGTGAGTAGTAGTATTCCCATGCGTTTCAGCTAAGGAATTGAGGATCAGAGAGTAAAGTGACTTCCCCTTGGAGGCCCTACAGGCTCTTCAGTCTCAACCAAGTTAAAAATAAATTCATCATCTTCCATCCCAAACTGGTTCCTTCTCCTCCTCCTCCTCCTGTGTCCCCGTCTCAGACAACGACCGTCTCCCTAACTCCTGCCCTCTGCCCAACCCATCCTCGTGCCTCTAGGAGAGAGAACTTTCTAAAGCACACAACTAAAGGGGTCACTCACTCCATTAAAATCCTACAATGGCTTCTATCACGGCTTATAAAGCTCTACTAGATCTGGCCACTGCCTGCTCCCCACCACTTACTCTTCATTTCAAGGAAATGCTTATTGAAATGAGGTAATAAAGATAGCTGGGTCCGTATAGGCTCTCAAAGAATTTGTAGGGGCAGGGATCTTTTTAAGAGAGTATAGGGTCATATATGAGATTCAGGCTTTGGAGGCAGAGAGGCCTCAGTATAAAATGGGACTGGGCTATCTACTGTGTCCCTTGGATAAAAAGAGCACTTCTATTCCCCGTTCCTCTTCTATAAAATGAAAGTGTAATACCTACTTTCCAGGGCCACTTCAAGTGACTTCATGGAAACATTAGCAAAGTGTTCAGTAAGTGACAGTTATCATTAACTTTATTCTTAGTACCCGGGACTTGGGTGCCAGCCAGTAGCCAAGGCAGAGGAAGGGCATGGTGAGGAAGATGAGGAAGGCGACAAAGAGCTTCCAGATGGTGGTGCTTCCACGCCAGCCAGCCAGGTTCCCACACCAGATGGAGGACAGGACTTGCTGGCAGATAGGGTGTGCTACAAACTAAGCACAGACGGCGCATGAGCAACGTGGGTGGTTACCAGGCAGGGAAGAGAGGGGGAGCCAGTTGGGTGCACAGTTCTGCCTTCTCTGCTGCAGAGACTGAGCCATATTTCTTTTCTTCTCAGGCCAGCCAGCTCAGAAGAGAGGCAACTCATATGCCATGTGACCTTGGGCAGACCCCACCCTTGGGCCTTGGTTTCCTAGTCTATGAGGGAGAAGCTGAACTCAAAAGGTTTTTCTGGACTCTATGGATTCCTCTTTCTTTCTTGACTCGAAGCCAGGTAGTGGTGGGTGGAGCCAGGTACCAGAGTCTTAGAACCCACAGGGGTTTCTGCCTTCTTAGAGATGTGGGGCACCCATCTTGAGGAGGGGAGGAGCAGGGAAAGTAGGGTTTGATGTTTTGGGGGGCAGGGCCAGGAGAATCATTATGAAGGAAGGCTTTTGGTTAAGCTGCTGGTGGGATAGGATAACTGAAGATGGGTGGGAGGAAGGAGTAAGGGGTGGGAGAGGCTAGAAAGGGAGCGTGTCTTTAATTATGGGGGCAGGCATCTAATGAGGTGGGGAATAATAGAATCACTTGGTATCTAAGCCGTGAGAGATTGTCTACTCTTGTTGAACAGAGAGAGATACTGAAGTTTAACAACAGAAGAAGACTGGACCAAAGTTACCCAATAGGTTAGAGGCAGAGCTGAATAAAACCCAGGTGTCTGGTCTGAAGGTAGAGTCCTAGTGGGTAAGGGGACTTCCAAGGGCTGGGGAGAGGTTAGGGGCTTAGACTGAAGGTAAGAAGGGAGTTGGGGAGACCCATAGGACCAAGGCCTAGCTAGAAGGGTGC
Organism: Crocuta crocuta; assembly: GCF_008692635.1. NCBI lineage: Eukaryota > Metazoa > Chordata > Mammalia > Carnivora > Hyaenidae > Crocuta > Crocuta crocuta. The sequence goes on from NW_027529630.1 coordinate 823,829, forward strand.
TCAGGATCAGGTCTCAGAGGGCAGGGGAAGGACTTATTTGGCTGGGCTGGGGAATACCTAGCCGCAGCAGGATAGGGATTAGGGCAGGGGTATGGGGGGTGGGTAGTGCCCAGCTGACCCGCTTCTGGTTGTAGTTGACGGCCAGTCGCAGCCTTGCCAGGTTGGGGATGCCTTCCTCAAAGGCCTGGCCCAGGCCCTCAGCCTCGGGTTCAGTCTCGTTGTCTTCGCCCAGGTCATTGAGTACCGCGGTGACCTCGCTCTGGTTCCGGCACATGCCCAGCAACTCAAAGCCATAGTCCTGGCTCAGTGACTCCAGGGCAATGTACTCGGGCTGCAGGGAAGCAGATCTGTGTGTGCTGCTGCCCTGAGGGCCAAGCCCTGTTAAGTCAGCTCCACCCTCCCAACAGTGGGCCTGGCTACCTCTGTCCTGCCTCAGACTGTCACCTTCCCACATCTGGTGTCCCTCTGAGTCATCCATTCCTTCTCTGCCACCTCAGCTCTCCTCCTTGCTATAATGAGGTGTCTCCATGTCAACTTTGCTTCTCTGGTGCTCCAACAACTCATCACTAAGTCATTGCAACCCAAACCCCTCTGCCACCTTTGCCCATCCCTTGTACCTCCTTTTCCGGTTCCCTGTTCCTGTTCTACTTCTCTTTCTTGTGTTCACTTCATTGATTTTTTTGAGCACCTGCCTTACATGGGAATCTGTGTTGGCGGTATTACAAGCAGACATGAGTAAGGCAGTTCTTGCTCCACTTTACCCAGTCCATCCTCGGTTTTACTCAGGGTCCCAGTTCCAGAGAGAATGCAGGCAATAATTTCAGGAGGCAAGGCCTGCGCCCAGCACTGTCCCTCAGATCGTGTCACACTGGACCAGGTGCTTCCCCTATGCAAGCCTCAGCTCTCTGGCCTGGAGGGTGGGGGTGACAATCTGTGCTGCCTCCCTCAGTGGGCCACTGTGAGCACGCAGGTAAAGTCCTTTGGAGGAACCACTCTTTCCTGCTACCTGTGAGGTGGAGGCTCTGATCCCTCCATGACTCTGGTGAAATGGCATGCTGTTTCCCCAGCTCACCTGGCATGGGCCACATCCTGCCTCAGAACTCTGTTTCCCCACCTAATGGTAATCTCGAGCCTGGGGACCAAGTTTTCTTGGCACAGAGGGGGTGTCGGGGGATGAGTGAGGGACAGGACTGGGCTGGTGGTATTTAAGGCTCCTGACCAGTCCCCGCCTCCAGGCCTCTCCCGCTTCCCTTCACTCCTCTGTCCCACGCAGGCCCTTGTACTCATCACCATGTGTACTTTTCCTACCCAATAGCCTGTGCTTGGACTGCACATTTTACTGCAAATATCCTCCCTACTCCTCTTCCTCACTTGTAATAAACCTCCTGGCTGTGCAGCCAAGATTAATTTTGCTTCTTTGAAGCAGTCTGCCCTGAACACAACAGCTCTAGCTTCCTGACCTCTCTTTTCTGGGTTTGAAGCCATGGAGCACCCTCCACAGAGGCACGAAATGAAGCTGAGCATCCTAGGAGTGGCTTGTCCACCTCACTCTTGTTGATCACAAGTTCGAGGCCTCAACACACAATGTTCAATGTGGGGGCCTCACAGTAGGTTTTCAGAAAGGATGGGTCCCAGGGGTGCCTGGACAGCTCAGTCATTTAAGCATCTAACTTTGGCTCAGGTCATGATATCTCGGTTTATGAGTTTGAGCCCCGCGTTGTTCTCTGTGCTGACAGCTCAGAGCCTGGAGCCTGCTTCAGGTTCTGTGTCCCTCTCTCTCTGCCCCTCCCCCACTTATGCTCTGTCTCAAAAATAAAGATTGAAAAAAGTAAAAAAAGAAAGGATGGGTCCCACTGAATGTCACCTCTAAGTCTGTCTAGCTGCTTTTCTATCTGTGCTCTCCCTCCTCCCTCAGACACCCAGGGCATCCCTAGGGTGGGGTTTGTGCCGCCCCATAAAACTAGGTGGCCCCAGAGTGACGGCTCTCTCCCCATTTAATGGAGATTTACTGAGGACAGAACTAGGCCTCATTATCTTTCTGTTGTTTTCCACTTCCTAGAAAACCCACCACAATCCCACCCCTGCCTGTGTGGAAGGACAGATGTGGGGGACCAAGGGCAGGAGAAAGTATGAGAAGCCAACCTTAAACTCAGGTTCCTTGCATGCAAGGCGCCTGAGCTCCCGACTGAGCTGGAAGGCAGCCAGAATGGCATCCTCACTGGCCAGCGAGAGGTGGGCCCTGCTGGCAATGCCACGGTAGGTGTTGATGCGGGACAGGGAGAACTTCAGCAGGTCATAGCGGCGGGCATTGCTGCACTCGAGGCAGGCGCAGGAGACTGGGTGGGGCCGGGCGATGGTGTGGCCCTGGTCCATGAGCAGCTGTGCGATCTCATACAGGTCTTTCTGGCAGGCCAGGGTGAGTGGCGTGACGCCAGGGGCAAAGCGCGAGCCATCGATTGAGGAGTCAAAGAAAGCCAGTGAGAAAGACCTAGTATCCACTTTGCGACCCTTCTCCTGTTCCAGCCGGGCCAGCAGGCGACGCACTGCTGCTGGCTGGTTTGTGTCCACTGCCACTAGCAGTGCCTCATGGATCTGCCGGAAGTCAAACTTGACCTTGGCCAACAGCACATCAGTGATGGCCTCATGGCCCAGCCGGATGGCCAGATTGAGAGCTTCCCTCCAGGAGCGGTCCTCGGCCTCCTCCACATTCCTCAGCGGCCCGCATGACCTGCTGCCTGAAGCCTCCACCCCAGACTCCAGCAGGTGCTGTACTAGGCCCAGACGGCCTTCCTGGATGGCAGCCAGGAGCGGAGGTGGGAACTTCAGCTTTTTGTTCACAATCTCAGTCCAGTTGGGCTGTGGTTAGATAAAGGATAGAGGGGGTGGGACTCCCAGCCCCCAACCTCCTTTGCTCTGGGGCCTCCCTCACCCTTCCACCTTTAAGCCCTCAACCCAGCCACTGTTCTATTGTGCTTTAGCCCAAACACATACTAACAGTGTTGCTTTCAAAGGGCATTTAGTGTTGTGCCTATATATGCTCCTTCTGAGCACTTCACAAGTACGTTAACTCAATCCTTACAATAACCCTGTGAGGTAGGAGCGATCACGTCCCCTTCAACAGGAGAGGAAACTGAGATATAGACATGCCAAACCACTTTGATGAGATGTGGACCCAGGCAGTCTGGCTGGGGAGTTAGTGTTCTTAACTACTCTTTTATGGTACTTCTCAACTCAAATAGGAATTGTTACTAGTTTTGGGTTTCTGGAATCTTTACTTATCCAAAATGTGGGATATAATAATATAGACAAATAAATGATTCCATTTTCTTCTTTTAAGGAAATTAACAATGCCACCACCTTTATCCATCTGAAATTAAATTCTATATCAAATATACATCCTATACTATAGTATATATGGTTTACCCAATGTAATCATCTTACATAATGACAATATGAATGTTTCCCCCAAAATTGTGTTTGTGTAGGGGGTAACTTTCATTTCCATGTTTTTTGGGAATCAATCATTTTGGAAACACCCTTTTATACCATAGTAGTTTCTTGTATAGATTTTGTAAGCTCTTAGTAAATAATCCTACTTACTGAAATACTGATATTTAGAAAATTGGTTTTGGTTGGCTCTTTTTTAAAAACAATTAGCTTAAAACTATACAAATGTATTCTTACAGTTCTAGAGGTCAGAATTCAGAAATCAGTATCATAGGGCGTAGGAAGTCCAGGTGTTGGCAGGACAGAATGGCTCTAAGGGAGAATCCCATTCCAGCTTCTAGAGCTATGTTCCCTGCATTCCTTAGTTTATGGCTACCTGCCCCCAAAGAGCAGCACTGAAGATTACCAAGGTCTCCTTAGTCACCATTGTATTGCGTAGATCCTTAGGTGAGGCAGTGCCAGGCCTGGGCCTAGCCAGGGTTCCCTTCCTCAGCACAACTTCTACCTTGCAGCAACCCACACACATTGGGCCAGTGTGGGCACTCTGAAAAAGGGTGGCTTAAAGCAGGTGGACCAGGCCACGCTAGGAATCTACCACAGGATCTGCCCGCGATCCACTCCCATCTTGCTGACTTCGTCTCCCAGCTGCTCATCCCTCTGAGAGTCCCAGAGCCTCTGGAGGACAGGTCCAGACACGTCCGCACAGGAGGGTCTTTGAACTGGGCTTTCCCCACACCCCTCAGCTCTGTCCCGGCCTCCTAGCACATCCCAATACTCTTCCCGCGCAACCTTCCCTGGCTTTGCCCTCTCCTGTTTTTGGTGACATTTCTTCCTCAGTGCTGCCTTGTTCCTCTCTTCTACCAGGCCTAGCGGACCCTGCAGTGCTCTTTTCTCTGGGCCCAGGCTCAGGACTCCAAGGGCTCCCCTCCACGAACATGGCAATGTCCATCACCCTGCAGGGCAGCTAGGATATCCTTACTGTCCCTGTGGCTCAATCTGCTGTTTTAATCATGGCCAGAAATGGGACCAGGATGAGGGAAGGTAGGAGAACAGGCCTCTTACCGTGAGGAGGTCCATGGCTGCACCCACCTACGCTGGCAGGGACCGAAGGACTGAACTCCTGCTGTGGCTACTCCCCTGACTGTGCCCGGCTTCCTCTTTCCTACCCTTGAGTTCAGAACCCCGCCCTGGGCCCTCCCTTTGCCAGGACCAGCTGCTCCCCCTCTGCCCTGTGCCCTCGAGACCAGAGGAACTGCTGAATACCACACAGTGAAAACTTCTGGGGAGGAGGACACAGTTGCTCAAGAAAGGTGCGGGAATAGAATTTAGAAAGCCATAGGTCGAGGAGACCTTGGAGACCCTCTGGTCCAACTGCCTCATACAGATGGGGACTGGGTTTTGCCCAAGGTTTGCCTAGAACCATTCTTTAGTCATTAACCCATCTGATCCCTGGAATTGCTCTGCAAGCAGGATGGGGGTTTTCTGTTACTGATGCTTAATTCTGGGTCCAAGATGAAGAACTCAAGTTGCTTAAGGTCACAGAGCAACATCGTTAACTTGATTGTATGTAGGGAGGGAACCCACCAAGGATACTGGGAGTTAAGCTCATGGGATGCTGGAGGTCAGCCTCAGGCTCAAAAATCACTCTAACTTTCCAGTATACCACAGGGTCTCATCTGCCAGGCAGTGCTTTTGTTTTCACTGGGTCCGGTTTTTCTTTCAGGAAAATGGGCATGAGGATGTTTCATCACTCACTGAGAGGAAGATGTTCTGTATTATGCCTCAAAGCCCCAGAGAGATTATCAGTTCTACCCCAGAAGTTCCAGAGGGGAAAAGGAAGGATCTGTCTTTGGGAGAACAGGGTGCCATGGTGATAGAAGCCTTGACAACTGGGAGTGGAGAGCAGGCTGGGCCCAGAGGTGCCCTGAGGCAGAGTCCTGGGGGAACAAGTAGAGAGGAGAGAGGACAGCCTGGCCTTATTAGCTCTTCTCCGCTGTCAAGAGGTCTACTTCCGTTTAAGTCACAGAGGGCGGGGGGGCCAAAACCACAGGACCTCATGGCTCATGCCTGAGGGACCTCCCCACACATGCTGGCATGTTCTTCTACTTCTCCTGCTGAGAAGTCCAATTGGCATATAGGGCACTGGACCCAGGAAGTGGGTGGTGAGCTGTCCGGGGAGGACAGCCACAGGACAGATGGTGACGAAGATGGTGATGAGGAGGGAGAAGCTGGGTGAGGTGGGGAGGTCTCTCCACAAGTGGCAGCATGCCGGGGAAGAACTTCAATGCTGAAGGAGCCTGAAGGGGAGAGAAGGAGGTTAACAAAGTTGGGCCTGCTCCCAGAGTGGGCTGTTTTTGCAGGAAGTTTACTCTGGCTGGATAGTATATGCCTTACACTATCTGCTCAGGAATCCATCGAATATTTATCAAGGGTTTACTGTATGCCTTCCACTGTGCCAGGAGCTGAGGGGTGTAAACCCAGGCCTGTCCTTCTGGACTGTAGAGGTCAGGAAAGAAGATAAACTAAAGCTGCAAGCAACTGTGACACAAAGCAGAAGGGAGAAGTGCTAAGTGCTGAGAGAAGACTTGGCAAATAAGTACCATTTGAACAGGGACTTAAGAGAACTGGGACATGGAGGGAAAAGTTCTGGAGAAAATGCGAGGCCCTCTCTGCTAGTATTTTATATTGTTTTGTTTCATGTTTTTCCTGGGCACAGGGCCAGTGTCCCTTCCTCAGCTGGGCCAACACGATGTGAATATGTGCTCAATATAGACTTGTATGTAACTGTGGGGAAGACTAGGAGTCCAAGCTCGAATGTTCCCTGGCAGCATTCCCAGATCTCCCAGTCCTGCCTCAAGGGATGCCTAGCAGCCCCACAGTAACCCCTGAGCCACAGCAGCTCACCTGAGCAAATGGGGCACAGCGAGCTATCCTGGACCCCACTGCTTTGCGGCTGGGGTCGCTGGTGTTCTCTCTGCCCTGCCTTCGTTATCGCCCTCTGGTTAGGCCGAGAGTTCGAGCTGGATAAAGGCCTGTGAGAGAGAATAAAGACCAGCTATTAGTAAGAGGCCACAAGGGCTGCAGGAGCCTTGAGTTAGGACAGAAGATTGTGGACTTGTTGATGTGGAGCCAAAGGCCCTAGTTGGAGTTCTGGTTTTCCCACTTGATGTACCCAACTTGAGGGAGGTCATTTAACCTTGAACATCTGAGAACAGAAGTTCTATTGCTGCTCTTGGGTTTTTTAAATTATTTTTTCTTATTCACATATAATGCACAGCCGATAAAATTCATCCTATTAAAGTATATTATTCAACGGTTTTAGGATATTCACAAGGTTGTGTAACCACGACTGATTCCAGAACATTTTTATCACCCCCAAAAGAAACCCTAGACCCATTAGTAGTCACTCCCACACCTGCCCTCACCAGGACCATGGCAACAGCTAATCTATTTTCTGTCTGTATGGATTTGTCTATTCTGGACATTTCACATAAATCCAATCACATGATATGTGGTCTTTTGTGACTGACTACTTTCACTTAGCATGTTTTAAGGTTCATCCATATTGTAGCATGTGTCCATACTTCATGGTTGAACAATATTCTATTGTAAAAATATACCACATTTGGTTTACCTGTTCATCAATTGGTGGGTATTTGGGTTATTTCCACCTTTTGGCTATTATGAATAATGCTGCTAAGGACATTTGACTATACGTTTTTGTGTGGACACCTGTTATCAGTTCTTTGTGGTCTGTTCCTAGGAGTGGAATTGTTGCGTCCTATGGTAATTCTGTTTAGGTTTTTGAAGAACTGTTTATCAAGGTGGCTGCAGTATTTTACATTTTCACCAGCAATGTATGAGAGTTCCAATTTCTCCACATCTTTGCCAACATGTTATTGTCTTTTTTTTAAAATTTATTTTTAAAGTAAGTTCTACAGCCAGCGTAGGGCTCGAACTCATGGTCTCGAGACCAAGAGTTGCATGCTCCACTGACAGAGCTGGGCAGGCGCCCCTGCTATTGTCATTTTGATTACAGCTACCCTAGTGGGTGTGATCACAGTAGTTTTGATTTGTTCTTCTCTGATGGCTAAAGATATTAAGCATCTTTTGATGTGCTTATAGTCCATTTATTTATCTTCTTTGGAGGAAAATCCATTCAGATCTTTTGTCCATTAAAAATTAGGTTATCTTTTTATTGTTGAGCTGTAAGTGGTTCTCTATGTATTCTAGAAACAAGTCCCTTATTGGATATCTGATATGCAAATAATACCTCACATATTCTGTGACTTGTATTTTTATCTTTTTGACAGTGTAGTTTAAAGCAGAAAAAAGACTTCAATTTTAATGAAGTCCATGAGATACAGCATGCCCATCTTCAGATTCTGATTTCCTACAGAACTTCCTCCTTGCCTAACTGACAACAAGTGGACAAGGACATCTTTTCTCTACTACCCTCTGGGTCCAGACCATGAGATCAAGACACAATGGTACTCGATGATCTAACTAAGACACAGTGGGGGAAGTGGTGTAGACGGGCAATATAAGGTTTGGGGAGGTGATATGGCTCTTTCAGGTTGATCTACTCACCTGTGGGCTTGCACTTTCCGTCTCTTTGTCTTGCCCACATTATTTTCTGAGTTTTGCTCTTCTGGTTTGAGCTCTGTGTTAGAAATACTCATTAAAATCTAGCTCATTAACAAGAAGCCCTTCATATATGATGTTCCTTCTTTTTTTTGCTGCTTTTAAATATTTTTGAGAGAGAGAGAGAGAGAAAAAATGTGAGTGGGGGAGGGGCAAAGAGAGACGGAGACACAGAATCTGAAGCAGGCTCTAGGCTCTGAGCTGTCAGCACAGAGCCAGACACGTGGCTGGAACTCACAGACAGCAAGATCATGATCTGAGCCAAAGTGAGATGCTCAACCGAATAAGCCACCCAGGCACTCCTTTTTTCTTTTTTAAAGTTTATTTATTTTTGAGAAAGAGCACACACATATGCAGGAGGGATAGAGAGATGGGGAGAGAGGGAGAATCCCAAGCAGGATTCTTCTTGCACTGTCAGCAAGAAGCCAGACTAAGGGCTGGAACCCATGAACCGTGAGATCATGACCTGAGCTGAAACCGAGAATCTGATGCTTAACGCAGTGAGCCACCCAGGCGCCCCATGAAATTCCTTCTTTTAAGAATATTCTTTCTATCCTTTTTGCCTGGTTAATTCTTTCTCACTCTTCAAGTCTCAGATAAAATACTAATTTCTGTGAGGCACTTTCCCTGAACTCTCTAATCTATTATGCTTTGCCTTTTAAGTACCCATCACAGCTTGCAGTTGTAGACTTACTTGAATGACATGGAAATGTCTCTCCATTAGGGTAGGAGAACTGCTATTTTATGTGCTGTGGATCCCTGACACCTAGCATGAAGCTTTGCACACGGAGATGTTCGGATATCTATCAAATGAGTAGCAACAAAACCCAGCAATGAACATTTGTCTAGCTATTCAGAACCTATGAAACACTTTATATAGGAGTTAGTATTTTGCAGGTACTTTCATAGCTCCAGTGTGCAGCTGACTGGGTGCCCCCAAAAGGTTACACCCTTCCCATTTTCTGTCTCTTAAAATAATAAACTACGTCCTTTCTTATGTTGTAGACAGCTTCGGAAAGGACTCCTATTGATACCTGCCTCCTGGTATTTATGCCTCCCCCTGAATTTAGGCAGAACCTCGTAACTTGCTTCTAATGAATAAAATGTGGCAGAAGTGATGGGATGCCACTCCTGGGATCAGGTTATAAAAGACTGACTTGTTAATTAATTAATTTATTTTTAGTAATCTCTACATCCAACATAGGGCTTTAACTCTTGACCCCAAGATGAAGAGTCACACACTCTTCCGACTGAGCCAGCCAGGTGCCCCGGACTGACTTCTTTCTTCCTAGTATGCTCTCTCTTGCCCTCTAGCTTGTTCACTCTGATGAACAAGCTTCCATGCTGTGAGGTGCTCCAGGGAGAGGCTCTCATGGCAAAGGAACTGAGAGAAGCCTCAGTCCTACAACTCATGAGGAAATGAATGCTACTAACAACCATGTGACTGAATTCGGGAGCAGATCATTTCCAGTGGAGCCTTGAAAGGACTATAGCTTTGTGACAGATCTGGAGCCGGAAGATGCTGTTAAGTCATGCCCAGATTCCTAACCATGAGAAACTGTGAAATGATAAATACTATTGTAAGCTACTAAGTTTGGGGGTAATTCGTTATGCAATAGTAGATGAACAATGTGCCCTATTTCTGCCATGAGATAATATGCTTACTATTTCGGTAATTTTGGCCGGTTCTTTGAAACCGATCAGCTGTTTCCTTTTTAAAAATGTTCCCAGTGAAGCAATGAGTGAAACCAAAGGTTTTCAGTGAGAACTCTACTTGTTTTCTCTTTTACTATCTAGAACAGTAAAAAGAACAAGAACTCTGGGGTTCAAATCTTGGTTTTGCCACTTATTATCTGTGTGATTCAGAAATACCTCAGATTCTTTTGTAAAATGAGTATAACAGTATCTACTTCACAAGTTTGTTATGAACATTAAATAAATTAGTAAAAGTGCATTAGCAATGTCTCGTGCTAAGTAGGAGCTCCAAAATGGTGAATCTTTTCTTCCTCTGTGATAAAATCAGGCTATTCCCCTACTTTATCTCCCCAACAAGCTCCATACACCATCACCCTGACTTAACTGTCCTTCTGAAGTAATCACAAAACATTAATACTGCAAGAGGCCGAAAAGCTTTTTGGTTTAACTCCTTCACTTTGAAGATGGGGGAATTGAGGCCCAAAGAGATAAGGATTCCTGATTTCAATTACTATATAGTATTTGACTTCTCCTCTGGTAACAAGGCACTGACAATGGTCTTTTCTTCCACAGGAAGTCCCATCTGTAAGCCACCCTTGTATAGCAGCAGTGGATTCAGGGAGGAAGGATGGTGCCAGGGAGAGCAAGGAGCCAAAGGTAGGTCATGGGGACTCACCTGTGCTGGCTGGATGACTGGGACCAGGTTCTGTGTGGCTGCTTTTTGTGCTTATCACACTCGTGGGAGGCACCCTGCGGGCAGCTGAAAGCACCATACAGGCTGAACGTCCCAAAGCCCCTGGCTGCAGCTGCTTTAGGATATTCTTAAGCTTTGAAATTTCCTTGGTGTTCCTGTAGACAAACAGAGAGGACTCAGTTTCACTCAGAACAGAGACTCCATTCCTCTCACTCAAGTCAGTGACATCTAACCAAGAAAGCCAGCTTGATATACAGATAGGGTTATGTCCCGAGATTGTGATTAAGTGGGGGGAAACCAGGCACGGCTTGTGTGCCTGTGAGTGACTTGGTAGCATTTCTCTTTTCGGGAGAAAGAAATGAGAAGTGGACAAAGGACCTATGTTCCAGTAGCTACGTACGTTTGGGGATCTGGGAAGAATGTCCTCCGAATGGAAGGATTAGCCAGCCAGGGGCTGGGATCAGACTCCTGGGCATCAGAACCCTAAGGAGAAAAAAAACAGAGAAATATGAACTACAGACATTTGCCACCAGGGGGAGCTGCCACCTGTGCCAGGGCTATTCCCAAACCTGAGGACTTCAGCTTAATGACTAAGCATATTTGCTATAACTTCATGGGGCACCTTTGCTTGTGTGCACACTCTCTTCCAGGTCTAAGATTCGAGATTCAGTAATGTTGTATACTTAGTTCCCCAACGCTAAGTAAGGGTCTTGTCATGATCCTGAAAGTCCCTGGGATCAAAGAATATATGTTGCTGGGAAAAATGGGGTCATGGGACTAAAAATCATGTGCAAACTTTTGAAAGCATATATATACACACATGTAATTTAAATCTGTACATATATAAAATTCATTCATGTAGGTACAAAACTCCAATCACTTGTCTCTCTTCATACACCTACATGAGAGAAACAATGCATACGCATATATTTCTCATTAGTTAAAAATAGTTCTATTTTGAACTCTTTTGAGGATTTTTCTCGTCTAAATATTAATAGTATTATTTTATTTCCAGTATGATTTATTTTGTGAAAATTTTGTTCACCTGCAACTAAAAACCTACCAATTTAAGCCACCATTTCTAGCTATTTATAGAAATGTGTGTGTATGTATGTATAGATACCTCTCTACTTCTAACTCCAGAAATTTCTACATGTGAAAATCATGCAATAAAAAATTTCTACATAGATTTTATTTATGTGGTATGTGCTACGGTTTCTATTTTTTCAAAATTCAATTTATCTGTCAATTCATCTGTACCTATTTCCTTTTTTATTTTTCCAAATTTCCTTTTTCCCTTGAATTTAAAAAAATGAAAAAACTTTGTCTTTTAGTTGACTCTTCTATAGGAGATTCTTTTATTTTTTAAATTTTTAAATGTTTATTTATTTTTGATAGAGACAGAGCACAAGCAGGGGGTGAGCAGAGAGAGGAGGGGACACAGAATCTGAAGCAGGCTCCAGGATCTGAGATGTCAGCACAGAGCCTGATGTGGGGCTTGAACTCACGAACCACGAGATCATGACCTGAGTAGAAGCTGGTCGCTTAACTGACTGAGCCACCCAGGTGCCCCTATTGGAGATTTCTTAAAAATATATTTTTTAAATGTTTTATTTATTTCTGAGAGAGAGAGAGAAACAGTGTGAGCAGGGGAGGGTCAGAGAGAGAGAGGGAGACACAGAATCAGAAGTAGGCTCCAGGCTCTGAGCTAGCTGTCAGCACAGAGCCTGATGCAGGGCTGAATCCATGAACCGCGAAATCATGACCTGAGCTTAAGCTGGATGCTTAACCGACTGAGCCACCCAGGTGCCCCTAGAAGATTCTTTTAAAGGTAAACATCTTTCTTGTAAAGCATGACTTTGGCTTCATTCTGCAAACATGAGAAGTAGTATTTTTATTTCCATTCACAGCCTCTTTGATTTATGTATGTATATACATATGTATGTAATCACCTTTACCATTTAATATTTTATAATTGCCATTACAATCTCATCTGAGACACAGCATTAATAATTTTGAAATATTTTGTTTAATTTTTCTGGATTTCTATTTTTTCTTTACCTTGTCTCATATATTTTAGAGACTACCACTAGAAAGGGTAACTAGATGGGTGTGGAGATTTATGGTTTATTTAACTCTAAGTGAGATTAATCATTAGGAACTGAGCTTCCATGCACAGGTTACATGGAGTCAGGTGGCCTAGATTCAGACCTACTCTGAGACTTATTTAGCAGTGTGACCTGGGACATGTCACTAAAGTTCTCTGTGCTTCTGTTTCCTAACTAGAAAACCAGTGCCATGAAAGACCCTATGTCATGGGGTTAAAAGCCCGTATGTTTTGCTTTCACTCTAATATACCATTAGAACAACACATCTTACATTTTAAACATCTTATGAGTGCCATCAATCTGTTTCCATGTATCAACCCTCTCTTTTAAAAACATTTTAGAATTTCTTTCCCTGTGGTTTCACTGAGGTATGTGGAATATATTTCACTCCGCTATTGATAGCCCTTCTGACATTATAGCTCTGGAGTTGCTGACTTCCTCCCTGGTCTTAAAGGTGCAGAGTAAGTTAGATGGCCAAAAGAAGCCCTTATTTAGCCTATAATCAGGGAGACTGTATGTCCTGATTTGCCCAGGACAATACTGTTGTCTCTATGTAATTAATAGCACTCTTTTTTCCTCTCCAAGTGTCTCAGTTTGGATGGTAAACTTTATGGTGGTGATCCTATCTACAACTTGCCTCTGAAAGTAAGTTATTCTAAAAGCCTACTTTGTTCTAGGCACTGTTCTAGCTGCCAGGAATCAGTATGGAACAAGACAAACAGGTCCCTCATCTCATGCTTCCATTTTATTGAGGCCAGGCCCACAGGGCTGTAGCTTCATTCGTGTTGGCCCCCTGGCACCGCAATACTAGAACCTGGCAGAGCACATGGAGCGGCTTCCACTGGTCCTGCTGCATTTTTTAGACCTTCCCATGAAGGAGGAGTAAATCTCAGACCAGGCTTTACTGTGTCTCCATTCTCTGGGTCTCCCGCAAGGCTCTACTACAGAAGCATCTCCATTTCCTCCTCCATTTTCTCGTCTGATGCCCGGTCTGTTTTTCTCAGTAACCTCAACAAGAGTGACACCTACGATGTTCACTCTTGGAACTGAACTTCTTTTGGTTATGTCAGATGTTTGGAGCTTTTTTTAAATTTATTTGATAGAGAGAGAGAGAGGGAATCCCAAGCAGGCTCTGAGTCATCAGTGCAGAGCCTGATGCAGGGCTCAATCCCACAAACCATGAGATCATGACCTGGGCCGAAAACAAGAGTCAGACACCTAACCAGCTGAGCCACGCAGGCGCCCCAGATGTTTGGAGCTTCTAGAAATGTATTATGTGCATAGGAAGCTCTGTGGTATAATGACAGGAGACTGATTTCTAGTCTGTCTTCTGCTCTGGCTCACTGTGTGAATCTGAATAAGCAAGTGTCCTTAGCTGATACATAAAATGAGGTGGCTGGGGCTTGATGCTCTCTAAGTATTTTTCACCTCTAGAATTCTACAACTCTAGCTTTGTGTGAGTCTGTCTTTGTATTTGTTTGTGAGTGAATTATATGGCAGAGGGTACTGAAAAGAAATGAAGACATCAGTGGTAAGAAAGCAGAAGTCAGAATAGGCTCAGGATGAAAAAATAACTAGAAAACTGGCTGAGAAGAGAGGAGGTAAACTGACCAGATACCTATCCATCTCTTAACAGCCTGTGTGTGTTGTACAGGGAAAGAAAGCAGGAAAACAAAACTGAAGAGCACATATCTAAGATTGTAACTGGCTTTCCTGGCAGGTGGGTCAGGCAACAACAATGACAGAGACATGATAAGTGAGCCCCGGGACTTTCAGATGCTAGAAGGAAAAGTCTGATGAAAGCTAGAGCCCACAGGAACCTAAACCTTAAGAAGGAGATTAAGTTTGAATCCAAAAAGAAATTTCATTCTTGCTAAAGAACCAATGGTCCAGCAGCTTTGTGTACACTGTATTGCAGGCTCACTGCCAAGGGTGAAAGGGAAGAGAAGTTGTTCACTCTTACCTGTAAGGAAGGGCAGCAAGCCCATTTCTGTTTTTATTTGAGCGTGTGTGTGTCTTTACCCCTCAATCAAGCCCCAGCCTTCTAACCAAAAACTGAGAAAAGTGGGAAAATACGAAGTCCTTATTCCATTGTCGTACATACCTGAGTTAGCCTAGAGCTCCCAGGAGCAGAGGGACCCCCCACAGGGTCATGTGAGGAGTCCAGGGAGGAACACACCCGGAGGAAGGCCAGGCCGAAAGACTGCTGACGTGTGAAGGGTTGGGAGCAGGTCAGGCGAAGTCGATCCCAGGACTCACCTGAGGCTGCAGCCAGGAAATCATCTCAAGGGAAAAAGAGAGAAAATAAGAGGGAGAGGAAATGGGTGAACGGGAGGGACAAAGAAAGAGAAGGTCAATACTGAGGAGAGGAAAGACACGGACTATACAGATTAAACTCTGATAAAAGGAAAAATGAGACCATCATTAACTGGCCCCTTAGGCCTTGGTGCTCAGGGTTTGGCAGTGCCAAGCAGGCCAGTTAAGATGCACTTAGACCCAGTGCCTTGCCTTCGCACCATCACTCCTCTGTCACAGGTCCACACCGTTCCCAGCACAACCTCATTCTACACCTCTCCAGGGACCTTGTCAATGTCTCATTTTATTTATGAAAGTTTTTTTAAAACTTTATTTTTTAATGTCTATTTATTTTTGATGGAGAGACAGTGTGAGTGGGGGAGGGGCAGAGAGAGAGGGAGACACAGAATGTGAAGCAGGCTCCAGGCTCTGAGCTGTCAGCACAGAGCCCAATGTGGGGCTTGAACTCACAAGCTGTGAGATCATGACCTGAGTCGAAGTCAGACGCTTAACCAACTGAGCCAACCAGGTGCCCCAGTTTATTTACTTATTTTGACACAGAGAGAGAGAGAGACAGAG
Source organism: Crocuta crocuta (assembly GCF_008692635.1). Taxonomy (NCBI): domain Eukaryota; kingdom Metazoa; phylum Chordata; class Mammalia; order Carnivora; family Hyaenidae; genus Crocuta; species Crocuta crocuta. Next base: position 839,291 of record NW_027529630.1, read on the forward strand.
AGCACGCGCGCACAAGCGAGGGAGGGACAGAGAGAGGGAGAGAGACAGAATCCCAACCAGACTCCACACTGTCAGTGCAAAGCCCAATGCAGAACCTGAACTTATGAACTGTGAGATCATGACCTGAGCCGAGATTGAGTCAGATGCTTAACTGGCTGGGCCACCCAGACATCCCCAATGTCTCATTTTAGGAGGTACCTGTAGTGTTGGGGTCTGAGGTGACCACTTGCCCTGTGGATTAGATGAGCTACAACTGCTCCTCCTGGACCATGAGACTTCCACCTCCCTCACAACGCTCCATGGCCTCCATACAGACTCACTGTGTGACATGCTAATACTGCAAACCTTTCTCACCTTTGCTTGCCAGCACCCTGTGGTGTCACCTCATCTCCTGCACCTCATAGGCCCCTCCCATATCCTTCTCCTACACCTCATAGGCCCCTCCCATACCCTTCCTTCACACTACAAACACCTCAACTTCAACACAGACAAATCCTTATTAGACTTAAGTCCCCAGAGGCCAGGAATCAGATCTTATGTCTGTTCTGCAGTGCCTAGTGAACACAGAGATTTGCATGGATTGGAATCAGGAAGCACTAAATTCTACCTAGCCATATCCATCCTGTTAGCGTTCCATCACTTACATAAACATTCTATACTACTAACACATATATATTTGTCCCTCCTCATCTGTGGGGGATATGTTCCAAGCCCCCAGTGGATGCCTGAAATCACACAGATAGGCTATGTTTTCTTCTATACGCTCATACCTATGATAAAGTTTAATTTATGAGTTGGGGACAGGGATAGATTGACAACAATGATAAAACGGAGCATATAATGACAAACTACAATAAAAGTTATGTGAATGTGGTCTTTCTCTCTCTCTCTCAAAATATCTTACTGTCCTCTGCTCACCCTTCTTCTTGGGGTGACGTGAGGTGATAAAATGCCTACGTGATGAGATGAAGTGAGGCAAATGACACAGGCATTGTGACACAGTGAGGCTACTATTGACCTTCTGATAATATGTCAGAAGGAACATCATCTGCTCCTGGGCTGTCGTGGACTGTAGGTAACTGAAATTGTGGAAAGCGAAACTGTGGATAAAGGGCGACTACTGTCCTCACACATTTGTACATTTGTACAAATAAAAACACTACTCACAAATATGGGTTTTACATCAGGCTCCACTAAATCATGTTATGTGTAAATATAAATCATAGCACATAAATGTTCTCGGCTACCATATATTCTCATCACAGAGAACTCACATAAACATACAGTAGTTGTTCACTCACTACCTACCCAATGCCCCGACAGATACGACCAAGCCCCTGCGCAGGCCCCTCCCACAATTCCACCTAACAGCACCATGGCCCTCTCTAGTGGGTCCTCTAGCTTAGCATGACTGTGTCTCTTTCTTACACTCTCTCTGGCTCAGTCCATTTCCCATTTCTGCTTTTACCTTCTTACCATCTTTAAACATGCGGACCCCTGAGCGGTTTTTCCCCTGTTTTGAGTCAGCCAGTGACATAAGCATGGTTGCAGGGAGCAGGGTGACAAAAGGTCTGTCCAGGGACCAGGAAGAACGGCCCACATCAATTTGCAGGAAAGCACAGCCACAGTTACCTGGGGACAAAAGGTTGAGAGAAGGATTTAAGGGTGATGGGAAGACAGATGCTCCCCTGACTGCACACAAGAAATTGGGTGGGAAAAGGACATTCTTCCATTGTAGAGCTAGCTGGAAGCCCAGAAAGGTCAGGGAACACAGTGAATCGGCAAATGAAGTAGATGAGACCTCAGCCCACAAAATGACACCATGAAGGTTCACAGTGGTCCTCCCAGCTATAAACCTTCCCTGACTCAACAGACTTGCTGCTTCCCTGTCCTCTGGTTCTGGCAGGCAGTGCTAATCTCCGTCTCTATTAGACCCCTGCTAGGGAGCCTGACAGCGCTGAGACCAATGGTCTTTGTTAGTTCTCTACTCCAGAGAATGCTAAGGCCAACCTTCTCAACCTGTAAATTCCTATGGAGACTTCCCAGATTAGTCTGCAGAGCTCATCCCCCAGCATCCTCTTTTTTTTTTTTTTTTTAATATTTTTATTTATTTCTAGGAGAGAGAGAGAGAGAGAGAGACAGCGTGAGCAGGGGAGGGTCAGAGAGAGAGGGAGACACAGACTCCGAAACAGGCTCCAGGCTCTGAGCTGGCAGCCAGCACAGAGCCTGACGCAGGGCTCGAACCCATGAACCGCGAGATCATGACCTGAGTGAAAGTCGGAACGCTTAACTGACTAAGCCACCCGGGCGCCCCCCCCCCTTTTTTTTTAAAATATTTTTATTTATTTCTAGGAGAGAGAGAGAGACAGCGCCCAGCATCCTCTTGACAGTGATATTCACAGGTGTATACAGGTTCTATTTGTTGGCATTTATAATTATGTCAGTGTCCTAAGGCTTCTCCCAGATTACTCAGATCAAAGCAGGGCAAGCATGTTGCATAATTCAGGGAATGCCATTCCTATTACTTTTTTTTCCAAATTTTATTTTTAAGTAATCTCTCCACCCAACGTGGGGCTCAAACCTATAACCCCAAGATCAAGTCACATGCTCTATCCACTAAGCCAGCCAGGTGCTCCTCCCATTGAATTCTATGTAAATGGAAACCTCAGAGTTTGCCAACACCATACACTTGAGAAGGGCACCTGGGCCACATCTCACCTTCACACCAGGAAGGGCTTATTCCATGAAAAGTGCTCAGCTAGACCAAAGTGAGACATTTTGGAGCACCTGGACAGGAATGTGACTCCTGCCTCTCCCACAGAAGTTCCTAGACCTCAGAGAACTCACTCACCCACATCAATGTAGCCAATGGGCACTGCCCTCTCTAGCTGGAGTTCCACTTTCAGCTGCCCAGTCTTGTCCTGAGGGCAGCTGAGCCAAGGTCCCTTCTGATGGTCTGGATTCAGCAAGTTCTCCACAGGATACTTGGGATCCTAAGTCAGAACAGAAGGAGTAAATCAGGAACCTCACTAAGCTGAAAGCAAAAAAGGATGACCATGAATGAGGGATCCTTACATTCCCAAACCCTTTCAGGCATTTTAACATGATAGAAAGACCACTAGATGGGAGTCCATAAAAATACACTGATTACATGCCAGGGATTTACAGACCATTTACCTCTCCTTCATTTACCAAACTACCTCATTTAATTCTAATACTTTACTATTTAGTTTAGTTGCTATTAATGCTTCTTACTTAATAGATCAATACATTGAAGCTTAGGTTCAGAAACTTACTCAAGGCCACAAAGCCAAATAACCAACCAAAGTCAGAATATCTTGTTTTCTGAATGCAGAAACACTATACTATTTCTTTTCATGTATAAGGTTCTTTCACATTCATTTATTTATCTTTAAAGTAGTCCTATGAGAAAAGAAAGGCAAGAATTTTTATTCTAAGTTTACAACTGGTGGGTAGAAATAAAGTGATTTGTTCAAAGACAACAATAGCAATACTGAGAAATTGTTTTTTTTTTTTTTAATATTTATTTTTTGAGAGAGACACAGAGAGAGAGAGTGGAGGGGGGGAGAGCACAAGCAGGGGAGGGGGACAGAGAGAGAGGGACAGAGGATCTTAAGTGTGGGGCTCAAACTCACAAGCTGTGAGATCATGACCTGAGCCAAAGTCAGATGCACAACCAACTAAGCCACGCAGGCACCCTCTAAAGAAAGAAATTCTTGGTTCTAACCCACAGTTAGATATTTTTTGTGAAAAGGCCCTGAGAAAACTACTTTCTCTCTCTGGATCTAAATTCTTTCATCCAAAGTAAAGGGGAGGTAGTCTATACTCATGGTCTTCAATCTTGTTTTTTGTTTTAGTAATAAAATCCCTCCCTTCAGCTGAATTCTTACATTACAATGTGTGTGTGTGTGTGTGTGTGTGTGTGTGTGTGTTTTTTCAACAAATAAAAACAGAGCTCTGGTTAAAACACATGTGGGGGAGCCTAGAGACATTCAATTTCTAGAAGTGGGTGCCCATAGAACACAGTTTGAAAACCTCAGTATTAGATGATGAGTAATGTACTCTAGCATTTTATAAGGCTCAATCTATGAAGAAAACCACTTAGGCTGACAATGTAGGTAAAAAGGATTTGGGTAATTTTTATTTTATTTCACTTAGGAGCTGATATAGTAGTTCCAAAAGATTCTCTAAGGGTCTTTCTGAAATGAGTGGGAATGTTTTTGACTGTCATAATGATCAGGAAGCATTACTGTCATTAGGGTCTAAAGGCCATGGATGCTAAATATCTCATCAGACAAATGATACTGCTATAAACGTAGGTTTATCCCACCCTAAATGCCAATGGCATCCTTTGAGAAAGACTAGGGCAACAGAAGGGGAAGAGTGGGGAGAAAAGGTATGGACAGAAATGACAGTAAAGGAAAGGGTGGGAAGTTTCTAAGAATTAGCACATTGTATCAATCCTGGGTTTAGGGCCCAGCATCTAGATCTAATCTGGATAAGAGGAATTTCCCAAAAGGGAACTTTTAGGGAGGAGGCTGAGATCACTTTTGATGGTGGAGGTGATATCTTCACAGGTCAAGGATGACTGACAGAGTAATGAAATTGTCCTTCTAGGTACCCTGGTACAGACTTTGGGCCTATGGCTTTGCCAGTTCCCTTCAAACTAAGGGTGGAATCCTGAAGTTGTTTCCTTCTCTACCTTCAAATCCCAGGAACACTTCTTTTATGTACCCTGCATTGCTCTGGGAACAACCCGAGGGCAAGAGCTGTGTGCTCTCCTTTGATTTTGGATTCCCAAAGAGGGGACAATGTCTCTTCTATTAAACTGGGAGTTTCCTGAAAGTGCAGCCAAGTCTCCTTCTTTTGTCACTTTCAGTTGCCAAGAAAAAAAAAAATCCTAACTGCTAATTAACATACCTGAGAGGAAAATGATACGATGTGGCTAATCTTTACAGGAGCCATTGTGGGCCCAGCAGCTGTCCCAAGTACAGGGCAAAAATACTTTCTCCTAAGATTTCTTCTGTCACCACTTTGGCACTGCCTACGTTCTGGTCCTGTCAGCTTCCAGAAGAGAAAGAATCCTGATGCTACTCCTGAAGTAGAGAACAAAACAAAACAAAACAAAACATGAAACTCCAACCAAACAAAAACAACAGAAAACAAACAAACAAAAACTAGCAATGGCTGGTTCTCTGGAAATCTTTGCAGGAAGTCAGACTGTTTCTGATGTCCATGATGTGCTTATGGGGGTAGTGGGCAGGGAAGTATCCCGACCAGGTGGTGAGATTTCAACAAACGTGTAACAACTGGAATGCAACCATAGGGCAACGAAGCAGGAAAACAGGTTAGTACGGGAACGCTGAATGCTCCCAAGGGCATGAGTTGTTCCTTAAATCATTCACCTTTATACCCCTAGAGCCCAGCACGTAGTAAAAATGCAACAAACGTTCAACTAAATATATGTCTTGATTTTTTTCTTCCCTTTAAAACCAATTTTCTTAAATTTGTTTTTTCATTGTTACCCCTCTATTAGGAATCATCAATGACTTCCTGATGTATGCAAAACCCTTTTTACATGGTGGGTACTTGGTAAATATTCATTCAGCCTGGCCTCTCAAAGCATGTACCACGGGCATGGCTCTTCAGCTCTCAGCTTCGGGAGACTAAAGCTCGCAGTCCTCCTCGGAACGCGCTGTTCGGTGCATTGCTTAACCACCACCCATTCTCTGCAACTCACCTCCCCATCAACAACCTTCAAAGACCCTCACCCGGGACAGTGCACCTAGAAGAGCCACCACAATCTCATATCGCGGACCACAAACCCTTTCTCCCGCCAATTCGGCCCTCTGACCTCCGACTTCTGATCCCGGGCACGACTCTCCGCCTGCCGAAGTCCGGGAGTTTGCTCTGGGGCCTCAAGAAGCCGTTGTTTTTGAAAAAACTACCACCGAGGCACGAAGACATGTAGTATAGCCAGTAAAATGCATTCGTGTGCATCTATGCGTGTTTTAGATCTATTTTTAAAAGTTTATTTTTAGTTATATTTTACGCAAATTTCCACTCACTACAAATCTGCCCAGAGCCCGGAAGCTAAACTTCCGGGTCAGAGTCAATGCATTCTGGGTAATGTAGTCCCTAGCCTCCACGCTTCACTCTTTGGAGCTTAGAATGAGGGAGCGTCGCGAAAGTTGACGGTTTAGAGACCCTTCTTTTTGGCTCTCCAAATGGGAGAATTGGTGAAATATTTGCACTGAAAAAAATCCAAGCCAAATTTCTCATTTTCCAAGAATTCTCCCCTACGGAAGCTTGGAAGCGAATGGAAAGCGTCCCTCTTTGACCTTTAAGTGAGCAGCAGGTAGATGGTCTCTTAGTACCGCTCCGGGCTCGGCCTGTTTTGTTGCCCCGCCCCGCTGCTGGAGCCTGCGCCGCCGATTGGCTAGGAGCACTTGAGCGGCGGAAGCAGCTGGCTAGCGCGCGGACCGGGGGAGGGGGAGAGCTGTGAAGATGGCGGCAGTGGTAGAGGTGGAGGTTGGAGGAGCTGCTGCCGGGGAACGGGAGCTAGATGAGGTAAGAAATGTTGAGAGTCAAGGAGTGAAGAGGCTCAGCCTGAACCTGAAGGGAGGGGAGGAGAGGTTATCGGGAGTGGGGTCCTCGAGGAGGCGGGACCCTGAGAAGGAAGGAGCCAACTGGGGGGCGGGTGCGCGGAGAGGGAAATCAGAGGTACCCAGGACTTCGGGAATGAGAGGCGGTTATGGGGATAGAAGACTTGCAGTGACCTCAAGGGTGGAGATGGAGGACAGGGAGAGAAGCCAGAGGAGTGGGGGCGTTAAGATATGAGATTATTAGCTGGGGGTCGTGGGTAGGACTGAAGGGCTGAGAGGTAGCTTGGTTGGAGGGGCGTGGACTTCTGCGAGGGAAGGCCGGACTTTTGCTGTGGGAGAAGACCGTCTAGGTTTGGGGTGGGGGTTAGGGATGCACACCGGGGAAGAGTGCTAATCTAGTATTACAGTGTTATTTTTATGTAAGAACTGTTTTATTTATCCTTACACTCTAGGACTTTGTACATAACAAACATGTCAGTAAAGTTTTGTGCACCGAATTGAAGAATGAATGATTGTATACCAGAATTCATAATTTCACTCGTTTAACAAACATTACATACCATGCTTGTGCTGAGTCCTGCGCTAAGTGCTAGAGATATAGGGACCCTCTCATTGAAGAGCCCACAGCCTAGTGGTGGGAGACATAGAGGTATAATGGTGGCACTGAGAAGAGGGGGCCAGTTCAATTCGAGCTAGAGAAGGCTTCCCAGAGGAGCTGAGTCTTATGGGGTAAATGATTCTCGATTTCTGGCTCTTTCTAGACTTATGAGCTCTTTGAGGGTGAGCTCCTTAAGGGTGTACGTCCCCTTTACCTGTTTAATAGACATTTAACAACTGATGTATTTAATTATCAGCGGTGCTTGAGTCACTAGGAGGAAAGAGACATTGAGTTTAAAGGGAATGAAGGGGTAGCGCTGAGAAGTAAATAGAAAGTGAGAAAGGAAAGGGAGATCATTCTGAGGCCAAAGGTACATTCACAGCAAGGGGTGCTTGTGCCCTTGCATAGGACAGCATATGGACAGCTTAGATAGGAGGAAGGGGATTGATCGTCAGGGGTCCACCCATCGCCAGTGGGATCTCTGAGGGATCAGAATCTTAGAAGCTGGGCTGTGTATTGGAGATGAATGACTGGGGACAGTTGGGGGTGAGGCTCAAAGAAAGGGAGTAGAGGTGGACTTGAGAAGCTATGACTGTTGCTTGGTGGTGGGATGACTTGGTGGATTTGGTTTACCTGATTGGGGTCATTAAGGGGGTGAGAGGAGACTGAGAAACTGACAGGTGGTTAGAGTAGGGGGAGATTTTTAAGGAAACATTTTAGACTCCTACCTCTCAACCACCAGAGATGTTTGGATACCACTTGGTTAGTGATATGGGGTGGTTGTGGAAATGACCCCCAAGACCCCTTCCAGCTTTAGTTTCTGTGATTATGGTTGGCTGTGGTTCAGTGAGATATAGTTGAAAGTACCCTGGAAAAAGTGTATACTGTATTGAAGTTATTACACATGGTTTGTTACTCATGAGCCCTCCTTTGAGGGAGCCTGATTTCAGTTACATACATCAGAGTTCATAGAGATAAAGAGCAAAAGTATTGGCAGAGGAGAAAAGAGCTTAAAAGTTTTGATATAAGACAGTTTTTATTTTTGCTTCTTAGCTTTTCTGCCCTTATTGTTTTAAGGACTTAAGAGCTTCCAGTTCTATAATATACTACAGACTTACTAGAGTGTGTGCTTAGAGCTCAACTTTATATGTAACCACTAGCATCCATCCTAGAAACTTCTGTTACTTGTTTTATTTACTTAGAAAGATATAATCTGTGGTCTGGAAATTCTGTATGGACTGGTTCTATCTTTTGTGTGTTTGAGAAAATAACTGTGAGAAGCAGGAACAGCTAGGAATCCCTTCAATCTCCCTTCTTCCAAACAAACAAAGAAACACACAAACAAAAAACCAGGGGTCTGGTCTGGCAGTCTTTAGTTTATGTGAGTTTCTACTAAAGTCTACCCAGCTGTCTCTTGGCAGCCTTAATTAGAGAAAAAGAAGGTGAAATCCATCCTTATAATTTGCAATTATGGAGGTCTACTGTGTGTTATGCACTGGCAATTCAGAGGTAAGACAGGATCTTTACCAACTTAGAGTGTAGGAAGAAGCATGCAAATAGCTCTATACTAGGTAATTACTATATTGGAAGTGTGTAAAAAATTCAGTGGGGCAAGTGGTTGAGGCTCCTAGGGGGAGTTAGTGGAATCCTTATAATAGAGATGCGTTTGAGCTGTAAAAATAAAGGTTGGGTTTACAAAGAAGTAGTGATTTGCATGTGGCATCAGAGTTGCCTTCCTGTAGCTCTTTCTGCTTGGTAGAGAAACTGCTGTAGGGCCCAGATTATAACAGGGTGATGGATAGCCCAACTAAGACACAATTGGTGCTCTTTGCCACTTCTTTGGAAAGATTGCACATGCTTTGGTTTTCTTCTTCAGGATATTGTGCCTGTGTTTTCCAATATCAGATGTCATTAGCATGATAAGTGGTCTGGAATAGCAGCCATTAGTTCATTCATTCCTTTCCTCTTCTTTTGTCTTTTCATTATTTGTTGAATCATAATTTAAGCTTTGCTAACTGCTTCTCTAGTTTTGGAGAGGTGAGGAAATGAGCTACTGGTAGAAAAACTTACTGTTTATTGAGTTCATTTACCAGTTCATCAAATTTCTGAAGCACCTTCTGTGTGCCAGGCATTGTGCTATGCTTGATAATACCAACATGTAGAAGGTGTGATAATTGCCTTCAGGCAATTTCAGGGAGTCCACAGACTAACATGAGAAGAGAAACACTGATAAAGAAGTACAAAAACATGTTGCAGGTGCTGTGCTAGGAGTAGGTGGGATGGGTATATCAAAGAGGAAGTGGTAGTTCATGTCTTATCTCTTTTTCTCTGCTAGATTGGTAAACCCCTAATAGGCAGGCTGTAGAAATCCTTTGCTTCTTCAAAGTAGTAATCACTTCTTTTTTTGTTTGTTTGTTTGTGTTTTTCTTCCTATGGGTTTCTCCCTATAGATATTTGATAAATGCCCCATGTTTCCAGGAGTTTCTCCTCTAGAGATTCTTGGTCAATGCCAAGATCTTACTGGGGGATTGAGGTATGTGTGACTAAAGTTTAATCTTGTATATTTGACTATTTATCTTTGGATTATTTTTTTTTAGTTTTTTCAAATGCTTATTTATTTTTGAGAGAGAAACACAGAGCATGAGTGGGAGAGGGGCAGAGAGAGAGGGAGACACAATCTGAAGCAGGCTGACAGCTCAGAGCCCAACCTGGGGTTTGCACCCACAAAGTACGGGGTCAAGACCTGAGCCAAAGTCGGATGCTTAACTGACTGAGTCACTCAGGTGCCTCTATCTTTGGATAATTTTTAAGGTGTGTGAACTGTAATAGCATATAGTATAGTGGGGAAAAACAGAGTAGTAAAGAATACACCTAGGTTCTAGACTAGGAATAGCAGATTTGTTTTATCTCAGAAACAGCCAGATGGTAATAGATATTTAGAAGGCTGTGTTGAGATTCTGAAGCCAGGGCTCAGGAGGAGAATGCTGAGGCAGAGTGCCGAAGGTGAAGTAAGAGTACTAACTCTGCGCCAAGTGTTTCATATGCATTTTCTAATTTAATACCAAAATCTTACAAGGTAGGTACTATTATGGTTATCCCCATTCTATAGATGTGGAAACTGAGGTGTAGAGAATTTATGTAACTTGCCCAATGTTTTACAGCTAGGTGAGTGACAGAGCTAGAGTTCAAATCCAAGAGGACTCCAGCAAAAGTGCTCTTAACTATTGTGAGCAGTGTGAGTACTGTATACTTCTAATACTGTCCTACAGTGGACAATTCTATATAAGTATGCGACTTCATTATAGAAGTAATTTGATTGGAGTCATGCTATTTGTCTGTCTCCCATGAAATTAGGCTCTCCTTGTAAGCCTTGTATCCCTGGTACCTGGCAAAGAGTATGATTCAATAAATACATGAAAATGTGAATTCATGAAAAATTTCAACCTGTCTGTATCTCATTTCTTCATCTGTGAAATGATAGGTTTGGACTAGATGATGTTCTAAAGGTCTCTTGCAGCTTTGAAAGTCCTGGATCCCAGTATTTTACTCTGCTTGTATTTCCTACAGTTTCTGTCAGGTACTCAGGTACTGTTTTCTATCAGGTAAATACTAGTGAATGAAGGAATGAATGTCTAATAATTGTTAAATAATCTGTGCTAATAACATTAAGTTGACAGAAGAAAAAAATGGTGATAGTTACAGATAAAAGGCCTACATATAACCTTCAGTTCCAGAACCCTTGGCTTTTTATACAGTCAGAGTTTCATACTTTGACAGGCAGCCTGTCTGCAGACAATCTTTCCCATTTGGTTTCCCATCATACCTCCCATTCCCAGGCATGTTTTTTACAAGTCACTTTTTTTTTTTAACCAAGCTTATGTCTTTTTTTTTTTTTAAGATTTTATATTTAAGTAATCTCTGTGTCCCATGTGGAGCTCAGACTCACAACCCAAGATCAAGACTTGCATGCTCCTCCACCTGAGCCAGCCAGGTACCTCTGATTAAGCTTATATCTTAATAACTCCTCTACTTCCAGAAGGAATTTAAGGTATTATCTGGCCATTAACGGGGGATAGGAGAGAGAGAGGAGGAAAAGATGAAGAGGAATGCTCTAACTCCTCGAATGCTGGCACTGTCTTTCTCATCCCTGTACATTCTTCAGTGCTTTGTGCAGTGCTTGGCACATAGCAGATATCAGTATATTTATTGAATAAAGGAGGATGCTCACAGGTGTGGATTCAGCTCAGGATGAAAGAAATATTGACCTACTAACAAAGGTTAACTGACACACTTAACTATCTGTTCTGGAAATAACATAATATCACCTGACAGCATTTGCTTATAAACTGCTTATGAAGAATTTCCGTTTTTAATTAATGCCATATTGCTCCTTATCAGTGAGTCATAGGCACACAATCTGAGGAGTTGCTCTTTGCCCCATAGTACCTTCTATAGATTTCTGTCAGCACTTACCATGTTGTATTGCCTCCTGGTTAGGTGGTGAACTCTGGGAGGGGACAACCATATCATTTTTTATCTCTGTGTTCCTAGCACCTAATCTCTTAAAATAGCTAGGGTAGAAATTCAAATGTTTATTGAACTTGAATCTTGAAGGGATGTTGGACATCCCTAGTAAGTGATCACTCCCAGTCTGTGTTTAAACCCCTCTAATGGTAGGGAGTTTATCTTTTGGGTTAGCCTGTTACCTCTTTGAATACCTCTGTTGCAGTATTCTTCAAATTGGGCTAGAATTTTTATTTCTATAGCTTCTTAAACATTTTTTAAAATGTTTATTTTTGAGAGAGGAAAAGAGACAAAGCATGTATGGGGAAGGAGCAGAGAGAGGGAGACACAGAATTCCAAGCAGGCTCCAGGCTCTGCACTGAGAGCAGAGAGCCCAATGTGGAGCTCGAACTCATGAACCATGAGATCATGACCTGAGCCAAAGTCTGACGCTTAACCGAGTCGCCCAGGTGCCCCTGTAGCTTCAGCTCTTTTAGTCCTTGTTCCTTTTCCAGATCCTGCTTCTTTGCATGTTTGACTCATAGAAGTACATGCAAGCACTGGCACTGCTAGAAGATGCCTCTGAGGAGTGTAGGCTCAATTCATGTGGGGCTATTTGTCCTGAAAGCTAACCCAAGATCATCCATCTGATGTCATTCTTTATCTCTACTTTATTTGTGTTTTCCCTTCTTGAAATCCTTTGTTATATCTTTGCTCCTCAGAGGAAAATCTGGTAGGTAAATGTAAACTCATTAGTTCTCTCTAAAGTGCAGGTTTCCCAAGGAGATGCTGAGTTATGGCCATGGGGCTTTTGGCCCTGGGCAGCTAGGGAGAAACAAGGCAAAGAGGAAGCAGGGAACTGGAGGCAGAGAGTATAAGCCTGCCAAGGTTTGTGGTTCCTGTGTTCTCCTTCCCCTTTCCCAGTAGGGTGTTCTCAATAACTTAACATGTCTATTACCTTCCTTCCTTCCTTCCTTCCTTCCTTCCTTCCTTCCTTCCTTCCTCCCTCCCTCCCTCCCTCCCTCCCTTCCTATTTATTTTGAAAGAGAAAGAGGAGGAGCAGAAAGGGAGAGAGAGAGAATCCCAAGCAGGTTCCGCCCTGTCAGCACAGAGCCTGACTCACGGCTCTGTCCCACGAGGCGTGAGATTATGAACTGAGCCGAGATCAAGAGTTGGACACTTAACTGACTGAACCCCCCAGGCACCTCTGTGTGTCTACTACCTAAGAGGACTCCAGCGACATTTTACTCTCCATTACCCATTGCTTAACCTCTTCTTGAGTCTGTCAGCACCGTGCAGAAAGTTTTTCTCCATCTAGTCTTATGGTAACAATAGCTAAATTTTTTGTGCACTGTGTACCTGGCACTGTAGTAAGCATTTTACACATTAGCTCTGTTAATTCTATTTTAATACTGTTATTATGTTCAGTTTGTAGGTGAGGAAAACCAAGACACAGCTAAGTAATTTTATTTTATTTTATTTTTTTAAAAATTTTTTTTAATGTTTTATTTATTTCTAGGAGAGAGAGAGAGAGACAGCGTGAGCAGGGGAGGGTCAGAGAGAGAGGGAGTCACAGACTCTGAAACAGGCTCCAGGCTCTGAGCTGGCAGTCAGCACAGAGCCCGATGCGGGGTTCGAACCCATGAACCGCGGGATCATGACCTAAGCGAAAGTTGGACGCTTAACCGACTAAGCCACCCAGGCGCCCCAAAGTAATTTTAATTTATTCAAGATTGCATAGGTTGTAAGTGGAGGTGGGATTTGAACTTGATGATAGGACTCCATGATCTCTGTTGCTGGTATATTCTATAACACAGACTCACTATTTTCAAAATTCACTACATTTTAATTGAATATTTAATTATGCCAGATACTTTATTTGGTCTTGGGAACTCATAAATGGATAATGAGACTAGCTCTGCTCCAAAAGACCTCATGATCTAGTAAGGAGAGGAAATGATAATGACATATAGTATTATGAGGAGAGTTATGCCTAGGGTACCAAAGATACATGGATGGAGTGCATAATTGTATTTGGGAGAGTTAGGGAAGATTTCAGAGACGATATGACATTGGGCCAATTCTTTTTCTTTCTTCTTTTCTTTTTTTTTTTTTTTTTAAGTTTGTTTGTTTTGAGAGAGCCAGAACTGGGAACAGGCAGGCAGGCAGGCAGACAGACAGAGAGAGAGTGAGAGAGAGAGTCCCAGGCAGACTCTGTGCCCCCCAGCACAGAGCCCAACAAGGGGCTCAAACTTACAAACCTTGAGAGCATGACCTGAGCCAAAATCAAGAGCTGGACCCTCAACCAACTGAGCCATCCAGGTGCCCCAACATTGGGCCGATTCTTAAAGGAGAGGTAAAAGTGTACCATGTGAAAGAATGGAGGCATGAAATCTCTAATCCTTAAGTGTATTATTCTTCACTAATAAAACATTTGTTAGTAATCGCTTGCTTTGTACAAGGGGCTATGTTAGGCACTTGGCTTGAGAGAGAAGATGCTAAATCATGTTTCTGGCTTTCAAGGAGCTTATAGTTCTGTTAGAAAATGGGACTTGTAGTTCAATTGGAAATGTAGTGGCTATAATTATAAAAGGTCCAGTGGGGCACCTTGATGGCTCAGTCAGTTAAGTGTCTGTCTTCAGCTCAGGTCATGATCTCATGGTTTGTGGGTTCAAGCCCCGTGTTGGGCTCTGCTCTGAGCTCAGACCCTGGAGCCTGCCTCAGATTCTGTGTCTCCCTCCCTTACTTGTGCTCTGCCTCTCTCTCAAAAATAAATATATAAACTTAAGGTAAAAAAGGTCCTAATTACCTTATCAGTAGAAAAACCAAAATACTATTGGGGAAGTAAATCCCTTCTCATTGATCAGGTTAAAGAAATCTTGGAGAAGGAGCCTTCTGAGGTGGACCTTAATGGATGATCTAAATTTCACTAGAGAGAGACCATCAGGAATAAAGACCCCAAGTAAATGTGAAAAAGCAGGATGTATTTGGAGATTATCAAGTCGGTGAGGACTAAGTGCTAAATCTAGAAATCTAGAAATATGGGCCCACACAAGGTTGATTTTGAATGCCAGGCTGAGGAGTTAAGATATGTTTGTTTATTTATTCCTTCAGTCATCAGTTAATTGAGTGCTTATATATGCCAAATACTGTGCCGGGGTGGGGGGCACAAAGGTAAACACCTCGCTTCTATTCTGGGGGCTAATAGTTATATAGGGGGAAGACAAACATGGAAACAAATAATTGTGGTATAGTGTGTTATATGCCATGGCAACACAAAGGAGGGAGTGATGAACTCTGCTGAGGGGAACCATTAAAGACTTAACAGAGAAGATGCTGGAGTTTGTTCTTAAGGATTACATTTGAGTTCAATAGATAGTCTGTGAGGTAGGAAAGAGTGGTCCAGCAAAGTGAAAAGATCTGCAAAGGTTTGGAGGCATTAAACAACATGAAATATTCTGGGAACTGTAAGAATTTCTGTAAAGCTGAGTGTAGGCTAAATGTAGGGGTATAACAATGAGCAATAAGGTTGAAGACACCTTTTTAACAGCATGTTAAGAAGCTTGGGTTTAAAACATGTTCAGATTCATGTCTCGGAATGATCAAGTCTGATAGAAGTATAGAAGTTATTTTTGGAGGGTTCCAGTTGGGGAAAGAAGAAATTATTTGGGAGTACTCTGGGTAGCTAAGAGATAATGAGGATCTGAGCAAAAGCAAAGGCAGTAGAGGTGGAGAAAAGTGAGCAGCTATAAAAATACCAAGTCACAGTGCTTCCATTTATTTTAGTGTGCTTTCCATTCCTCTCCCTAATTCATTCACTCATGCATTCATGAAGCATTTATTAAATATGTAATCTGGATTGTTCATTCAGTCTTTTCTTCTTCAGTACTTGTGCATTCAGTATGTCATGCATTTTCCTAGGTCCCAGTAACCCAGCAATGAACAAGACAACCAAGGTCCTTGCTCTTGCTAAGTTTACTTTCCAATGGCGGCATGCAGATAACAAATAAGTAGCAAGCAGGGTAACTCCAAATGGTGATAAGTGTTCTGAGGAGTGTAGGGTGATGTGATAGAGAACAACTAGGAGAGGTTATCAACAGCCTCTGAGGTGATATTTGAACCAACACCAGAATGAAGATCTGTCAGTGTGAAGATTTGAAAGCAGACGTGTGTCAAGTGGAGGGAGAAGTACAAATCAGTGCGAATGAGTTCGGCATGTCTTGGGGCCAAAGAGAAAGCCAGTGTGTGTGAATCATAGTGAGCAAGGAAAAAATAATGCCAATCAGGTCAGGGAGTTTGGCAGGTCTGTAAGGCCTCATAGATGCTACTAAATATGCTGAATTTTCCTGAGAGTACAATGAAAAGATTTTGGCTGGTTGGAAAGATAGGAGTGAAGTGAGCTGGTTTGCATTTTTAAAACAATCTTGTTTCTTTAGGGAGAATGCATTGTAGTGGGGGATTCAAGAAGAGCTGTTAGGAGATTTGCAGTAGTTCAGGTGAGACATGATAGTGTTGGGGGTGGGTTAAAGTGGATGAATTTAGAATATGTTTTGAAGTAGAGCCTACAGGACTTGCTGATGGGTTGGATATCAGAAGGGAAGGAAAATAATCAAGCTTGACTTCTAGGTTTTGGGATTTGTTTTGCTTTAACTAATTGGCAAAACCATGGTTGATGGTACCATGTATTGAAATAGGAAGGACCAAAGGAGAAGTCTTAGGCGGGGAGAAGAAATGTGAAAAATTCTCTTTGGCCATTTTATTTGACATCATCCCCACTGTTTGTTCAAGTGAGAATTACTCAGTCTCTGTTTATTTCCGAAGCATGCGTTTTGTGTCTAGTGCTAGGTGTGAAGTAAGAGGGGGGTGCTGAATGAGTAAGGCATTATCCTTGTCATCAAAGCTGTTAACATTATGTAACATCCATCCAACAGTTATTGAACACATACATTGTACCAGATTACAGGCTAGTTCTTTGAAACAAAGGTGAGTCAGATTCAAGTGATCCTCAGGCCCAGTTCATATCCAGTAAGATTTGCACATTATATATCTGATGAAGAACTTACATTCAGTATAAAGACCTCTTGCAGCTCAACAATAGAAAGGTAAATAACCCAATAAAAAAATGGACAAATAATCTGAATTGACTTTTCTCCAAAGAAAATAATACAAATGGCCAATAAATGCCTGAAAAGAAGTTAAACATCATTAGTCATCAGAGAAATGCAAATCAAAACCACAATAAGATATCACTTCATACTCACTATGATATCATAATAAAAAAATGACGTAATAACAAGTGTTGTCAAGGAGATGGAGAAACTGGCACCCTGATGCACTGCTAGTGGAATGTAAAAGGGTGTAGCAGCTGTGGAAAACAGTTTCATAGTTCCTCAAAAAGTTAAGCATAGAAGTACCATATGACCCAGCAGTTCCACTCCTAACATATATACTTTAGAAATAAAAACATGTGTCCACACAAAAGCTTGTACACAAGTGTTCTTAGCAATATTATTCATAATAGCCCCAAAGTAGAAACAATCCAAAGGTCCCTCAATTGATGAATGGGTAAATAAAACATATCCATACACTGGAATATGACTTGGCAAAAAAAAGGAGTGAGCTACTGATACTTGCTAGAACATGGATGATCCTTAAAAAAGCATTGTGGTGTTTGAAAGAAGCCAGTCAGAACTGCAACTTGTATTATTTCATTTATATGAAAGGTCCAAAAAAGGCAACTCTATAGAGACATAAAGTAGGTGAGTGGTTGATTAGGTCTGGGGGTGTTGCTGATGAGAGGAGCATAAGGTTTGTTTTTTTTTCCAAATTTTTTAATTTTTTTATTTTTGAGACAGAAAGAGACATAGTATGAGCAGGGGAGGGTCAGAGAGAGAGGGAGACACAGAATCCGAAACAGGCTCCAGGCTCTGAGCTGTCAGCACAGAGCCCACGCAGGGCTCGAACCCACGGACTGCAAGATCATGACCTGAGCCGAAGTCGGCCACTTAACCGACTGAGCCACCCAGGTGCCCCAAGGATTGTTTTTAAAGTGATAGAAATGATTTAAAATAAGATGGTTGCATAGAGGCTCCTGGGTGGCTCAATCAGTTAATTGTCTGACTCGGTTTCAGCTCAGGTCAGGGTTTGTAGGTTCAAGCCCCCACATCGGGCTCTGCACTAACAGAATGGACCCTGCTTGAGATTCTTTCTCTCTCTGTCTCTCTCTCCCCCTCTCTCTCAGCCCCTCCCCCATTTGCTCTCTATCTCTCTCAAAACTAAAATTAAAATTAAAAATTAGATTAAAAAAGATGGTTGCACAACCCTGTAAATACACGAACAGTCATTTAATTGTCCACTTAAAATGGATGCTGTACCTCAACAAAGCTTTTAAAAAAAGGAAAAATCCTTGATCTCAGATGATTAGAGTTTATAGTTACAGAAACAGACTCAGAAACAACTATAAAAAGTAATAAATGTGACCTTGGAAATAATGTACAAATTGCAAATTTCTGTGGAAGAGGAATCACTTCACCTGAGGAGGTCTACTAGAGTCCAAGTATCTTTGAGAGTGAAAGCTGTTATTTATTTATTATTGTATTTCCAGTCTAGAGCTTAACATATGCTCACCTAACAGTTGTTGAATGGACGTGTGAATGAATAAAGTTGGAGAATACCTTTTTAAGGAGGTAATATTTGAACTGCATCTTTGAGAGTGAATAGAGATGGACTGTGAAGATGAGGAATGAATTCTAAGGAGAGAAAATGGCACTGGCCAAAGCACCGAGGTATAAAAGGGAAGACCATGTTGGAATGCTATGTGGTTCACTGTGGCTGAAGTATAAGCCATTTGGTGGAGACTGGTGAGATAAATAGCTGGTTGGACCAGATTATGAAGTACTTTGTATGTCATACAAAGGAGTTTGGGCTTTAATCCAAAGGCAATAGAAAGTCATTAAAGTCTATTTAATTAGGGGGCTGATGTACTCAGTTGTGTGTCTAATAAAGATCACTGTGACTGCTCTTGTGTGATGAATCTGTTGTGGCAAGATTAGAGTCAGGGAGATGACCTTGGAGATCACTACAATATCCCAGGAAAGAGCAAAGGATAAAGTCTGAACTTTAGGAGGTATGGAAATGAAAAATTGAAGGGAGATTGCATAGGTGGGTAGATGTGACCAGCAGGTAAAGGCTTTTTAGGAGTTCATAGGAAGGATAGTTCTGCTCTGAAAGGGTTTCTGGAAGAGGTGGCATCAGGATTGGGTTTTAAAAGAATGGGTAGAAAGGTATAGAGTACGTAGGAGGCTGAAGTGCATTTAGGAAAGAATGAGAGAGGGAGGAAGCTAGTCTGAGAAGTATGAATTTGATGGGAAAGGAGTTTAAGAACCAAAGAATGATAGGTGCCTCCAAGTTTGATAATTGTTGAATGAGAAAGAGGTCATTAAACTATTTCTTCTACTTTTATATATATTTGAAAAGTTTCATTAAAAAAGCTTCCCAACTCAGGAGGCCTGCAAGATATACTTTCTGGTGATGGTAGGAGAGGTGGGGGTGGTGAGCAGACAGCAGCCAAAGCAGTTGTTAAAACCAGCATCTACTTTCACTTTCCTGCTCAAAGGGTGCTGTCTGTATAGGCCTTACAGTTTGGCTAGGTAGATCCAGTGTCTGCATGATTCCCAGCTGATTTATGAAGTCTGTTTTAAAAGTGAGGTAGTTCCACTTTGATTTATTGGCCTTGAATTCTTGACAAGGCTACAGAGTTTAAGAAGATTGTGAATGAGAGGAGAATGCAGAGCCACAAATATGGAGAGCCTGTGAAACTTGGTATTTCACTTGTCCTAATCACCCAGCAGACCAGAGCATCTGTCCTCACAAGATTGAAGAGGCAGCCATCCTGGTATGTTGTATTCATACCAGGTTCAGGAGCTAGCTAATATCTCCTTTCTTTGCACTTAAGTAGCAGTTTGTTTAAATGTCAGTAGTTATCCTTATACTATGTTATGTTTAATAGTTTGTTGTGTCCTGTCTTCCCGCCCAACTAAATAAATACCTCAAGAGCAAAGGCTGGGCTTATTCATCTCTAATTTTTATGAAAGAATGAAGGCTTTAGCTGCATGGTTGATCCATCTCTAACTTGGAAGGATCAACTGAGACCTCTGAAAAGCTAAGTCTGCCCTGGTGGATGGGATTCCAGAGTTAAGGGCCCTTCACAGTTAGCAGGTACTTGAAGCTGGGATAAGAAACCATCCCCTGGTGATGAATATTCCTGATGCATGCCTGTGGTAATCATTTGTTAAAGTTTCATTGATTTAATTTGGCAGCATCCTGTTAAGTCACAGCTCATCACACTGATGGCATTTTGTTTTTAGTTGTATGGTCACTAAGGAAACTGTGGCAGTTTGGAAAGCCAAAGTATTAGAGCTGACTCCAAAGCTTTGGAGTTAGATTTGGTGGAATTAGTACAGCATTTTAGCTTTAAAGGACCTCAAAAATCACCTAAGCCAACCCCCTAATTTTATATATGGGGAAATTGAGTCATTGAGGATGTTCCCTGCTCATTGACATATAGCAATTAAATACCTGTGGTGAATTAGTAGAACCTACAAGTATTTTTCTCTTCACTGAGAAAGGTAGTTGTTGCCCTAAAGCCATATCTTGGGATGAAAAGTGGAAAGAGTTGTGCTCCTTGGGCTAAGTAAATTCATACTTTTAAAACAGCCTGATTATTAAAAAATTTTTTTGAATGTATGTTTATTTTTGAGAGAGACAGAGCACAAGTGGGGAAGAGGTAGAGAGAGAGGGGGAGACAAAATCTGAAGCAGGCTCCAGGCTCTGAGCTGTTAGCACAGAGCCCAATGCAGGGCTCAAATTCATGAACTATGAGATCATGACCTGAGCTAAAGTAAGACACTTAACCAACTGAGCCACCCAGTGCCCCATATTTTTAGTCTGCCTTTCTCAAAGGCAAGAAAAAAATCTGGTTCATCTGTGCATCCCCATGCCTAGCGCTGGACCTGCGCATTTAGAACAGGAGTACCTTAAGTGAGAATTGAGTAAATGAATAAATGTATCAGATCTCACAGATAGCTGTGAGGCCTTATTTATTTGTTTATTTATTTATTTATGGTATTATATATAGTTCTTCAGCTATCTTTTGGACTTTACTGAGGTTCTGTCAGCAAAGTTTATAGAGATGTGGGGGCACTCAAGAAAATAAGGTGGAAAACAAGGGTATTGCACCATCTTACAGAATTAAGAGTCAGTGTGAAGAATTAGGTACACATTGGGAATGAATTGTCTTTTCAACAAATTGTGCTGAAACAACTAGCTAGCAACATGCAAAAGAATGAAGTTGACCCCTACCTCATACCATATAGAAAAATTAACTCAAAATGGACCAGTGACCTAAATATAACTAAAACTATAAAACTTTTAGAAGGAAACATAGTCATAAATCATGACCAGTCAGGATAGCTTCTTAGATATGACACCAAAAGCATAAGCAGTTAAAGAAAAAATAAATAAGTTGGATTTACCAAAATGAGAAACTTTTGTGTTGCAAAGAATGCCATCAAGAAAGTAAAAAGACAGCCCAGAGAATGGGAGAAAATATTTGGAAGTCATATATCACATAAGGGACTTTGTATCCAGAAAATATGTAAAGAACTTTTACAACCCAACAATAAAAATAAAAATAATTCAAGGGCACCTGAATGGCTTAGTTGGTTGAGCATTCAAGTCTTGGCTTCAGCTCAGGTCGTGATTTCACGGTTCATGAGTTTAAGCTTTGCGTCAGGCTCTATGCTGACAGTATGGAGCCTGCTTGGGATTCTCTCTCTCAAAATAAACTTAAAAAAAAAAATATATGTGTATATGAGCACACACACATACACATATATAATTCCAGGGTGCCTGGGTGGCTCAGTTGGTTATGCATCTGACTCCTGATTTTAGTGCAGGTCATGATCTCAAAGTTCATGGGTTTGAGCCCTGAGTCAGGCTCTGTGCTGATGCATGGAGCCTGCTTGGAATTCTCTCTCCCTCTGTCTCTGCCCCTTCCCTGCTCGCATGTGCACACTCTGTCTCTCAAGTAAATAAACTTTAAAAAATGCACCAATTCAAAGATTGTCATAGTGGATGAAAAAAAACAAGATCTGCTATATATTGCCTAAACGAAGCCCCTTTTTAACTTTTTTTTGGTTTGTTTTTTATTTATTTCTGAGAGAGAGACAGAGACAGTATGAACAGAGGAGGGTCAGAGGGGGAGGGAGACACAGAATCTGAAGCAGGCTCCAGGCTCTGAGCTGGCTGTCAGCACAGAGCCCGATGCGGGGCTCGAACCCATGAACTGTGAGATCATGACCTGAGCCGAAGTCGTACGCTTAACCGACTGAGCCACCCAGGTGCCCCAAGAAGCCCCTTTTTAAGTAAAAGGATACATATAAAATTAATTAAATGGAGAAAGATATAACATACTAATACTAATCAGAAGAAGATAAGACGAGCTATTTTAATTTCAGACAGAGCAGACCTCAGAGCAATGAAAGTAATTGGGGATCAAGGGGCATTATGTAGTGATAAAAGTCCCCTCCAGGAAGTCATAACAGTCCTTAATGTGTATGTACCTAACAGCAGGATGTCAAAACATGTGAAGTGAAAGCTGAAAGAACTGCAACTGGAAGTAGACAAATCCAAATTATAGTTGGAAAGCTCAACATTCCTCTGTCAGAAATGGACAGATTCAGCCAACAGAAAGTCTGTAAGTACATAGCTGAATTCAGTAACACCATCAATCAACTGTATATAATGGACATCTGCTTCATTTAACAACAGCAGAATTAGATGGACATTCTTTTCAAGTTTTCACGGAACATTCACCAAGATAGACCACAAAGTAGGCCATAAAACACAACAAATTTAAAAGAACAGGAAACACATTGTTTGCTGTCAGAGTACAATGGAATTCAGCTAGAAATCAGTAAGAGAAAGATAGGTAGAAAATCCACAAATACTTGGGGCACCTGTGTGGCTCAGTCAGTTAAGATCTGACTTCGGCTCAGGTCATGATCTCATGGTTCATGAGTTTGAGCCCTGCATCAGTCTCTGTGCTGACAGCTTGGAGCCTGGAGCCTGCCAGATCTGGTGTGTCCCTCTCTCTCTCTCCCCCTCCCTCTCTTGTGCTCTGTGTCTGTCTCAAAAATAAACATAAAAAAAAAAAAGAAAATCCACAAATACTTGAAGATTAAACAGCACGCTTCTAAATAACACATGGAACAAGAAGAAATCTCAAGACAAATTTAGGTATATTTGAACTAAATGAAAACGCAAACTCAACTTACCAAAATTTGTGGGATGCAGTAAATGCAGTGCTTAGAGGAAAGAAAGATCTAGAATCGATCACCTAAGGATTCATCTTTCGAAACTAGAGAAAAGAGCTAATTAAAACCAAAGTAAGCAGAAGAAAAGAAATCATGAAAAACAGAGCAGAAATCAATGAATTGTAAACAGGAAATAAGTAGAGAAAAATCAACAAAATCAAAAACTGATTCTTTGAAAAGATTGATAAAACTGGTAGGTCTGTAGCTAGGGTAACTATGAAAAAAGAGGATAGGGGCACCTCAGTGGCTCAGTAGGTTAAGCGTCCGCCTTCGGCTCAGGTCATGATCTCACGGTTCGTGGGTTCGAGCCCTGCATTGGGCTCTGTGCTGACAGCTAGCTCAGAGCCTGGAGGCTGTTTTGGATTCTGTGTCTCCCTCTCTCTCTGACCCTCCCCTATTCAGGCTGTCTCTCTCTCTCAGAAGTAAATAAAACATTAAAAAAAAATTAAAAAAAAAAAAAGACACAATTTACTAAATCAAAGGGGGCAGTTCAAGAAAGTACAGACCAATGTCTCATGAACATCAATTTAAAATAAAAAAAATATTAACAAATTAAATCTGTGTATAAAAAGAATCATACATCATGATCAAGTGGGATTTATTCCAGGTGTGCAAGTTGGTTCAACATTTGAAAACCAATTAATGTAATCCATCACATCAATAGGCTAAAGAAGAAAAATTACATAAATATATGAATAGATACAGAAAAAGCTTTTGACAAAATCCCATGCCCATTTAAGATTAAAATTCTCAGAAGACTAAAAATAGAGAGGAACTTCATCAACTTGATAAAGAATATCTACAAATAATTTACAGCTAACATCATATTTGATGGTGAGAAACTTGAAACTTTCCCAGTAAGGTTAAGAACAAGGTAAATGGTGTGTCCTCTCACCATACTTTTCAACATCATACTGTGTGGAAGGCCTAGGGAGTAAAATGTATACAAATTTGGAGGGAAGAAGTAAAACCATCTTTGTTCAGAGATAACATAATTGTCTATATAGAAAATTGAAAAATGTCAACAAAAAACATCCTGGAACTATTATTTGAGTATAGCAAGATTTCAGGATAGTATAAATCCAGCAATGTTAATATAAAAAAGCCAATTGCTTTCTTATATATCAGCAGTGAACAAGTGGAATTTGAAATTAAAAACACAATACCATTTACTTTAGCTCCGTGAGAATGACATCCTAGCATAAATACTAGCATAAATCTAGCAAAATGTTTATAGGATCTATATCAGGAAAACTGTGAAGCTCTGATCAAAATATTAAAGAAGAACTAATTAAATAGAGTGATATTCCGTGTTTAGGTATTGAAAGATTAAATGTTGTGAAGATGTCAATTCTTACCAACTTGATTTACAGATTTAGTACAATGCCTATCAGAATCCCAGCAAGTTACCTTATGGATATTGACAAACTGATTCTAAACTTTATATGGAGAAGCAAAAGACCCAGAATAGCTAATACAGTATTAAAGGAGAAGAACAAAGTTAAACACACTATTATGTCCACACAGAGACCTCCACACAGATGTTTATAGCAGCTTTATTCGTAGTTGCCAAATGTTGGAAGTAACCAAGATATCCTTCAGTAGGTGAGAAGATAAATAAATTGTGGTCTATCCAGACAATAGAATATTATTCACTAAGAAGAAATGAGCAGTCAAACCGTGAAAAAACAGAGGAGCCTTAAATGCATATTACTAAGTGAAAGAAGCCAATGTAAAAAGGCTACATACGATTTTAACTATATGACATTCTAGAAAAGGCAAAACCACAGAGACAGTAAAAAGTTACATGTTTGCTAGGGGCTAGGGGAGGATGGAATGATAAATAAGCAGAACACAGAATTTTTAGGACATGAAACTACTCTCTATGATACTTGAATGTTGTGTACATGTCCTTATAGGCTATATATTTGTTAAGGTGAACTTTGGGTGAAATGATGTGTCCGTGTAGATTCATCAGTTGGAACAAATGTACTACTCTGGTGGGGGATGATGATAATGGAGAAGGCCACGTGTATTTGGGTGTAAGGGATATGTGGGCAGTCTCTGTATTTTCCATTCAGTTTTGCTGTGAGCCTAAAACTCCTCTAAAAAAGTCTATTTTTAAAAAATGGACAAAGATCTGAATAAACTTTTCTCTAAAGTTAAGATATATAAATGGCCAATAAACATTTCCCCATTAGGGAAATGCAAAATTGAAATCACGTAGTGAAACCATTTTCCACCTACTTGGATGCATTTATGAAAAAGAGAATAACAAGTACTGTTGAGGATGTGGAGAAATTGGAACTTTCACGCAGTGCTGGTAGAATGTAAAATGGTGCAGCTGCTGTGGAAAGCAGTTTGGCAATTCCTCAGCATAGAGTTACCATATGACCTAACAGTTTCACTCCTAGGTATAATATCCTCAAGAGAAATGAAAACATGTCTACACAAAAGCTTGTAGATGAATGTTCATAACAGCATTATTTTTAATATCCAGAAAGTATAAACAACCCAAATGTCCATTAACTGATGAGTGGATAGATATAATGTGGTATATCCATACAGTGCAGTGTTATTTAGCAATAAAAAGGAATGAACTACAGTACATGCTACAACCTGATGAACATTGGAAACATGCTAAGTGAAAGAAGCCAATCTCAAAAGACCACATTGTAGGATCCCATTTTTATGAAATGTCTAGAGTAGGCAATCTATAGATAGAGACAGAGAGTAAATGAGTGTCTTCTTGGGCTGGGGGAGGATGGAGAGTGACTGCTAACTGGTAGGTGGTTTCTTTTTACGGTGGTAAAATGTTTCAAACTTATACAGTGGTGATGGCACAACTTTGTGAATATACTAAAAAGCACTGAGTAGTACACTTTAAATGGGTGAATTTTACGGAAATGTGAGTTAGATCTCAGAAAAGCTGTTATTAAAATAATCAGGTGAGGGGCTCCTGGGTGGCTCAGTTGGTTAAGACTCCCAACTCCAACTTTGGCTCAGGTCATGATTTCATGGTTCGTGGGTTCAAGCGCCGTGTCGGGCTCTGTGCTGACAGCTCAGAGCCTGGAGCCTGCTTCAGATTCTGTGTGTCTCTGTCTGTCTGCCCCTACCCCCGTCATGCTCTGTCTCTGTCTCAAAAATGAAATAAAACATTTTAAAAAATCAGGTGCTCTACGCACTGATTACAATGACTTAGCATTGTAAATGTGAGCGCTGGAATGCAGTAGCAGCAGTAGCAATGCTTCTCAAACTTTAATGGGCTTGTGAATTACCTGGCTATCTTATTAAGTGTAGATTCTGATTCAGGAGGTTTCGGATGGAGTCTGAGATTCTGTTTCTTAATAAGCTCTCAGGGTGTTGATGCTGCTGGGCTGTGACCCATGTTCAGCAAGGCAGTAGATGTTTGTTTCTTCACTGAATGGAGTCAGTCTAAAGAACCTTCCTGGAGCCAGGAGGATTTGGCCACCATTTTGTACGAAGGCAGAACGTGGCTTGGTGGACCAGAGGGCCTTAATGGACAAAATCCCCAGCCTGTGTAAAGACTCAGAGACCAGAGGGGATCTGATATTTGAGGGGATGGGACAGGAGGCCTATTTGTGGAGTTACATGGGTGGGTCCCTGAGTCTTTTACATCTGAGCATTTTCCCTTTTTATGACATTTTCTCTTGCCCTCTGCCTGACATTTTTGGCTTAACTTCTTTCAAGTCTGGACTTAGGTAGATTGTCATGACTAGGGGCCTTGTGAGCTTCTAGGAGGGGAATGATTGATTGACAAGAAATCATTTCAGTATGTGGGTCTTGGGAGTTGGATGTGAGCCCATCAATCAGTAACCATGCCGGGAGAGCCTCCCTAATTGGCTAACCTGAGCTCTGGACAGGGCACAGTCAGACTGACTTAACTGCTTCGATCTAGATGAATAAAGTCATTAATGAGGGAGCAAATAAAGCTATATTTCCAGATGGAACAGGTTAATTATAGTTGTAATTTAGAGCTTTCCTTGTCTTTCCACTTGCACTTTAAGACCAGTTTGGTATTAATGTAAATAATTGCTTGGTTCAGGAGGCAAATATTAAAGCCAAATCATATCTTTCTTTACTCTTAGCATTCATGGTACTCCATAAAGTGCTAAATGATCCTCTAAGCCCAAGTCTAATCTCATCCTTAGTGTTTGCCTTTCTGCACTGTATTCTCTGAGGCTCTGAAAGCATTACTGTTTTGTGCTTCACTAGCATTTGGTTCTGCAGCTTCTCCTGTTACTTTATATAAAGTACTTGCACTCTCCCAGGAGGAAAGGCAATGAAATTGCATGGTCACCTGGAATGTTCTTAACCTCACAGCCCCACAATGAAATTAGAAGTCTTATTTTCTATTTTCCAAATGGAGAGACAGTATAGACTGTGTAGGCAGTAGCATGCTTGACCACTATCTCATGGAGAAGCACTCCCGTGCCTGGCCTAGTTCTCTGAATCTTCCTTAGTTTTTCCTTCAATGGACTTGTCTTGCTTCTCTGAACATGTAGTTTTGCTAGTTTGTTTTGTCTTGTTTTGTTTTGACATGTAGTTTTTTAAACATAATTTTCTGTCTGCTTCCTGGTGTCAAATGGATACTTCTTTCCCAGATTCTTATTAAGTATTTTTCAGGTGTCTGTTTATACTCCCATTTAAGCATCTCCAGGTGGGGTGCTGGTTAATCAGCATACTTATTATCATATTGGAGAGAATTCTGTTCAGTTCCCCCGGTACTCATTGAATGCTTAGTATATGCTCAGCTCTGTTCTGTTCTCCTTGAAACACACAAAGCAGTGTATTCTCCTTGGCTCTGTGGGATCTTCCAGGTTTATGGGATGGGAGCAAGATCTACATAAGCAGGCTAGGAATAGGGTGAAGAAACAAGGCACTTAGGTTGCAAACTTTAAGGAGGCTCTCACATTCAAGGTCATGCAAGTGGAGGATCAGTACCTGACAATGAGTCCCTCCAGTTTTGAGCTCTAGGTCCCTTGCTTACCCCCACCTTAGTCCTGGTCCTGGCTTTTTTTTTTTTTTTTTTTCCCCCTTAGCGTGAACAGGGGAGGGTCAGAGAGAGAGGGAGACACAGAATCTGAAACAGGCTCCAGGCTCTGAGCTGGCTGTCAGCACAGAGCCTGATGCGGGGCCTGAACCCATGAACCGTGAGATCATGACTTGAGCTGAAGTCGGACGCTTAACCGACTGAGCCCCCCAGGTGCTCTGAGTCCTGGTCCTGGCCTTAAGAAGCAGTTAGATCACTTGGCAGTCATGTCTAAGACAACATAAGACTATGAATGAGTGGTATAGAACAGTGCTTCTAAAATATAATGTGCATACAAATCATCTTATTAAAAGGAGGATTCTGGGGGTGCTTAGGTGCCTCAGTCAGTTAAGCATCTGACTCTTCATTTCAGCTCAGGTCATGATCTCACAGTTTGTGGGATCAAGCCCTGTGTCAGGCTCTGTACTGACAGCACACAGCCTGCTAAGGATTCTCTCTCTCTACTCTCTCTGCCTCTCCCCATGTTCACACACTCATGCTCATAATAAGCTTTTTTTTTTTTGTAAAGGATTCTGATCAGTGGGTCTGGAGTGATGCCTAAGATTCTGCATTTCTTCTTCTTCTTCTTTTTTAACTTTTTAAACCTTTATTTATTTTGAGAGACAGAGACAGAGCATGAGCAGGGAAGGGGCAGAGAGAGAGGGAGACACAGGATCTGAAACAGGCTCCAGGCTCTGAGCTGTCAGCACAGAGCCCAATGCGGGGCTCAAACCCACAGACTGCAAGATCATGACCTGAGCCGAAGTCGGACGCCCAACCGACTGAGCCACCCAGGTGCCCCTAAGATTCTGCATTTCTAACAAGCACCTAGATAATGTTGACACTAGATTTGTGCCACACTTTGAGTAAGAAGGAGAAAAATCCATGCTTAAAGCAGAGGGCTAAATTCACTAAGCTAGAAGATCAGGGAAAGCTTCTCCAGAGAAGGTGAAATTGCAGCTGGGTTTTCAAAGGACAAGTTGGGCTTGGATGGGAAAGAAGAGAGAGAAACATGGCAAGCAGAAGGAACGATATGCAAAGGCTAGAAACAGGAATGAGACCCACATGTTTTGGGATAGTGAATAGACTGGTTTGGTTTGGTCCAAGTTGGAAAAATGGAAAGAAGTTTTGCTAGGTAGTATGAAACCCGTATTGGATTGTTTCTTTAGAAATGTGGTCCTTAATTTTCTGTTCAGGTACTGCCCAGGTGGGCATTTCCATTTCTTATATCCACTTGTCCTTCTGGGATACTTGGGTCTCTTTTGTTCTGGGGAGATGAATGCCTGAGTCAGGACACCTGAATATATTCTGTGAGGCATTATGTGAATTAGGAAAAGGGAGGAGGTGGTTGACTTTGTTACCCTGATTGGCTGGGTGAAGCCTTGAGATTTTGTTTTTTGGTTTTTGTTTTCTTTTTTAACTTAGCTGGGACATGTAGAAATCAGAAAGCCCTCCCTAAATAGTGATGGGAGTATACAGTACATACACATAAAGGATGCCTGGTAAATATGTGCTGATTTGAATCAGTAAGAGAGTTCTACCCATTTTACTTTGAACATTCAACCACCCCACCAAAGAATTAACCAGTTGCAAATATCTCTAATGCCAAGGTTGAGAAACCCTCTTCTAAAAGAGGACAAGACTAGAAGATATGAACAGACACTTCTCCAAAGAGGACATCCAGATGGCCAACAGACACATGAAACGATGCTCAGCATCCCTCCTCATCAGGGAAATACAAATCAAAACCACACTGAGATACCACCTCATGCCAGTCAGAGTGGCTAAAATGAGCAAATCAGAGAACTCTAGATGCTGGCGAGGATGTGGAGAAACGGGCACCCTCCTACACTGTTGGTGGGAATGTAAACTAGTACAGCCCCTCTGGAAAACAGTGTGGAGGTTCCTCAGGAAACTAACAATAGAACTCCCCTATGACCCAGCAATAGCACTGCTAGGAATTTACCCAAGGGATACAGAAATGCTGATGCATAGGAGCACATGTACCCCAATGTTCATAGCAGCACTCTCCACAATAGCTAAAACATGGAAAGAGCCTAAGTGTCCATCAACAGATGAATGGATCAAGAAGATGTGGTTTATCTATACCATGGAATACTACATGGCAATGAGAAACAATGAAATCTGGCCATGTGTAGCAACATGGATGGACCTTGAGGGTGTTATGCTGAGCGAAATAAGTCAGGCAGAGAAGGACAAATATCATATGTTTGCACGTATAGGAGGATTAGGAGGAACTTGACGGAGGAACAAGGGGGAGAAGAAGGGCGGAAATGGTGGGGGAAAGGGAGAGAGGCAAACCATGAGAGACTCTTGAATGCTGACAAAAACTGAGGACTGATGGATGTGGGGGGGAGGAGGGATGGGCATGGAGGAGGGCACTTGTGGGGATGAGCACTGAGTGTTTTGTGGAAACTAATTTGACAATAAACTATTTGTAAAAAAAAAATAATAATAAAAAATAAAAGAGGACAAGACTAACAAATAGAACCAGAACTTTGAAGTTGGGAGGCCATACTACTAGTTAATAGCAGAGCAGGGACTAAAGCTTAGTTCACCCTAGTCTAATGTTCTGCCTGATGCCATGAAGCCATTTAGAGCCAGATGGCATTATATGACAAAATATTTTATCTAGCTTCATCTCCCACTAATCCTGATCCATACTTTTTGCTCTAGATGTACTCCTTTATTTGTATGCTATGCAACTTTATTCCTTTGTATTTATGTTAGTCCCATTGCCTGGAACATTTATTTCTCTTATTTTTTTTTTTAATGTCCATATTTTTTTTTTTAATAGTTTATTGTCAAATTAGTTTCCACATAACACTCAGTGCTCATCCCCACAAGTGTCCTCCTCCATGCCCATCCCCCCCTCCCCCCACATCCATCAGTCCTCAGTTTTTGTCAGCATTCAAGAGTCTCTCATGGTTTGCCTCTCTCCCTTTCCCCCACCATTTCCGCCCTTCTTCTCCCCCTTGTTCCTCCGTCAAGTTCCTCCTAATCCTCCTGTACGTGCAAACATATGATATTTGTCCTTCTCTGCCTGACTGATTTCGCTCAGCATAACACCCTCAAGGTCCATCCATGTTGCTACACATGG
Organism: Crocuta crocuta; assembly: GCF_008692635.1. Lineage (NCBI taxonomy): Eukaryota > Metazoa > Chordata > Mammalia > Carnivora > Hyaenidae > Crocuta > Crocuta crocuta. The sequence continues at coordinate 870,567 of NW_027529630.1, forward strand.
CCAGATTTCATTGTTTCTCATTGCCATGTAGTATTCCATGGTATAGATAAACCACATCTTCTTGATCCAGTCGTCCGTTGATGGACCCTTAGGCTCTTTCCATGTTTTAGCTATTGTGGAGAGTGCTGCTATGAACATTGGGGTACATGTGCTCCTATGCATCAGCATTTCTGTATCCCTTGGGTAAATTCCTAGCAGTGCTATCGCTGGGTCATAGGGGAGTTCTATTGTTAGTTTCCTGAGGAACCTCCACACTGTTTTCCAGAGGGGCTGCACCAGTTTACATGCCCACCAACAGTGTAGGAGGGTGCCCGTTTCTCCACATCCTCGCCAGCATCTAGAGTTCTCTGATTTGCTCATTTTAGCCACTCTGACTGGTGTGATGTGGTATCTCAGTGTGGTTTTGATTTGTATTTCCCTGATGAGGAGGGATGCTGAACATCGTTTCATGTGTCTGTTGGCCATCTGGATGTCCTCTTTGGAGAAGTGAAAAATATGGAACGCTTCACGAATTTGCGTGTCATCCTTGCGCAGGGGCCATGCTAATCTTCTCTGTATCGTTCCAATTTTAGTATATGTGCTGCCGAAGCGAGCACTATTTCTCTTATTTTTTCATCTGGATGATATTTCACATCTGCTCCAGGAAGTCTTGCCAATCCCTAACATCCCAGATGGTATCAGAAGCCATTTCTTTATTCTTCCCTAGCTAGTCCTCAGCATATAATAAAAAAGTTTTCTGTATAATATAGTGTGACTTCCTGACTAGGCTGTGAGCATCTTAGGAGTTATATTTACTCTCCTATCCTCGTTGCCTTGCGTAGACATGCAGTATACTGTCAGTCATAGACATGAGACAAAGTAAGTGGTTAGGGGAGAGATCAGTGGGAAAGAGTATTGAGGAAGGTTCCATATAGATTGTAACACTTGAAAGCTTCTTGTAATTCCTTTAAGATAATGATGAATGTATGAGCACCTTATGTTGGACAGGGATAGTTCTAAGACAGTAATGGATTTTTCTCATGGTGTCTTTTACAGGTTGATATGTCAGATCTCTCCCCAGAGGAGCAATGGAGGTAAGTGTGACAGTGTGGCCCCCTTAGGCGGGGAACTGTAAATTAGTCCTACTAATAGAGTTGTATATCTACCCTTTTGCTAACTTGGCTATGGGGAGGCAGTGACTGTTGACCAGTAGGACAGGTCATTTGGGATCTTTCCCAGTACTTGGGTTGCTCCTGGGTAGCTCCTTGAGTCCTGGGGAGTAAATAGGTAATTGCACCAAACAATTTATTTGGATTTAAACACTACTAGTTCTGCCATTTCCTAGCTATGTGATCTTGGGCAAGTTACTTAATTTCTTACTACCTTAATTTTCCCAGTTTGCACCATGAAGATTACAACAGTACATATACCTCATAGAGTTGTTCTGGGGATTAATATATGTGAAATTCTTAGAACAATGCCTGGCATGTGGTAAGCTTCCAGTAAGTGTTAACCTCCTTTGCAGATGATTATCATCATTAACATCATCATTATCCATGAACAGGGCAGAGAGCTCTGGCTGAAAAATGAGATGTGTCTCCTGATCTCAACTCTGCTACTAACATGTTTTGTAACCAGAGTGAGTCAACAAATATTGTCATGATTACTCATCAGTAAAGAACTTTCAGAGTGCTTACCCCACAAACTTCACAAGATAGCTGACCAATGAGCTGAACTTAACCACGTAGACTTTATTAATAGTGCAAAACCCCCCTTCATTTAAATTATAAAAATGAAGAATTGCAAAGATATCAATTTATATGACAAACCCAGCAAGATTTTAGGTGACTTTAGTTTAATATGTACCAGTTGTGTAACTCAGCTATCAAAACATTCCAAAATTTGGAAGATGTTCATAGAAATATGTTATCTGCTTTAGGGGGGTAATAGTGCCACTGTGCTCTGCTTCACTGAGTGCACATTAATTTTGTTGTAAACACTGTATATTAAGAAGATCTTCAGCTAGATCATGTCTAGAAGAAGGCAACCAGGTTTAATGGTTTTCACATTATATTATATGAATAGTGTTGAAAAGATCTAGAACCGTTAGCCCAAAAGGGCACAGAAAAGTGATAGTAGGAAGAGGATAGTGTTTGTTTTTGTTTTTAAAGAAGATCATGACAAATCTTTCCAAGAGTAGCATTGGGAAAGAAGAGTGAATATATCCTTTGTTGTTCCAGAGTATAAGATTAGGTCCAACAGATTGGAGCTATCGATAGATATTTTGTCTCGTTATCAGAGACATCTTTAATAATTGTGGTGTAGTGAACTTCTGATGGTAAAGCATTGGAATTTTATTCCTTCATAACACATGTGAGCACCTACAATGTGCTGGACACATAGTTCTCTAAACAATGTGCTGGACACATAGTTCTCTAACTACTAAGAGGCAAATGTTCTCAGCCAGTGGAAGTATTCAAAGATTATAAAGATAATGTTTACATTGGGTGGGAACCTGAACCAGATGACTTCTCTGGTCTTTTCTAGATATTTCTTTGTTTTTTTATTGTGTATATCCATTCAGTCATATACTGTCTGAGAACACGAAATTTATCTCTTGTTATCTTTATAATTCACCACAGCTTAGGTTTTTAAAATGCCCTTTGCCCTTTTAGTTTAACTTATCCTCACAATAACCCTATGAGGGAGGCATCAAAGATATGGACACCTTTTGACAAATGAAGAAATTGTGATGTAGAGATATGAATTTTCTTGGCCAAGGCCACATGGATAATATCTGAACCTAAGTTTCCGACTTCTACTCCATATTTTCTTTTTGTCAGATTCTCCTACCTAGGATAAACCCTTGGGTGCTGTGGCTGGCTGCTTACATTTGGCTGCCCACTCCCCCCACTATGTTTCCTCCCTAACATTTTATTATGAAAACTCTCAGAAAAATTTAAGGAATTACACAGTAAACACCTTTACACCCACCACCTAAATTCTGCAATTAACTTTTTGCCTTATCATTTATCTCTCTGTAATTCATTGCATTGGGTTCTTCTTCCATAGTCTCTCATTGCCCTTGGGAACTTTATGAAGATGCCATTTATGTTGTCCTATCCCTATCTCCCTAATACTCCCATGTGAGGAGAATTTACATAAAAGCTCCTGACTACAGGCTATATTTATATTTAGTTTTCTAACTCCTTCCTTATTTCTCTCTGTTGGCTGACTCTGACCCAAAATGGTAGGATTGTCTATTCTGCGTTCGTAGAGGAAGCATTTTGCCTGTATTGGCCAAGGGAATCACTTGTTGCCAGTCCTCTGGACCAGAGAATGCCAGCCTTAGATACAATAAGAATTTTCAGCTGTACTCCTCTTTGAGCCCTTGAAGAGGCTGTTTACCTGTGGATGCTGATGGTAAAGTCACTGTTGGATTAGTATAAATCTGAAGCAGCCCAGGTTTTTCAGACATTAACTAGTCTTCATGATCCCTGGTCTTGACAGAGAGGGTGGGACAAATAAAGCAAGACTTTAACCCTGGAATTAGTACACGTCTGCAGTATTACTTCTTTATTGGTGTCATAAATATCACTGACTAGGATTATGAGACTTTGTGACAATAACCTTCTCTTTGGGTTACTTTCTCCTACCAGTGACAGGTTGAGATAGGACTGAAATGGGCAGCGACAACAGGCTTCTCCTGGGACCTCTTTCCTACAGGAAAGATGTTAGCTGTTTCTGCTCTTGTGGGTGGGCAGCAGACAACCCACCTTTGACTCTAGTAGGCTGAGCTTTTGACTGGGGCCCACAGAGCTCCTATTCTATCCCCAAATGCCTGTTCTCTAAAGTGTGTTTTTCTAGCCTCTAATTTGTACAGTACCTCGTAGCTGCAAAGCACAAGAATATGTTCTGAGCTATGGACTGGTGGGATATCCCTGGAAAGCATTGCTCTTTTACCATCACACCATCCCTGACCTGACTCACCTCATCTGTTTGGCTTTCAGGGTTGAGCATGCACGCATGCATGCCAAGCACCGGGGCCACGAAGCCATGCACGCTGAAATGGTCCTCATCCTCATCGCTACTTTGGTGGTGGCCCAGCTGCTCCTGGTGCAGTGGAAACAAAGGCACCCCCGCTCCTACAATGTAAGCCATTTTGCATCTTACTTCTTTGTATGACACTCATCAAAGACCCTTAGTATTCTGGGGTCCAGCCTAACCCAGGCCACATATAGGCAGGGAATAGACGATAGTAATAAACTTTATGAATGAATGGTGAAGAGTGTATGGCAAGTATGTGTTGAAGAGGCAGGTGATTCAGATGGTAAAGTAGGGATAGAATCTAAAACTACTTTCATGGCCAGAAAAGGTAGGTCTTCCCTTTTAAACATCTTGGGACAGATTCATGAAGGAGGCATTCATCAGGAACTATTCAAATAAAAGGAGAGGCGATTACTTTATTGGGAACACCAAGCCTCCAAGTAAATATTACAGGTAGGATTTAGATTAATTAAAAAAAAAAAAAGAGGGGCTCCTGGGTGGCTTAGTCGGTTAAGCGTCCGACNGGCATTAATAGAGGAAGTGAAGAACAAAACATAAAACATACAGAAAATATATAGCTAAATGGCAGAAGTAAAGCCTCCCTATTGGTAATTACTTTAAATGGATTGATTCTATTAAAAGGCAGAGATTGGCAGACTGGTTTAAAAAAACCCATGAGAGGGGTGCCTGGGTGGCATAAGAGTCAGTCAAGTATCCAACTCTTGATTTTGGCTCAGGTCATGATCTCATTGTTTGTGAGATCAACCCTGCATCAGGCTCAGTGCTTATAGTGCAGAGCCATCTTAGGATTCTCTCTCTCCCTCCGTTTCTCCCCTGCTCACGCATACATGCTCACTTTCTCTCTCAAAATAAATAAATAAACAAAAAAAGAAAAAACCTGGGCACCTGGGTGGCTTGGTCAGTTAAGCATCCAGCTTCGGCTCAGGTCATGATTTCACAGTTTGTAAATTTCAGCCTCTTGTTGGACTCTGCACTGATAGCTCAGGACCTGGAGCCTGCTTTGGATTCTTTGTTTCCCTCTCTCTGCGCAACCCCCTGCCCCTCCTTGTGTGCTCACTGTTGCGCTCGCTCTCTCTCTCTTTCTCTCTCTCTCTCTTCTCTCTTTCTCTCTCTCTCTCTTTCTCTCTGTCAAAAATAAATAAACATAAAAAAAAAACACCATGAGAGACACACTTTAGACACAAAGACACAGAGATTAAAAGTAAAAGGCTAGAGAAAGATAATGCACATGATAATCAAAAGAGAGCTGGGGTGGCTTTTAAATATCAGACCAACAGACTTTAAATCAAAAAAATTTACAAGAGACAGAGGGCATTATATATTGCTAATATACCTAACAAAGGAGCCCCAATATTTGTGAAGCAAAAATTGACAGAATTGAAGAGAGAGATGGACAGTTCCACAATAAGAGTTCAGTAACTTACTTTCAGTAATGGATAGAATAACCTGATTAGAATATCAATAGTTAATAGCAGACTTGAGCAGCATTAAAATTACCAGTTAGACCTAACAGACACACAGGGCATACTCTAACCAACAACAGCAGAATATGTACTCTTCTCAAGTGCACATTGACTGTTCTCCAGGATAGGACAGATGTTAGGCCACAAAACAAGTCTCAAAAAATTTGAAAAGATTAAAATCATAGATTTGACTACTGTGGATTAGGACATGGCAGATGTAGTGTACTGGATTTTTTCTTAGAAGTTTTTAACCTTTTCAGGGATAACCCTTTTTTAACATAAAAACTTGACAAACACCCACATGATAATACTTTGTAAAGAATATATGAACTCATATATGATAGTAACAATAGCTAGTGTTTATTGAATTCTTACTGTGCCAGACATTGTTCTTAAGTAACTTGCTCCAGTGATAAAACCATTATTTGAACCCAAACAGTTTTACTCCAGAGTTTTTTAATCTTAATACCTAATGGTTTTTTTGCTCTAGTATATGCTTTTCAGACCTCTGGTAATATGGCCAGATATGCCCAGGGGTCTGTAGCTCACATGATATGAACTGCTGTACTATCTCATTTAATCTTCCTAGTAGCCCGTAAGTTAAGTACCGTAAACAAACTGAGGCCCATAGAATTGAGGCATAAAGGGCATACTAACAGAGCCAGGATTTGAATCCAGGTCTTTTGTTTGATATTTCATAATTTCTATTGTACTGTAGGTTGCTTGAAGCAATAAGCAGCCAGGGAACCGAGAGGTAACCTAAGAGCATAGGAGGAAGAGAGGCTAACCTTTGCCCTTGAACAGACACAGGTTCTGAACCTTACTGGCCTGTAGCCCCCTCAGGTGTTACATGTACCACAAATAGAGACATCTGTAACTTCAGGTCACAGTGCATTAAATGACTACATGACACCAAGTCTTTTTGGACCGGAGACCATCTAGCAGGCTAAGCCACCAAAGTGTGGCTCCACGTCTGGACCGTGGTCACACTTTGCCCTGTTACCTGAGACAAGTCACTTGTTTGTCAGTATTATAGTGCCTACTTTATAAAATGGGGATTACCAAGATGGTTGAATTAAGCCTGAAAAAATAAGACCACTCATAAACAAAATGTAGAATGAAAACCCCCTTGGCACTTCTATGCTGGTATTTAAAGATAATCTTAATTATATAATGGTGGCTAATCAGAGATTTTTAAAAACCTCTAAAGGAAGTGAGGATGCATATATGTACTACTTGGTTTTCGATAAATACTTTTTTTAAGCTGTGGGATCCTTTTTTCACATAATACCTTAGGGAACAACCCAGTATGGAAAACAGTTAAGAGGCTGCTCTACTTGATACAGGGTTGGGTAACTCTGACCTCTTTGCTTCCCAGGAACAAACATAGGACTCATCAGAGTGTTAGAAAACCACTGATAATGTCATTCATTAGTTAATCCTTAATAGGAAATGTGACTGTAACTTAGTGAAGTCAGTTGTATAAGGAACATGCACAATTATCTCATTACTGCCATACCCTGTAAACATTATGCTGAACTTCACTGGTGAGCGACATGCTAACATTATAAAATATCTTGAACTGAGAAAATGTAAACCCATATCTTTCAAAAATTAGGAAAGGAAATCTGTAATGTCCTGCTTTATGCTGCTGTTAATACAATAATGATCTAGATTGTTTTTAAACTTTTATTAACTTGTGTACAATGAATATTCTTACTGCTTTAATTAAAATACGAACTTTGGGGCTGCCTGAGTGGTTCAGTTGGTTAAGTGTCTGACTCTGTTTCAGCTCATGATCTCATGGTTCGTGGGTTCGAGCCCCACATTGAGCTGTGTGCTGACAGTGCAGAGCCTGCTTGGAAATCTCTTTCCCTCTCTGCCCCTTCCCAGCTCGCATCCACTCTCTTTCTCAAAATAAATAAACTTAAAAAAATAATAAATACTAACTTTGGAAGAAGAAAATTTTACAAGATCCTTTTACACAGTGATGTCTCCTGTCCTTTTTCAAGTTTATCCGAACTCAGAGCTGTCTGCCATGGAGGCAGTATAATAAAATGGAGCCAGCCCAGTCTGACTTGATTAGTCAGTGCTCACAGTTCTTAGCTCTATGATTTTCTATCTCTCTGAGCCTGTTTTTCTTATCTCTAAGTTGGGGTGTTACCTACCTCATGGGCTGTGAAGATTATATAATATTTTATGGCAGAGTCTTTTGTAAACTGTAAAGCTAATGTTAGTGACTATTGTTGCTCCCACTCCTAAGAGAAGAAGCTCAAGACATAAAAATGTTTTCAGATCCTATTTTATGTGGAAGAGGAATAGAATTGCATTTTTATTGAGAATAATTTCATATAACAAAATTCACTGTTCTAACGATTTTAAAGTATATAATTCAGTGGTTTTTAGCACATCCACAGTGTTGGGCAGCCATTGCTGAACATTTTCATCACCCCAAAAGGAAACTCCATATCCATTAAGTAATCACTTCCCATTTCCCCTTCCCACCAGGTCCTGGCAACCTGGCAATCTGTTTTCTTTGTATTTGCCTATTCTGGATATGCACGTAAATGGAATTATACAATATGAAACATTATACAGTATGTCTGGTTCCTTTCACATAGTATAATGGTTTCAGGGCTCAACAGGGTCATAGTATCAGAACTTTATTCCTTTTTATGGCTGAATAATATTCTATTGTATGGATATGCCACATTTTGTTTATCCATTCATCAGTTGATGGACATTTGGGTTGTTTCTACCCTTTAGCTATTGTGAATAGTGCTGCTATAAGCATTCGTTATAAACTTTTTTTTGAACACATGTATCCAATTCTTCAGTATGCCCTAGAGTAGAAGTGCTGGAGTAGAGGTGCGGGATATACTCTGGAGTAGAACTGTTTAACTTTTTGACAACTGCCAAACATTTTTCCATAGCAGCTATACCATTTAACATTCTAACCCACAATGCATTGGGTTCCAATTTCTCCACCTTCTTTTCTCTCTTTTTCTTAAGTTTATTTATTTATTTTGAGTGGGAGAGGGCAGAGAGAGGGAGAGAATCCCAATCAGGCTCCGCAAGGTCAGCGCAGAGCTCAATATTATCAGTCCCATAAACTGTGAGATTAGGATCTGAGCAGAAATCAAGGGTCAAGTGCTTAACTGACTGAGCCAACCAGGCATCCCCAGTTTCTCCACATTCTCACCAACACTTGTTCTTTTTCTTTTCTCTTCTCTTTTTTTTTATTATAGTCACCCTAGAGGGCATGAAGTAGTATCTCATTGTGGTTTGATTTGTGTTTCCCTAATGACTACCGATGTTGAGGATATTTTGATGTGCTTATTGGCCACATGTATATCTCTTTGGAGAAATCCATGGAGAAATCTCTTTGACTGTTTTTTAACTGTGTTTTTGTTTTTGTTTTGTTTTCCCTTTTTGTCTCTTTATTGTTGAGTTGTAAGAGTTCTTTATATAGTTTGGATACTAGAACATTATTAGATATGTGATTTATAAATATTTTCTCCCATCCTGTGGATTGCCTTTTTACTGTTTTGATAGTGTCCTTTGATGTGTAAACATTTTGAAGTTTGATGTCCAATTTATTTATTTTTCTTTTTTGAATGGATATATTTGATATGTAACATTGGTTACATTTAAGTTGTTCAACATGTTAATTGACACATTTATCTATTATAATAGGATTCCTGCTATAGCAACATTTAGCACCTCTATCACATCATGTAATTAATTATCCTTGTTTTTACGAGAGACAGAGACAGAGTGCAAGCAGGGGAGAGGCAGAGAGAAAGAGGGAGATACAGAATTTGAAGCAGGCTCCAGGCTGTGAGCTATCAGCACAGAACCTGATGCAGGGCTTGAACTCAACAAACCATGAGATCATGACCTGAGCTGAAGTCGGAGGCTTAACTGACTGGGCCACCAGATGTCCCATTAAACCTATTTTTTTTTTTTTTTTTTTTTTTTTTTTTTGTTTTTTTTTTTTNNNTTTTTTTTTTTTTTTTTTTTTTTTTTACTTTGTTGCTTATGCTTTTAATGTTATATCTAAGAATCCATTGTCAAATCCAAGATTATTAAGCTTTTATCTTTATCTGCTTTTTGAAGAGTTTTATATTTTTAGCCTTACTTTTAGGTCTTTGGTCTATTTTGAGTTACTTTTTGTAAGTGGTATGAGGTAAGGGTCTAACTTCATTTTTTTGCATAAGGATAGATCTAGTAAATCATACAATATTTATTCTCAAACTGACTTAGCATTTATACTGTCTAGATCCATCCATGTTGTTGCAAATGGCAGGATTTTTTGTGGTTGAGTAATATTTGTGTGTGTGTGTTTGTGTGTACACACACATACACGACATCTTCTTTATTCATGTTTTGATCGACACTAGGGCTGGTTCCATAATTTGGCTATTGTTAATAATGCTGCAATAAACATAGTAGTGCATATATCTTCTTCTTCTTCTTTTTTTTTTTTTTTTAAGTTTATTTATTTTGAGAAAGAATACCAAGCAGGCTTCATGTTGTCAGCGTGGAGCCTGACACAGGGTTTGATCCCATGAATCATGAGACCATGACCTGAGCCGAAATAGGAGTCAGATGCTTAACTGACTGAGCTACACAGGCATTCCTGCGTATATCTTTTTTTTTTTTTTTTAAATGTTTTATTTATTTCTAGGAGAGAGAAACAGCGTGAGCAGGGGAGGGTCAGAGAGAGAGGGAGTCACAGACTGAAACAGGCTCCAGGCTCTGAGCTGGCAGTCAGCACAGAGCCCGACGCGGGGCTCGAACCCACGAACCGCGAGATCATGACCTAAGCGAAAGTCGGAAAGTCGGATGCTTAACCGACTAAGCCACCCAGGCGCCCCGCCTGCGTATATCTTTTTAAATTAGTGTTTTGTATTCTTTGTATAACTAACTCAGGAGTGGAATTACTGGATCATATAGTAATTCTATTTTTAATTTTTTGAGAAACTCCATACTGTTCTCCACAGTGGCTATACCTGTCTTCCCACCAACAGTGTGCAAGGGTTCCTTTTTCTCCACATTCTCACCGACATTTATTACTTGTTTTATGGTTGTTTTTGTACTTCCTCTCTGTTCCTTTCTTCTCTTGTTCTTTTTTTCTTATGGTTTATTAGCTTTCTTTAATGATATTCTTGGATTCCTTTCTCTTAATTTTTTGCATATCTATTACTGGTTTTTGATTTGTGGTACTATTTGGTTTATATATAACATGTATATAGCAGTCTAAGTTAGGTTGATGGTCGCTTGAGTTTCAACCCATTCTTTATTCCTTCTCCCCCACATTTTAGGTATATGGTGTCATACTGTGTCCTTTTATTTTGTGACTCCATTGACTGATTTTTATAGATGTATTTAATTTTACTACTTTTGTGTTTCCTACTTTTCTTACTCTTTCTTATGGTCTTTCCTTTCAACTCAAAGAATCCTCTTTAACATTTGTTGTAGAGCTGGTTTAGTGGTGATGAGTTTTTTTTAACTTTTGTTTGTCTAGGAAAGACTTTATTCTATTCTAAATGATAGCCTTGCTAGATAAAGTATTCTCATTTGCAGTTGTTTTTTTTTTCTAGTACCATAAATATATCATGCCATTCCCTTCTGGCCTGCAAAGGGTGTGCTGAAAAATCACACACTTAGTGATAAGCTGATAGGTAACCATATGGGTTTCCCTTGTATGTAACAATTTTCTCCTGCTGCTTTGGAAATTCTCTCTTTATCGCTACCTTTTGCCATCTTAATTGCTACATGTCTTGGTTGTGGACCTCCTTGGGTTGATTTTGTTGGGGGATAATCTATGCCTCCTCTATCTGGATTTCTGTTCCTTCCCCAGATGTGGGAAGTTTTCAGGTATTATTAAATAGGTGAAGTAAATTTTCTGTCCCTTTTCTCTCTCTCCTTATGGGGTCTCTAGAGTGCAAATGTTACTATACTTGGAGACGTTGCTGAATTTCTTAAGTCTCATTTTTGTTTCCCCTCTCTCCTGCTCTACTTGATTGCTTTCCATCACTCTCTCCTCCAGGTCACTAATACAGTCGTCTGCTTCCTCTAGTCTACTATTTATTCCATCTAATATATTTTAACATCAGCTGCTGAGTTCTTCATCTCTAATAGTTCTTTTTTTATGTCTTATGTCTTTTTGTTAAGGGCTCACTGATGTCTTTACTCTTTCTCAAGTCCAATGAGTAACTTTATGACCATTACTGTAAATTATCAGACATATTACTTATCTCCACTGCATTTAGCTCTTTTGCTGTGATTTTGTCTTTTTCTTTCATTTGGGACATATTCTTTGGTCTCCTAATTTTGTAAAATCTCTGTGTCTGTTTCTGTGTGTTAAAAAAGCAAGCTACATTCCTTGCTCTTGAAAGTAGTAGCCTCATTATAAAGAGGTTCAGGAGTACCCTGCAGCGTGGTGTCCCCTGTTCACTAGAACCTGTTACTTCAGGAGTGTCTCCAGTGTGTGTTGATGAACCCTACTTTTGTGGCTAGGTCACATTTGCCTTAAGTCCAGTCCTCTGCAGTGAGTCTCTTTGCCTCTTTTGGGCAGGATTTGGTCCCTGTGCTAGTAGGGAAGTCTGGGGCTGCCTTTGGTTTGAGCTGAGTGAGACCAGGCATTTGCCAGAGATGCAGTAGCACCGAACTGCAGGATGCTTTCTCTGTGCTGTCCCCTGAGAAGCTTTCATTGATGAGTGGGGCCTGAGTCAGACCAAATGTCTGCCCTCAGGCCACTGTTTGGGCTGAGTTGGAGTGGTATAAATGGTTATTTTTCCTTCTCCCTGAGGCAGGAATCACTTTGGAGTGGTGCTCACTCTTGTTGGGCCTGCTTGTACACTGCTGGGCTTATAGCACTATTTTGGATGGGATCCAGCTACGAAAGTATTGGATGGGAGCAGTTCCTCAGGAAAACGTGAGGTGGGGTACAAAATGCCAGTGAGGCCCACACAGTTTTGCTGTGTGAAGGGACCTGGACCTGAGACCTGGCTGGAGGGTGCATGGCCACAGAACACAAGACAGGGACACTGTTAGCAAGTTGAGTGAATTTTGGCCACTGTGCTGATTCCTGCATGTATCTATGTGTCTAGGTTAGGGGATGGAGGAGAGGAATGGTGTCAGCAAGCTCCTTTGTTCCTGAAGAAGTCTCCTAAAAATCCCTGCTCCCCCAGCAAATATGCTGAGATTAATAAATAAATCTCCTTCCTGTGTACCACAGGTGTTTTTCAAGGTGCTGGTTCTGTGCTGTATTTCTGTAGGGCTGTTTGTTGTGCTGTCTCTTTAAGGGCAGAGACTCAGTTTCCTGGCTGAGGAAACTGGCTCTGCTGAGCCCTCTGATTTTTAAAGTTCCAGCTGGTAAGCCTGGCTAGTTGTAAGAACTCATGAAAGTAGGACACTCAGATTTTCAAAGCAAATGTTACAGGGATTCATCTTCCCTATGCAGGTTATCCAGGCCTGCGGTGCTTGGTGAGAGGAATGGTTTTTCTCCCCTCTCTAGGCTCCTTGTGCCCCTTCCTCCCAATGGATAATCCCGTAGGTCCATTTAGCTCCCTACCTTGTCTCCACCCTTCCTACCCTCTTCAACGTGGCCTCTTCTCTACATGTAGCTTTGGAGAGTCCATTCTGCCAGTCTGTGGATTGTTTTCTAGGTTATGTATGCCGATAAGGGTTTTATGTAGTTCTGTCTGTGGGATGAGGTGAGCTTGGAATATTTCTATTCAGTCCTCCCTGGAGGTCTCAACACCACACTTTTGATTACTATAGAACCTGGTAAGTTCTGAAATTGGGAAGTGTGAGTCCTCTAAATTTGTTCTTTTTCCAGATTGTTTTGATTATTCTTTGTCCCTTGTGATTTCTTATTAATTTTAAGATGAGTTTTTCCATTTCTGCAAAAAAAGGCAGTTGTGATTTTGATAAAGATTGCACCTGAATTTGTAGATTACTTTGGGGAGTATTACCATTATAATACACAGTATTAATCTTACCATTTGTGACTATGAATTGTCTTACTTATTTAGATCCTTTTTAATTTCTTTCATTAATGTTTTATAGTTTCAAATATATGTGTTGTGCCTCCTTGGTTAAATTTATTTTTGATGCTATTTTGAATGGAATTGTTTTCTCAATTTTCTTTTTGTGTTATTCATTGTTAATATATAGAAATATAGCTGATTGTGTGTTGATGTTGTGTCTTGCAACTTGGCTGAATTTGTTTATTCTAATAGTTTTTTGTGTGGATTTGTTAGGATTTTCTATATATGACTTCTTATCCAATTGGATTTTTTTTTCTTTTCTTAATTGCTCTAGATAAAACTTCCAGTACAGTGTTGAATAGCAGTGGTGAAATGACCATCCTTACCTTTTTCTTTATCTTAGAGGGAAAGGTTTTTTTTTAATTAATTTTTTAATTAAAAGTTTTAATTTTTTTGTTTATTTTGAGAGAGAGAAAGAGAAAGCATGCTCACATGAGCAGGGGAGGGGCAGAGAGAGTGGGAGAAAGAATCCCAAACAGGCTCCCCACTATCAAGTGTAGTGAACCATGAGGTCATGCCCTGAACCAAAATCAAGAGTTGGATGTTTAACCTAACTGAGCCCTTTAGAGGGAAAGCTTTTAGTCCTTAATCTTTAAGTGTGTGAGCTGTGGGTATTTCATAAATGTTATTTATCATATTGAGGAAGTTCCCTTCTGTTTCTAGTTTGTTGAGGTGTTTTTGTTTTTTTTTTTTTTAATCAGGAATGAGTGTTGGATTTCTCAGATACTTTTTCTACATCAGTTGAGAAGATCATGTGGTGCATTCCTGGAATAAATCCCACATGGTCATGGTTGTATAATCCTTTTCATATGCTGCAGGATTCAGTTTGCTAGTATTTTGTTGAGAATTTTCGTCTCTATCTTCATGAGGGATGTTAGTTTGTAGTTTTATTGTTGTGTGTGTGTGTTCCTTTTTGTGTTTGTCTACCTTTGATATCAAGATAATGCTGGCCTCGGGGAATGAGTTAGGAAGTGTTACCTTTTTTTGCTTTTTGAAGAATAGAATTTCGATGCAGTTTAAAATCCCTTGAAGTGGGAGTCAGGTGATATAAGATCTATTTCTAACGCTGTTGTTAATTAGCAATGGACCTTGGACACATTACTTATTCCCTCTAAGCCTGTCTTTCCTCATGTTCATGTTTCCTCTTTAAAGCAAGTGGTTAAGACTGCATGATTGCTAAAGTCTCTTCAAACTTTAACATATTTTTCTATTGTTATTTTATAGGTCCAGATTAAAGCTATGGAATGAGTTTTAAGAATGTAGATTTTGGCTAAATATTATTTAAAAATTTTCAGGGCATCTGGGTGGCTCAGTTGGTTAAAAGTCTGACTCTTGATCTCAGTTCAGGTCTTAATTTCAGGGTCATGAATTCAAGCCTGGTGTTAGGCTCCACTCTGGCTGTGGAGCCTACTTAAAAAAATTTTTTGGGGGGGCGTCTGGGTGGCTCAGTCGGTTAAGCGTCCGACTTTCACTTCGGTCATGATCTCGCGGTTCGTGGGTTCGAGCCCCGCGTCAGGCTCTGTGCCGACTGCCAGCTCGGAGCCTGGAGCCTGTTTCGGGGTCTGTGACTCCCTCTCTCTCTGACCCTCCCCTGCTCACGCTGTCTCTCTCTCTCTCTCTCTCTCCTAGAAATAAATAAAACATTTAAAAAAAATTTTTTTTGGTGGGGGCTGCCTGGGTGACTCAGTTGGTTAAGCATCTGACTTCGGCTTGGGTCATGCTCTCACGGTTCGTGAGTTTGAGCCTCACGGAGGGAACTGTGCTGATAGCTTGAAGCCTGGAGCCTGCTTCAGATTCTGTGTTTCCCTCTCTCTCTGTCCCTCCCCTGCTCGTGCTCTGTCCTTCTCTCTGACTCAAAAATAAATAAACANGATCTCGCGGTTCGTGGGTTCGAGCCCCGCGTCAGGCTCTGTGCCGACTGCCAGCTCGGAGCCTGGAGCCTGTTTCGGGGTCTGTGACTCCCTCTCTCTCTGACCCTCCCCTGCTCACGCTGTCTCTCTCTCTCTCTCTCTCTCCTAGAAATAAATAAAACATTTAAAAAAAATTTTTTTTGGTGGGGGCTGCCTGGGTGACTCAGTTGGTTAAGCATCTGACTTCGGCTTGGGTCATGCTCTCACGGTTCGTGAGTTTGAGCCTCACGGAGGGAACTGTGCTGATAGCTTGAAGCCTGGAGCCTGCTTCAGATTCTGTGTTTCCCTCTCTCTCTGTCCCTCCCCTGCTCGTGCTCTGTCCTTCTCTCTGACTCAAAAATAAATAAACATTAAAAAATTAAAAAAAAATTTTTTTTTCAACAGTGGGAGCTGTTGCACAGTAAAATGAACTGTCTTAGGAATGGTTTTCTACCACACTATGGGGTTTTTGGTTTTTTTGTTTTGTTTTTGTTTTTTGTTTTTTTAATATTATTTTAGAGGGTGAGGGAGAGAGTGCACTCAAGTTGGGAGAGGGGTATAGGGAGAGAATGAATCTTAAGCGGGCTCCATGATGAGCCTGACGCGGGGCTCATAGGTCCTAGGATTGTGATCTGAGCTGAAATTTAGAGTTATGTGCTCAACCGACTAAGCCTCCCAGGTGTCCCACAAGCTATATGTTTTAGGAGGGATTAAACAACCTCCTATCAGGGATGTTGAGTAAGGGATTTTTGTGATTTTTTTTTTCTTTTTATGGACTAGCTGACTGGACTTCTTTTAAGTTTTCCCTCTCAGCTTTAAAATCTGTAACCTGTATAATTACCAAAAACAGTGAAGGCCTGTTCTTAGAGGACAAAGCCAAGCTGTCTAGAGGCAGGGTGAGGTTTTGTTCTGTTTTTATTTTGGGTTCTGATTATAAATGTTATATGTGTTATAAAAAATTCAAATAATATATATGTGACACAGAAATCAAAAGCGTCCAGAGAAAACTGCTCTTTGTTAACACTGTTACGCTTATAGATTTTTCTATGCGTATATTGATATTTATATATTTTTTAATGTTTATGACATCATTAGGTTCTGCAGTATTTTCACCTAATACTGTCTCTCAAATACCTATATATATTAGCATGTCATCCTCTTAAATAGTAATGTATGGTATTTTTTTTTAAAGACAGACTGTTAAAAACTGTTTTTTTAAATGTTTATTTTTGAGAGTGAGAAAGAGAGACAGCATGAGCAGGGGAGGGGCAGAGAGACAGAGAGACAGAGACCCAGAATCTGAAGCAGGCAGCAGGCTCTGAGCTGTCAGCACTGAGCCCAGTGTGGGGCTTGAACTTGTGAGCCATGAGATTATAACCTGAGCCAAAGTCGGGCACTCAACCGACTGAGCCACCCAGGAGCCCCTATAGTATTCTTTTAAATAGATTTTTTAAAATATTTATTTTTGAGAGAAAGAAAGAGAGCGTGAGTGGAGGAGGGGCAGAGAGGGGGACAGAGGATCTGAAGTGGTCTGTGCACTGACAACAGTGAGCCCAATGTGGGGCTTGAACTCCCTAACTGTGAAATCATGACTTGAGCCAAAGTTGGGTGTTCAGCTGACTGAGCTACCCAGGTATCCCTCTTTTATGTAGATTTTTAAAAAGATTCTAACCTACCTCTGCTGATAGACACCTTTTAATTAAATTTATCATAGTTACAATTCACTTATTACATATATAATTTATCTTACATATATATCTTACATATATAACATAATATACATGATAAACTTTTTACATATATAATACACATAGCTGGGCAAGCATTTCTGTAAAATGAATTCCTAGAAATGGAATTACCTATTCAAAAGATAGACACATTTTAATTATTAATGGAGCTTGTCAGATTGCCTTCTCAAAAAGTTATAGCCAACTTACAGTCCCACCAACAGAAGTTAATGGTGCTATTACCCAGTATTGAAGAGAATATAGGAAATCAATATCTTTAATAATCTTTGTCAATCTAATTAAGGGTAAAAATATCTAATTTATGAAGTATTTCTTTATTAGTACAAATATATTCTCCCATAATAAGTTACCTTTTCATTTTGTTGATGATTTCCTTTACTGTGCAAAAGCTTTTTATTTTGGTGTAGCCCAGATAGTTTATTTTTGCTTTTGTTTCCCTTGGCTGAGGAGACATATCTAGAAAAATGTTGCTAAGGCTGATGTGTAAGAGATTATTATCTTATATTTTTGGTTTTATTTTTATATTGAGTTTTATGTTTTCAGGTCTCACATTTAGGTCCTTAGTAATTAGAGAAACACAGGTTAAAACAATGAGATATCACTGTACACCTATTAGATTGGCTAAATACTAGAAAGCTGGATATGTTCAACTATTGGCAGGTATCAGAGGCTTTAGGAACTTTTGTGTGTTCTTCGTAGGTCTGAAGACTAGGGCAGGCATTATGGAGAGCACCAGGGCACTATTCAGCCAGCCGGAATATACACCTATTCTGTGGCGTATCCTAAGGGTACACATGAGAAGGGGTTCATTTAAGTGTTAATTATGGCAGTTAATTGAAGAGTTGTAGGCAACCTGGATCTTGTCTCTGAATAAAAAGGTAAAATGTGGTGGATGCAAGTCATGATGCTTCATAGCAATTAAAAGCCGCACATTAGGTTTACCCATAAGGACCTGTGGATCTTAAAAGCAGAATACTGAGTGGAAAACATAACAAACGGAAACAAATTTATTAGTTAGTGCCAACTAATAAATAAAATGACATGCACAAAAAATAGTTTGTAAGAACAGATACAAACAAAAATATATATGTTAAGCACATTAGAATGTCTGTGGGGTGAAGAATGGGAATAAAAAAAGAATCAAAACAAAACAGTTCCCCAGAGTATGTTGTGTAAAGGAGAGGGACTGAGATTGTTGTTGGGTAGTAGAAACATGAACTGTTTGAGATTAGCTGTCAGAGCTTTAAAAATGGTTCTTGGCATGCATGCTGAGGAGTGATGGAATTAATTGATAAGGCTCTGTTTCTCTCAAATGAATGAAATATTCTGTTCTTCACTAGTGCTAGTTGGCAGCCCAGCCTTTCAGTGGGCACACATGACCACAGAGTGGAAAAACACTAGCTCTATTCTCCTAGACCATGTCTCTCAATAGGGAGACTATTCACATTTTGGGCCAGATAATTCTTTATTTTTGTGGGGGACTGTCATGTGCACTGTAGGATGTTTAGCAGCATGCCTGGTCTCTACCTACTAGATGCCACTAGCATCAGTAGCATCCCCTCCCCTGATCATGATGACTAAAAATGTCTCCATACTTGGTCAAATGTGCCTGGGTAGGAAATTCACCCCTTACAAGAAGCACTGTCCTAGAGTAGCATGTTGCCAGTCATTAGACTGATTATGAGCAAGTATGCCAATTGGTTTCACTGTGAAAGGTATCAACTATCTCTTTGTAACTTGGGAGTTCATCCTCTAAGTTGAAAGAAGAAAAACTTCATCTAAATTACCTGTTATTTGGGAGTAGAAGGTCCTACTGTTTTCTGTATTTCAGTATCAGAGTTCTGTTCTTTTCCATATAACAGTAGTGGTAGTAATACTACCTTAAGCTGTGTATAGTTTCAATTTGTTGACATTTAAAAAAAGTACTTAATCTGATATCTCGTTGGACCCTCATGGCAGCTTTATATGATAGTGAGGATAGGGATATAGCTCCCTTTTTCAGACTAGTAAACCAAAGTGTAAAATCCTGAAGAGATTTGCTAGGAGCACATGACCATTACATTGGGGAGCTGGACATAAAACCAAAATCTTTGTTCTTGATTAAGTACTCTTTTCATGAGAGCACTCAACCAATTTTTGAACTTTCTCAAAAGCTTCAGAAAATTGTCATTTTCTGCCATGGTCATTTCTGTTTTTAACTCCCTTGATTTTTCCTTCTTGAGTGACTTTTGCCCAAATCCATTCTTCCCATCCCCTTTACTGGCTACATCATCTTGCCTCCTCAGCCGTTGTAGGGTTTTATCACAAATTCAGAAGTGAATGGTACCAGGGAGGCAGGACTTGGGAGACAGCAGATTGGGACTGATAACCTAGCCCAGGCCCAGCTTGCTTTCTGGCTTCTCTGTAGCTCACTTTTCATCATCTGTTCAGAGTCTAATATTACTCAGTCCTTAGCTTCCGCAGGGATGTCAGGGGAAGGAGTAAGTTTATGCCTGGAAAAGTACCTATCCTATTTTTAAGATCTCCAAGGAGAAGCTTTCATCATCTCCATTACTAAATACAGTATCTTTTCAAATGCTTATTCCCTGAACTGCTATTCCCTCCTGGAGTGGATGAGTGGCAACATCTCCTACCTAGAAATCTTTAAAGTACTATAGATTTTTCTCAGACCAACACATTAAGAGGGTTAATAGAATGTGGCTAGAGAATGTGGACTAAGATGATAAAGGGTGGTGCTAATCCGCTTTCTATGAGAAGGAAAAACTTTCATTCTCAGACTATAATAAAAAGTTCCTATGTGTGATACATATATCAGCTTCCTCTGAGTGTTGCCTACTCTTTAGGCTCATTTCTCACACCTCCCTCAAACATTATTTGTACTTTTTCAAATATACCATGTTTCCTCATCCTGGAACACTTCATCATGATGCCTTTCTCTACACCTACTAGGCCATCAGGACAGAGATCCAAGGTTGCTTTCTTCAGGAAGACTTCCTTGGTTCCCCTATGTTTAGTGAAAGCTCCTCTACTTTTTTGGCCACCAGGACTTACTCCATTATAGCACTTGTCATACTGCATTATAATTGTTTTTTTTTTTTCCTTAGTAGATTGATCGATTATTTTTTAAAAATGTTTTATTTATTTTTGAGACAGAGAGAGCATGAGAGGGAGAGGGGCAAAGAGACAGGGAGATACGGAATCCGAAGCAGGCTCCAGGCTCTGAGCTGTCAGGACAGAGCCCGACGCGGGGCTCGAACCCACGAACGTGAGATCACAACCTAAGCCAAAGTCAGAGGCTTAACCGACTGAGCCACCCAGGCGCCCCTCCTTAGTAGATTTAAGTTCTTGAGGAAGTTTTGTTTTATATCTCTGGATTCTGCAGTCCTTAGCATGATGTCCAGTAAGGGCTCAGTAAATATTAAATTACTGCTTGACTGACTCTTGGAGGAAGAGAAGAAGACTTGGGGAAAAATGGCAAAATTTTAGGTATTAAAGAAGAGTAGTTGTAAGAAATAGGAAGTAGGGGCACCTGGGTGGCTCAGTTGGTTAGGCATTGATCTTAGCTCAGGTCTTCATCTCAGGGTTGTGAGTTCAGGCTCTGTGTTGGACTCTGCCCTGGTTGTAAAGCCTACTTAAAAAAAAAAAAAGAAAGAAACAGGAAGTAAATGTACTGTGTGCCACTCTAAAGGACAAGAGTTGGACCTAGAGGCAGAAGGTACACAAAGGCAGATTATTCAGGTCAGCATCAAGGAAGGACTACCTAGCACATCTATTAGCAATGGAATGGTCTGTCTCGTGTGGTAAGGTTGACTGTTTGCCACAGCTGTGGTAGGAGGCAATTACCAAACAAGTTTCTGCCCTGTAGAGTATTCTAGCAATGTGTGGGGTCATACTTGGTCACAGGAACTGCATTGACTATTTGCACTTACTAGGCCTCTGGACAGTCTTCAGATAACTGAAAGTAATAGCTGTAGTTCCCCAGGCCTATTATCCTATTGCTTTCAGCTGGTCCTTATGTAATTTGGTTTCTAGACCCTTTTGTAATCCTGGCTGCTCCCTTGTGGCCATGTTTCTTTGTCAGTATTCTTTGTACTGTGCGGTCCCAAGTCCTAATCCCAGGGCCCCAAGGATGCTTTGACAGAGCAGAGAACAGTAGAATTGCTGCCTCCTTCATTCTGTACATACGCCTAGTTAAAAAGCCTAAGGTTGCCTTGGCTTTTTTGGCAGCAGCCCTTTTGGCATATATTCCCTGGCAATTTGTGGTCATCTGAAACCCCTAGATCTGTTTCAAATGAATTGCTATACTTGGGTAGTTGATTGGGTTTCATTATATGGTTTTTGTTCCTCACTTCGGCTTATTAGCCCATAGAATCTTTGAGCTAGAAGAACTCTAGAAACAAGCTTTATTCATTTTGGATCTTCTTTCTTCCATGTTCACTGTCCTGTTCTTCCCCAGCTCCTAAACGTTATGCTGTCCATGATTTGGTAAGCAGATCCTTTGTATTTTCATCCAAATCGTTCATGAAATTATTGATCAGAGCTGTGAAGCATATCCCAGACACCTTCCTTCAGTTGACCTCTCTCCATTTATCAGCATTTTTTTCAAGCTAATTGTTCTGTTAGCTGTGAGTCTCTTGCTTTGCTCTACTAGCTGGATATGTAGTTTTCAATTCATCCTTTATATTCCTTTTCAGCCAAGTATGGTGGGTAATCACTACCCCCCACAACATAGGGAAATACAGAAGTGATGAGAATCCCGAAAGCCAAAAATGCCACGCATGAGAAGATTGGAAAGGCAGCTTGTGCCCAGTGGAGGATATGATGTGGGAGCTCTTTTCTGATTTTTCATGAATTATAGCTTCTGAGATGAAAAAAATCTAAAAGTCCATTTAAATATCATCTGGCTCATACTGTTAGCATCTAACATCAACATTTCAGCTGTATAGCCTTGTGGAGAGATAAGTGAGATAGAGCTATTCTTACTTTCCAGATTGGAGAAGCTGGGATTGTCCCTCAGTAAATGGAGAATGAATCAATGAATAAGTTTCAGGCTAGTCTTTACTTCAGTTTTGTATTTGCAGACTCAGGGAAAGAAAAGTAAATGGCTTTCACTTTTCCCCTCCAGCTGGCCAAGTCCAAGCCCCTCCAGAACCAGCCAAGAGTTCTACCTCTTCCAGGCAGTCTTCCCTGATCACTCCTGCCCATAGTGCTACATCTTTCCTCTGAACTCTGATGTTAGTACTTGACACTTTGCTGCTTGTACTTGATGGCTGCTCATTTCATGTATTTGTCTCATTATCCCAAATCCTGGAAGAGAAGTTAGAGGCAAAGGTTTCCCATTACTTTGTCCCAGCATCAAGCACAAGCATTTGAACAAATGATTTAACCTAATGTGTCTGTATAAAGTATTGCCAGCAGATGGCACCAGAGTCCCTGACAGTGTTCAGAAAATCTTTGGTAACTTTCCGTCATTTACATATTGTCAATCTGCCACTAAAAATACCTTCCTTAATGAAGAAGCTTCAGTTTACTTATTAAGCAAAATATTAATAAAGTAGAAATAAAGAAATTAACTAGGCAGATGTGTGACCTAACAGTTTTGGCATAGGAGGCTATTCTCTTTACTCAGCCCCTTTGCTTTGCCCTTTATCAGGTACTGCTGTCTAGGCCCTGAACAGAATCTGGCTTTCAAGCTTCCCTAATGGAGAGTGTCTAGGTACCTGAAAGTAGCCTCAGGTCCTTGCTTTATGTTTTTAGATAATTTATTTTTCCTGGAAAGGACAAATTAAGCATTATAAAGAAATTGCTATAATCTTACCACTTGTTTTCCCCCTGGAGGTTTGGTAATTTTAAAAAAATTTTTTAATTGAAATATATAGTTGACACATTTTACATCAGTTTCAGGTTGTACAACATAGTGATTCAACAAGTCTATATGTTATGCTATGCTTGTCACAAGTGTGAGCATAGTGTCCAACTATCACCATACAACACTATTACAATACCATTGACTATATTCCTTATGGTGTCCTTTTATCCCTGTGACTTACTCATTCCATGACTGAAATTCTGTATCTCCTACTCAACTTGATCCATTTTCCCATCCCCCATCTCCTTCTCCTCTGACAGTCTTCAGTTGGTTCTCTCTGTTTATGGGTCTCTTTCTGCTTTTTGTTTGTTCATTTGTTTTGTTTTTTTGACTCTATATATAAGTGAAATCATACGGTATTTGTCTTTCTGAATTTGCTTAGCATAATACCCTCTAGGTGTAATCCATGTTGTCGTCACAATTGGCAAGATCCTCCCCCCCCTTTATTTGAGAGAGAGAACACATGTGGTAGAGGGAGATAGAATCTTAAGCAGGCTCCATGCCCAGCGCGCAGGCTGACTCAGGGCTCAGTCTCCAGACTCTCAGATCATGACCTGAGCTGAAATCAAGAGTCAGAAGCTTAACCAACTCAGCCACCTAGGTGCCCCCAAGATCTCCCTTTTTATGGCTGAGTAATATTCTGTTGTATAGATAAACCACATTTTCTTTGAATGTGATTTATCTATACAATGGAATACTACATGGCAATGAGAAAGAATGAAATCTGGTCATTTGTAGGAACATGGATGGAACTCAAGGGTGTTATGCTGAGTGAAAGAAGTCAAGCAGAGAAGGACAGATACCATATGTTTTCACTTATAAGTGGAACAGGAGAAACTTAACAGAGGACCGTGGGGGAGGAGAAGGGGAAAAATAGTTGGGGAGAGGGAGGGAGGCAAACCATGAGAGACTCTTGAATAAGGAGAACAAACTGAGGGCTGATGGGGGTGATGGAGGGAGGGGAAGGGGGTGATGGACATAGAGGAGGGCACTTGTTGGGATGAGCACTGGGTGCTATATGGAAACCAACTTGACAATAAACTATGAAAGAAAAAAGAAAGGTTTTGAGATGAGATTATTCTGGATTATCTAGGGAGGCCAACTAGTCAGAAGGCTTCTTAAAAGAGGGAAGCAAGAGGGTCTGACAGAGAAGGAGATGGAAGCAGAGGTTGGAGTGTTGTGGACCAAGGAATGCAAGTGGCCTCTAGAAGTTGGAAAAAGCCTTGGGATGGGCTCTCCCCTAGAACATCCTGAAAGAATCCAGCCCTGCAGACCCATTTTAGACTAATCTCTACAGTTGTAACATAGCAAATTTGTGGTGTTTTCAGCCACTAAACTTGTGGTTTCTTATGCAGCAACAATAGGAAACTAATTCATGCAGTAAAATACATTAAGTGCATTGATATAAAAAAAAACCACATCTTCTTTATTCATTCATCTACCAATGAACACTTGAGTTGCTTCCATATTTTGGCTACTGTAAAACTCCTGCAGTAAACATAGAGGTGCATATATCTATTGAAATTAGTGTTTTGGGTTTCTTTCGGTAAATAATAGTAGCAGAATTATTGGTATTTCTATTTTTAATTTTTTGAGGAACCTCCATACTGTTTTTCACAGTGGCTGTACCAATTTATATTCTACCAACAGTGTGTGAGGGTTCCTTTTTCTTTTTTTACTTTTTTTTTTTTTTGAGGGAGGGAGCAAGTGAGTAATGGGGGGGGGAGCTCACCGGAAGCGGGGCTCAAGCTCACCTGCTGCGTGACTCAAACTCATGAACCATGAGATCATGACCTGAGCTAAGGTCAGATGTTTAACAGACTGAGCCACTTAGTCGCCTCATCTTCTGTCTGTCTGTCTTCCTCTTTTTCTTTAATTTATTTAAATGTTTA
Source organism: Crocuta crocuta (assembly GCF_008692635.1). NCBI lineage: Eukaryota > Metazoa > Chordata > Mammalia > Carnivora > Hyaenidae > Crocuta > Crocuta crocuta. Next base: position 895,535 of record NW_027529630.1, read on the forward strand.
TTTATTTATTTTAAGAGAGTGTTCAAGGGAGGGGCAGAGAGAGAAGAGAAAGTCCCAAGCAGCCTCTGTGCTGTAAGTGCACAGCCCGAAGCAGGGCTCAAACTCACAAACTGAGATCATGACCTGAGCCAAAACCAAGAGTCTGATGCTTAACTAACTGAGCCACCCAGGTGCCCTTCTGTCCATTTNCCAGGCAGTCTTCCCTGATCACTCCTGCCCATAGTGCTACATCTTTCCTCTGAACTCTGATGTTAGTACTTGACACTTTGCTGCTTGTACTTGATGGCTGCTCATTTCATGTATTTGTCTCATTATCCCAAATCCTGGAAGAGAAGTTAGAGGCAAAGGTTTCCCATTACTTTGTCCCAGCATCAAGCACAAGCATTTGAACAAATGATTTAACCTAATGTGTCTGTATAAAGTATTGCCAGCAGATGGCACCAGAGTCCCTGACAGTGTTCAGAAAATCTTTGGTAACTTTCCGTCATTTACATATTGTCAATCTGCCACTAAAAATACCTTCCTTAATGAAGAAGCTTCAGTTTACTTATTAAGCAAAATATTAATAAAGTAGAAATAAAGAAATTAACTAGGCAGATGTGTGACCTAACAGTTTTGGCATAGGAGGCTATTCTCTTTACTCAGCCCCTTTGCTTTGCCCTTTATCAGGTACTGCTGTCTAGGCCCTGAACAGAATCTGGCTTTCAAGCTTCCCTAATGGAGAGTGTCTAGGTACCTGAAAGTAGCCTCAGGTCCTTGCTTTATGTTTTTAGATAATTTATTTTTCCTGGAAAGGACAAATTAAGCATTATAAAGAAATTGCTATAATCTTACCACTTGTTTTCCCCCTGGAGGTTTGGTAATTTTAAAAAAATTTTTTAATTGAAATATATAGTTGACACATTTTACATCAGTTTCAGGTTGTACAACATAGTGATTCAACAAGTCTATATGTTATGCTATGCTTGTCACAAGTGTGAGCATAGTGTCCAACTATCACCATACAACACTATTACAATACCATTGACTATATTCCTTATGGTGTCCTTTTATCCCTGTGACTTACTCATTCCATGACTGAAATTCTGTATCTCCTACTCAACTTGATCCATTTTCCCATCCCCCATCTCCTTCTCCTCTGACAGTCTTCAGTTGGTTCTCTCTGTTTATGGGTCTCTTTCTGCTTTTTGTTTGTTCATTTGTTTTGTTTTTTTGACTCTATATATAAGTGAAATCATACGGTATTTGTCTTTCTGAATTTGCTTAGCATAATACCCTCTAGGTGTAATCCATGTTGTCGTCACAATTGGCAAGATCCTCCCCCCCCTTTATTTGAGAGAGAGAACACATGTGGTAGAGGGAGATAGAATCTTAAGCAGGCTCCATGCCCAGCGCGCAGGCTGACTCAGGGCTCAGTCTCCAGACTCTCAGATCATGACCTGAGCTGAAATCAAGAGTCAGAAGCTTAACCAACTCAGCCACCTAGGTGCCCCCAAGATCTCCCTTTTTATGGCTGAGTAATATTCTGTTGTATAGATAAACCACATTTTCTTTGAATGTGATTTATCTATACAATGGAATACTACATGGCAATGAGAAAGAATGAAATCTGGTCATTTGTAGGAACATGGATGGAACTCAAGGGTGTTATGCTGAGTGAAAGAAGTCAAGCAGAGAAGGACAGATACCATATGTTTTCACTTATAAGTGGAACAGGAGAAACTTAACAGAGGACCGTGGGGGAGGAGAAGGGGAAAAATAGTTGGGGAGAGGGAGGGAGGCAAACCATGAGAGACTCTTGAATAAGGAGAACAAACTGAGGGCTGATGGGGGTGATGGAGGGAGGGGAAGGGGGTGATGGACATAGAGGAGGGCACTTGTTGGGATGAGCACTGGGTGCTATATGGAAACCAACTTGACAATAAACTATGAAAGAAAAAAGAAAGGTTTTGAGATGAGATTATTCTGGATTATCTAGGGAGGCCAACTAGTCAGAAGGCTTCTTAAAAGAGGGAAGCAAGAGGGTCTGACAGAGAAGGAGATGGAAGCAGAGGTTGGAGTGTTGTGGACCAAGGAATGCAAGTGGCCTCTAGAAGTTGGAAAAAGCCTTGGGATGGGCTCTCCCCTAGAACATCCTGAAAGAATCCAGCCCTGCAGACCCATTTTAGACTAATCTCTACAGTTGTAACATAGCAAATTTGTGGTGTTTTCAGCCACTAAACTTGTGGTTTCTTATGCAGCAACAATAGGAAACTAATTCATGCAGTAAAATACATTAAGTGCATTGATATAAAAAAAAACCACATCTTCTTTATTCATTCATCTACCAATGAACACTTGAGTTGCTTCCATATTTTGGCTACTGTAAAACTCCTGCAGTAAACATAGAGGTGCATATATCTATTGAAATTAGTGTTTTGGGTTTCTTTCGGTAAATAATAGTAGCAGAATTATTGGTATTTCTATTTTTAATTTTTTGAGGAACCTCCATACTGTTTTTCACAGTGGCTGTACCAATTTATATTCTACCAACAGTGTGTGAGGGTTCCTTTTTCTTTTTTTACTTTTTTTTTTTTTTGAGGGAGGGAGCAAGTGAGTAATGGGGGGGGGAGCTCACCGGAAGCGGGGCTCAAGCTCACCTGCTGCGTGACTCAAACTCATGAACCATGAGATCATGACCTGAGCTAAGGTCAGATGTTTAACAGACTGAGCCACTTAGTCGCCTCATCTTCTGTCTGTCTGTCTTCCTCTTTTTCTTTAATTTATTTAAATGTTTATTTATTTATTTTAAGAGAGTGTTCAAGGGAGGGGCAGAGAGAGAAGAGAAAGTCCCAAGCAGCCTCTGTGCTGTAAGTGCACAGCCCGAAGCAGGGCTCAAACTCACAAACTGAGATCATGACCTGAGCCAAAACCAAGAGTCTGATGCTTAACTAACTGAGCCACCCAGGTGCCCTTCTGTCCATTTTTAATCAGATTGTTTGTTTTTTTGGTGTCAGTAGGTTGCCTTTTATTTTATTGATGGTTTTATTTGCTATACCAAAGTTTGTTATTTTGGTGTAGTCTAAATAGTTTAATTTTGCTTTTGTTTCTCTTGGCTGACAAGACGTATCTAGAAAAACATTTCTAAGGTCAATGTCAGAGAAATTAGTGTCTATTTTCTTTTAGGGGTTTTAATGGTTTCAGTTCTCACATGTAGGTCTTTAATCCATTTTGAGTTCATTTTTGTGTTTGGTATAAGAAAGTGGTCCAGTTTCATTTATTCTTTTGCATGTAAACTGTCTAGTTTCCCAGTGCCATTTTTTTTTAATTTCATCATTTTAAAAAAGGGTTTTTTTAATGTTTATTTTTGAGAGAAAGAGAGAGTGTGAGCAGCGGAGGGACAAAGAGAGAGAATCTGAAGCAGTCTCCAGGTTCTGAGCTGTCAGCACAGAGCCCAAAGCAGGGCTCAAAACTTATGAACTGTGAGATCATGACCTGAGCTGAAGTCTGACGCTTGAGCAACTGAGCCACCTAGGCGCCCTTTATTTTTTTAAATTTACATCCAAATTAGTTAGCATATAGTGCAGTAATGATTTCAGGAGTAGAATCCAGTGATTCATCCCCTACCTGTACCACCCAGTGCTCATCCCGACAAGTGTCTTCCTTAATGCCCTTATCTATTTAGCTTACGCCCCCACTCCCACACAACCCCTCCAGCAACCCTCAGTCTGTTCTCTATATTTAAGAGTCTCTTATGTTTTGTCCCGCTCTCTGTTTTTACATTATTTTTGTTTCTCTTATGTTCATCTGTTTTCTATCTTAAGTTCCACATGAGTGAAGTTACATGATATTTGTCTTTCTGTGACTAATTTCATTTAGCATAATACACTCTAGTTCCATCCATGTTGTTGCAAATGGCAAGATTTTATTCTTTTTGATTGCTGAATAGTACTCCACTGTGTGTGTATGTGTATATATATATACCACATTTTCTTTATCCAGTCATCTGTTGATGGACATTTGGGCTTTTTCTATACTTTGGCTATTGTCAGTAACGCTGCTATAAACATTGGGGTGCATGTGCCCCTTTGAAACCGCACACCTGTATCCTTTGGATACCCAGCACCAGTTATTGAAGAGACTGTCTTTACTCCATTGTATATTCTTGCCTCCTTTGTCATAGGTTAACTGTCCATATAAGCATGGGTTTATTTCTGTACTCTTTGTTCTGTTCTATTGATTTATGTGTCTGCTGTGCTTACTTCAGGAAAATATATACTGAAATTGGAACAATTTATGTATTTGTTTTTGTGCCAATAACATACTGTTTTGATTACTGTAGGTTTGTAGTGTATCTTAAAGCCTGGGGTTATGAAGCCTCCAGCTTTGTTTTTCTTTCTCAAGATTGCTTTGGCTATTTGATGTCTTAGCAATTCTATACAAATTCTAGTATTCTTGTTTTGTGAAAAATGGTGTTTTGTTATGGATTACACTGAATCTGTAGATTGCTTTGGGTAATATGGACATTTTAACAGTATTAATTCTTCCAATCCATGAGCATGGAATATTTTTCCATTTGCGTGTCTTCAGTTTCTTTCATCAGTGTTTTATAGTTTTCATAGTACAGGTGTTTCACCTCCTTAATTAAATTTATTCCTAGGTATTCTTTTGGTGCAATTGTAAATGGAATTTTTTATTATTTTCTCTTTCTGCTACTTCATTATTATTATATAGAAATGCAACAGATTTCTGTATATTAATTTTTATCCTGAAACTTTACTGAATATATATGTTATTTTTAACAGTTTTCTATGTATGCTATCATGTCATCTGCAAATAGTGCTGGTTTATGCTATCATGTCATCTGCAAATAGTGCTGGTTTAACTTCTTCCTTACCAATCTAGATGCCTTCTATTTCTTTTTTTTGTCTGATAGATATGGCTAGGCCTTCCAGTACTGTATTGAATAAAAGTGGCAAGAGTGGATATTCTTGTCGTGTTCCTGATCTTAAAGAGAAAGCTTTTAGTTTTTCACCAATGAGTATGATGTTGGCTGTGGGTTTGTCGTATATGGTCTTTATTATGTTGAGGTATGTTTTCTCCATCCCCACTTTGTTGAGTTTCTATCATGAATGGATATTGATTTATGTCAGATGCTTTTTCTGCATCTATTGAGATGTATGGTTTTTGTCTTTTATTTTGTTAATGTGGAATATGATTTGTGAATATTGAACCATCCTTGTATCCCCAGAATAAGCCCCATCGGATCATGGTGCACTGTCCTTTTAATCGTTGTTGAATGTGGTTGCTAATAGTTTGTTGAGAGTTTTTACATCTGTGTGCATTCAGGATATGTGCCTATAGGTGTTTTTTTGTTTGGTTGGTTGGTTGGTGGGTTTTTTATGTTTGGCTGGTTTTGTAGCACCTTTGTATGGTTTTGGTATCAAGGTAATGCTGGCCTCATAGAATGTGTTGGGAAGCTTTCCTTCCTTTTCTTTCAGATAGTTTGAGGAGGATAGGTATTAACTCATCTTTAAATGGCAGAATTCACCTGTGGATCCATCTGGTCCTGGGCTTTTGTTTTATGGGAGGTTTTTGATTACTGATTCAATTTCATTACTAGTAATTGTCCTGCTCAGATTTTCTCTTTCCGCCAGTTTCTATTTGGGAATAGTGTATGTTTCTAGGAGTTTATCCAGTTTTTCTAGATTGTCCAATTTTTTTGGTATGTAATTTTTTGTAGTGGTCTTTTAAGTTCTTTGTATTTCTGTGGTGTCAGTTTTTACTTTTCCTTTTTTGTTTCTGATTTTATTTGGGTCCTCTTTTTTTCTTGATGTGTCTGGCTAAAGGTTTATCAATTTTGTTTAATCTTTTCAAACAACCAGCTCTTGTTTCATTCATCTTTTCTATTGTTTGTTTTGTCTCTATCTCATTATAACCCTACCACTTTCAGTATGTTGATTATTTTGGTTGCCACACTGCAATCTTTGCTCTCTTATGATGACAGTCGACTTTATGCAGTTTTGATTATATGAAGCCATAATAAGACCTCTCATTTCCTGAATGCTTACTATGAATTATGCACTCTACTTGTTTTATATAAGAGCTATTATTTTGAATACTTATATTTATTACATTACTTGTATTAAATGCTTACTTTGTCGGGCCTTGTTCCAAGTAATCTCCATGAATTAATTCACTTAATCTATCCAATCTTTTGAGAGTAGATGTTGTTAATCCCATTTTACAGTTCAGAAAACTGAGGCTTATCAGGGTTAAGTGACTTGCCTAAGGTAATACAGTAAATAGCTGTATTGAGATTCATATCTAGATCTCTAATTCTAAAATCTCTGGTCATTTCAGTATATTATTCTACCTTGTTTTCATTCTTTTTTAAAAAATTTTTAATGTTTATTTTTGAAAGAGTGAGAGAGAGACAGAGTGCAAGTGCAAAACGGGTAGAGAGAGAGGGAGACACAGAATCCAAAGCAGGCTCTAGCCTCCAGGCTCTGAGCTGTCAGCAGAGTCCAAAGCAGGGCTCGTACTCGGGAATGGCAAGATCATGACTTAAGCTGAAGTCAGATGCTTAACTGACTGAGCCACCCAGATGCCCCTGTTTATTCATTCTTTAATGCTTTCTATCTGAAATTTTTAAAAATATTAATCATTAATTTAATTATTAATTGTTAATATGTCACATTTTTTTAATGTTTATTTTTGAGAGAGAGAGAGACAGAGCACAAGTGGGGGAGGGACAGAGAGAGAGACACAGAATCTGAAGCACGCTGCAGGCCCCAAGCTTTCAGCACAGAGCCCAGTGCAGGGCTCGAATTCCCCAACTACGAGATCATGACCTGAGCTGAAATTGGGACGTTCAGCCGACTGAGCCACACAGGTGTCCTTCTATTTGAACTTCTAAAAATCATCTAAAGATTGGCAGAATCATTACATCAAAGGTTTGATTTATATTTTTCTCTTACTGCTAGACTGTTAACTCCTTGAGAACAGGGTCTACGGGTCATGTTTATTTCTGCATTCCTCTTTCCATTAACTGCAAAATACTTGATTTATTTATTGAATACTGCCTTTGCTCTCCCAGGAAATCTGAGATAACAAGGCTGCTTAACAGAACCTTAGCATGTTAGAACTTGAAGGGGTTTGAAAAATCAAGTCAAGCCTTTCCCTCAAGGAGGAATAACCTTCCTAGGATGACCCAGTGAGTTGGAGGCAGACAGAACTAGAGTCTAGATCTCTTGGGCTTCTATTGGGCCATCTGGTTTAAAGGGCCTAATCCTAACCCTAAATTGCTCCCTCTCTCCGTTCCTTCTTCCTTTTCTTTCATTTTTTTTCTTTCTCTCTTTCGTGATGTGAGATGAGTAGCTTTATACACCCTTACAGTTTTAAGCCTCAGAGTTACAAAGCAAGGCAAGATTTTTTTCATTTCTTTTACACTGATGCCTAGACTTACTCCTGATTATGCCTTTGTTCAATCCAGAGTAGTAGTGGGGATAGTGGGGGATTTGACTGCCTAAGGATGTTGGTGTTACCCTATATGTAGGGGACCATTAGAGGGTTGTACACAAGGGAATGACAAGTTTAAGACTTTATATTAAAGAGGCACTTGGGTGGCTCAGTCACTTAAATCTCTGACTCTTGATCTCAGCTCCAGTCTTGATCTCAGAGTTGTGAGTTCAGGCACCACACTGGGCCACTCACTGGGTGTAGAGCCTACTTAAAAAGAAAAGAAAGGAAAAGAAAAGAAGGAAGGAAGACTATAAGTTAGAATACCATTCCAGTATTCCTGGGAATGGTATATTGGAGAGGGAGTCACTGAATGCAGGGAGATTAAACAAAGAGGTCTTTACAGTGAGGCAGGCAAGGGCTAGCAAGGGCTCACCTGGAAAGGCAAGAATATATACAACAGGAAAGAATATATACAACAGTTAAGTGAGGGATGAAAAGGAGGTGTCAGGCATGGTCCTAGGTTTCTAAGTTAGATCACTAAGAGGTGCCTCTGTCTAAAATTGGAAATCTCGGAGAGGATCAGACTGAAATGGAACACATATGATACATTCTGGACTTGTGGATCGAGCTACAGAGGGAGCTGACTAGAGCTGAAGTGCTTGTGTTTGTGTTTCAGATGGTGACCCTCTTTCAGATGTGGGTTGTTCCCCTCTATTTCACAGTGAAGCTGCACTGGTGGAGGTTCCTAGTGATCTGGATCTTGTTCTCCGCTGTCACAGCTTTTGTCACCTTCCGAGCCACCCGAAAACCTCTAGTACAAACAACCCCAAGGTGAGAGATTAGGTAGTGGGGAAGAGCTAGGTTTCTTGAAGCTAATGGGTTGGAATGCATGGGATTGGGGTGGTTTAGACTGAAAAAATTGTAACTTTTGTTTGCCAAGATTACTTGGCATGGGGCCCCACCAAAACAAGCTGATTGGGAGAACTATCCCCCCTTCACAGATTAAAAATCATTAAATATTTCCCTGTAGCTTACCTTAGAGTTTATATCAAGGTCTGTTTATATTAAAAGCAACCAAAATAAGTAAGCAAATTCTGGTGATCGTTGTGGTCTCATTTTAAATGTTTTCTTTTTGTGTGTGTGAACCCTTTTCTGATCTCTAAATTAGATTTTCTGTTGTATTCTTTTATAGGCCCTGTAGTTTTCCATCATAGAATTTATCACAAGATATTGAGTGTCTATCTCCCCCACTAAACTGTAACTATGAGATCAGGAACCACATGTATTTTGTTTGTCACTCTATATCCAGGCCCTACCTACCACAGGGTCTGGCACATAGGAGCCTACTCTGAATTTTTGTTGAATGAATGAATCTCAGCAAATGTACAATTTTTCAACAAATAATACTTCCTTCTTGGGTCACAAAGCAGCCCCTGCTTGTATTATTCTTTGTATTTTATCCAAATGCATTTCTAGATTGATCCTCCCAACCAGCTTGTGAGGTCATTTAATATCTGTACTTGACAGAAAGAGATTTTCTCATTCATTCATTCATTCAACAAGCACCTGCTATGTGTCAGGCCCTGTGCTGAGCGCTGGGGATACAGAGCTGGATAAGACATGGTCCCTGCCCTCAAGGAATTCTCGGTTTAATGGAGGAGATGGACAAGAAAGCAGCTCTTTCAGTGCAGTTGGTAAGTGCTGTGAGAGATGTGTGTACAGGTCCAGGAGAGCCGAGCAGAGGAACTAGCCAGCCTCAAAGTTGTAACTTCCTGAACCAAAGTCTTCAAAATTGCAAGTTACTCTTTTTCCCATGCATTTTATGTTCTGCTTTACTATAGGTCTTACTTTGGCCTTGTGAGTTTCATTTTACATGGTAAAATTAATCTTCAAGGTGAAGTTGGTGATCCAGAAGCTCCTCTCTGGCTATGGTAGTTTACATTAAGGGCTGTTATAGAAGATCGATGCTCTGGAGCCAGATGGATGTGGATTGGAAATCCCAGCCCTGCCAGTTGTTAATTATATGACCTATTTGGCTTCACCTTTCTGAGCCTTGAATTTTTTTATCCTTACAAATGTGATAATAATTGCTTCCTTATAAAGGGTGATATGAAGAAAAGTGTAAAAAAGCACTTTAAGAATCACTAAGTAACAAACAGAATCAAGTGGTCAGTAAAATGACTGAAAATGTGTCTGTAACATGGGAAGTTTTTTATGATGATAGCTAACATTTGATAGTGCTTTATAATTTCAAAGCACTTTCATAAACATCCACGTTTGTTCATGTAGCAGTTATTGAGCATGTATTATATACACCAGGAAATGGGCTCCATACAGTCCATTGAGGAAGGCATGATGGTTTTCCTCTGTAATACAAATAAATAAACTTCTCTTAGACTGATGATTTGACTTCCCTGGGATTACCCAGCTAATAAAACTTACTTAATCCAGATTCCACCTAAAATTCCACATCCTTTCCACTATCTCACTCCCATCTGACTAGTGTAAAACCTGGGTAATGGAGCTTTGTGTGGGTTTTGAGGTCAGGCACTGCAAAATGTTTGGGGCCTTTCCGTTGCCTGAGAACTGATCACCACTTGCTTAGCCATAGCAGGGAGGCATGGGCAGGGACCTTGAGCTTCCTCCCTGGGGCCCAATAGAGTTGGCAATAACCTGGCCTCAGGAGCCAGGCAGGCTTGAGCTGCTTATTCAAGCAAGTTGCTCTTTTGCTCCCACCTCCGATAGAGTAGTTGTTCCTGATATCAGGGACCTGCCTCCATATCATTTAAAAGGCTCTGCCACCTTCAGGGAACATCTTTCCTCTCTGAACCTGGCTGGGGTCAACCAACCCGATTTCACATTGCTTTTTGTCAGATTCTAGAGTGCACTGCTCCTCCTTCAGTAGCATTGTACGGCCCCACTTCACCCCACCCCTCACCACCATAACATACGTACATCCAATTCATATTCTTTGAATGCTTCCTTCCTAATCCCTTTTTCCTCAGAAAGAAAAATCATTTCAGAAGCAAATTCGTTAGACACCATTTCATTATTGGCCTCTGGATAGGAGCAAAGCAGTATTCAGGCTAACCATGCCCAATTGGAAAAGCCTGTAGCTGATTCTACCTCTTAATCATCTTCCCTTGAATTCTCTTTCCTGACGAGAACAACTAGCTTTCCCCACGTCTTCCCTTCTGAGCATAGTTGTAGTTGGTAGTTTTCACTTCCTTATCCAGCCAGTCTGAATTTGAGATGACATAGCTGTCTGAGGTTAGCTGTGCTCTTTGAGGCCAAAACCTCCTTTTTAGGCTCTCTTTTCTTCCCTTGGTCTGGGACCAGGAAAATAGCGCTAGCTCCCTGGTTTGTGGAGGTGTTTCTGCAATTAAAGGAGTGACCAGCTCTATTACAGTAACTGAAGTTTCTCAATAAGTCCAAGCAAAGGACCTGCTCTTTTCCACTGATGTGTGAATAAGAGTTTCTGGTAATCCAGAGGCCCCTAGGCTAGAGTTTCTGTGTCAGCTGTGCTAATATTCTCTCCTTTCTCCAGGTTGGTTTATAAGTGGTTCCTGTTGATCTATAAAATCAGCTATGCCACGGGCATTGTTGGCTACATGGCTGTCATGTTTACCCTCTTTGGTCTCAATTTATTATTCAAGTAAGTATCCTTTGCTTTTGTTTTTGCTGGTGTTTGGGGATGAGGGGCTGGTAAGGTGTACCTTTCTTCCTGGAGCAAGTCCTGGATTTTAACAAGAGGGACATGATACCCAGGATAGGAGACTTGGGCTTTGGGGAATAAGAGAAGGTAGGCCCTCCCTGATTTGAACTGGCCAAGGAAAGGAATGTCTGGACATACAGAGCTGTTAGAGTCCCAAATCATTGGTTATATTTTCCAAGAATCTATATTTTAGTGGAAAAGTATAAAAAAAAGTAAGCATAATAATGATTATAGCCAGTTACTGTTACTCCATCACTGTAACAGAGCCATTTTCCTTGTCCATGTTTGTACTGTCTGTTGCAACGTCCACTCTACCTGAGTGGTCTTATGTTCAGGGAGACCAGGAGTTGGCAAACTGTCCTGTGGGCCAAATTGGCCTACCTCCTGTTTTTTCTAAGGTAAAGATAGTTTTTACTAGAACACAGCCATACTCATTTGTTTATGCATTGTCTATGGCTGTTTTTGCAATAAAACTATAATAGAGTTTAATATTTGTAGCAGGCACTATTTGGGTCACAAACCTTAAAATGCTCTCTAGCCCTTTACACAGAACATTTTTTGTCAACCCCTGGACTAGATAGTCAAACTCATGTGACACAGTTGGCCACATCTGGCAGTAAGTTCACCCAGAAGTATACAGGGGTGGGGGTGGGGGGACAACAGAGCAGTGTCCGCGGGAGTCCTCATAGTAGTTCCAGGGCTGGAATGTGAGGGAATGAGACCACACAGATGTGTTGTGGGAACCACCCTAGTTCAAAAGCTTTCCCCCACCAGTTTTAAGAATCTCCCAGTTCAGATGTAGTGTACTAATCATATTGCTGCTTTATAACATAGCTGACATTCCACTTCTGTCAGATTTCTAGGGAAAAAACTTTTTAGAAAGTTAACCTGTGGGCATTTAATTCCCACTCCATTGTTGGGCAGCTAGGGTGTTTTTCAGTTTTGTGCACGTAACATTGTTTTGTTGCTTCCTAAGGATATATTACCAGCAGTCAGATTCTGGCTGTTACTTCATATTGTCATGAGATTTCAAAAAGATTCATGTCACTGTACAGGCCCCCTCACTCCCAGTTGAGGCAGAAGCCAAGAAATCCTGGATTCTGAGGCTGTAGGGTACAGTGAATAAGGGCAGAAGAAAGTGGAAATGTGGTTTCATGGCTGAGGTGATGGGACTGGGGGCTGTCGATCGTGAGGAATCCTAAGCCTAGGGCAGTGCACTTGAAGTTACAGATTTAGGATTCTTTCCCAAATCTGGTACACTATAGGTGGGAGTCTTTTTTTTTTCTTTTTTAAGTTTATTTATCTACTTAGAGAATGAATGAGAGCTGGGGAGGGCAGAGAAAAGGAGAAGGAGAGGATCCCAAGTGGGGCTCAAACCCATGAACCGTGAGATGACCAGAACCAAAATCTAGTGTCGGACGCTTAACTGACTGAGCCATCCTGGTGCTCCAGAAGTCTTTTTGAAACTGAAAGGAGTAAGTCCTACTTTACTTAGTGAGAAGATATCCATGGACTTCTTTCTTCCAGGGGTAGTACAGGCCGCAAGCAGTAACAGGCTCCACAAAGATTTATAAGAATTCATTGGAATAGAGCCTAACATGTCCCATCAAAGAAAACCAATGTATTTCTAGATATCTTCCTAATCTGTGTGGTTAAAAAAATAAAAATCAAGATTCTGCATTGTACTAAAGATGGCTATTCTTTAAAAAAAAATTTTTTTTAAATTTTTTTTTTTTAATGTTTTATTTATTTCTGAGAGAGAGAGAGAGGGAGAGAGAGAGACAGCGTGAGCAGGGGAGGGTCAGAGAGAGAGGGAGTCACAGACTCTGAAACAGGCTCCAGGTTCTGAGCTGGCAGTCAGCACAGAGCCCGACGCGGGGCTCGAACCCACTAACCGCGAGATCATGACCTAAGCGAAAGTCGGACGCTTAACCGACTAAGCCATCCAGGTGCCCCTAAAAAAAAATTTTTGTAATGTTTATTTTTGAGAGAGAGAGAGAGAGAGAGAGGGAGAGAGAGCAAGAGTGGGTGGAGGGGCAGAGAGAGAGAGGGAAACACAGAATTTGAAGCAGATTCTGTGATTACAGAGCCGGATGTGGGGCCCTAACTCACAAACCACGAGATCATGACCTGAGCCGAAGTCGGACGCTTAACTGACTGAGCCACCCAGGTGCCCCAATAGGTCCCAATATGTCTGTTCTTTTAATTAGTTCTTTTTATTTGCATAAACTATACCAGGAAGAAAACAAAATTGAGAAGCTTAACCATTTTTATGCTACTAATCAGGTTAATTGGTATAAGATCATGATGTCTAGTTAGTAGGTTAAATATTACATGATTCATGAACAAACAGCTTTTTAAGATAAATATAATTTATAACTTTCAGTGAACATATACAGTTCCTGGTACAAATATTTTAACAAAGGTTGTTTTCTATAATAAACATTTAAAGACTGAAGGTTGCAAATTATTAGTCCTTGGAATTATTAAAACAAACCTCCTAATATTCAGGCAAGATCATTGTCCTTCTTAGTAAGTAGACTTGGACCAAAATTTAACTTTGATGACATGATAGAGAATATTAATAGATACAACCTAGAATTTTATGGTAACTAGAATGTATGTATTTACTAACTGACTAACTTTATTTCTAAAGCTGTGGATGGCAAACTTTTTGTGAAAAGGGCCAAATTATGTTTTAGGCTTTGTGGACAAAAAACAAAGTCTAGGATAATATGTAGTATAACAAGAGGGGAAACTCTTCCCTTGCCCTACCTTGTTTGATGGATGGGCTGTCTCAGATGGTAGGCATGCCCACTTGCCATCAGATGAGACATTCTCAGAAGGAGAGGCCTTACAAGGGGGTGTGTGGCCACTGGGATCATTTTCACTCTGTGCTCCATTGACAGCCCAGATCCTGGTGTGCCCTTGCTCAGTCATTTCAACTTAGGCAGCTGGCTGGCGGTGAGGTAACTTGGTGAGTTGCCAACTTCCTGACTGAAATTCCACTAGTTGGTGTCCAGTGATTGCCAACAGTAGAGTCCTCAACATGTAGGTATCAACCAGAGTGGACCCTAGGCAGCTGCAAGGCATGGTTGCCAGTTGGAGGAGACAGGCACTGGGAACAGAGTGGGGAAGAGGGGCAGTAGGGAATACCTTTGTAGCTCACAGTGCTAGCTTGCTCAGATGGTGCCAACAGGCCATATAAAAACAGGTAGCAGGCTGGATTTGATCTTAGTTTACCAATATTTGTTTTAGCCCTTAAGGCCTACAACTTTAGTTGCTGCCTTATGTGCCCCACAGTCGTAATCCAAAGCAGTTGTTGCTTAGGGCAGGCCTTATAAACTGTGCTGCTTCCCTTACAGGATCAAACCAGAAGATGCCATGGACTTTGGCATTTCTCTCCTCTTCTATGGCCTCTACTATGGAGTCCTTGAGCGAGACTTTGCAGAAATGTGTGCAGACTACATGGCGTCTACCATAGGTGTAAGTTCACATGGGCTTTGTTTTTTCTTTTTTTTTTTAGAGAGAACGCGCGCACACACACACACACATGGGGGAGGGGCAAAGAGAGAGGGAAAGAGAATCCCAAGCAGGCCCTGCACTGTCCTTGCAGACTCCAACACTGGGGCTTGATCTCACAAACCATGAGGTCATGACCTGAGCTGAAATCAGGAACAGATCTTAACTGATTGAGCCACCCATTATACTGCCTCCTGCCACCTCCAGAGAGTTCAGGATAGTATCACTTGTTTGATGAAAGAGATAAACCATAAAAAAAAAATCTTTCAAGATATAAATAGTATGGAATGTAGATTCCTTCCTTAAAATTTGGAAAGTCAGATCTCAGTTGTACCCTGGAATTTTTAACTTTAGAACCATTTTAGGAAAGAAGCACTTTACCATTCAGGAAGTTAACATTCTTTTAATAGATATTTGTTTAATGCTTCCTATATGCCCGGGCACTGGACNCACCCAGGCGCCCCGGCACTGGACTTCTATAAGCTGGAATTACAAAGGTATACATGGTCCTTGCCCAAATGGAATTTATACCCTAGTGACAGAGATGGGTATTAAAATATTAAACACACAATATAAAATTATAACTTCAATAAATACTATGAAGGAAAGGTTCATAATGCTGTGAACAAATGCAGTAGTGACATTTGACCTAGTCTCAGGGCTCAGAGATGGCCTCCTTGAAGAAGTGACTATTGAGCTAATGTGTAGGTGTTAACTAGATGAAGTGGGAAGTGATGTGAGGGGCAGCTTCACCAAGAGACCTGGTGGGAGAATTTCTCACTAGGGTGGAGAGTGCCTCAGGCACCAGCTCTTGCCTCATAAACCCACATGTCTCTCAGTACCTCTAATAGCACAAGAACATAAGGATCAAACAGTGACATTAAACTTTATTAAAAGGTTGGGGTTGATAGCAGGAAGATAGACATGAGTTTGAATGACGTTAATCTGACGTAGCAGGGAACCTACTCTCCCAGGCTTTCAGACCCTGCCGCATCCAACTCTCAGCCTACCTCTGTGTATCAGGTGCCCTCTTAGCACCCACCAGCTAGAATCTACATCTAGACAACCACTATCCTCCAAGTGGCTATCCCTAGAGCCTGTGTTCTGACGAAAATATGCCTATACCTCAGGCCAACCTTCTGAATCCTGCTTTCTTTTATGACCATCCACATCTTCCCTAGGTAATTGATAACTGAGACTGCCTGTTCCTTTCAGAGGAGCTACTGTGTCTAGCTCCTGTCCAACATTCCTGTCAGAATGTGACCTTGCTGACCTCAACATTAGTAACAGTTTAAATTTCCGTAGGCCCCCATCTCTGGGGGCAGGGAGCAGGTCATAGGAAGACTAGCATGGCTTGTGACAGTACTGGATGAGTCACCAGAGTTCTCTCATTCATAATTTCCCCATAGCAAATGTTGTAGAGACTTAGTGGCAGGTTTTTTGCTAGGGCTCATGATGCCAACAGATTAGACTAGGCAGGGATATGGCAGAAGGGACTCCCAACTCCAATGTGGGATAAAGCGATAGACTACACTACCTTTACAGTTCTTTTCACCCTGAGAATTCCAGGACTCTCCTATTTCTGCCCCAGTCTTTAGTCAAGTGGGCTGTGGTCTGTTTAGGAACACCTAGCCCCCTGAGCCACAGCAACCTGAATTTCAAGAATATCCCTGGCCTTGAAGCCAGAACTTGATCAATGGTTTGAGGAAGGCAGTTTGAGAAAGCTAGGAAATTCTGGCCTTCCACGCATTTGTTAGCCAATTCATTCTTTCATTTATTCAAGAAACAGTTATTTGTCAACCATTTACAGTGTGCCAAGTATGACCAAGTGCAGCTTTACTAGCACCACCACTGCTCACTTCCAAGTAGCAGCCCTAGTCATTTTTTTTAAATTGTGGTAAAATACACATGAAATTTACCATCTAATCATTTTTAAGTCTAAAATTCAGTGGCATTAACTACATTTACATTGTTTTGCAACCATTACTACATCTATCTATAGAACTCTTCGTTTCGCAAAACTGAAGCTCTGTACCCTTTTAAATAATAACTCCACAGTCCCTCTTCCCCACAGGCCCTGGCAACAACCATTTTACTTTCTGCTTCTATAAATCTGACCACTCTAGGTGTACCTCATGTAAATGGACTCATGCAGTATTTGACCTTTGTGATGGCTTATTTCACATAGCATAATGTCCTCAATGCTCACCCATGTTGTTGCATGTGTCAGAGTTTTCTCCCCTTTTCAGGCTGAATAATACTCCATTGTGTACCTCAGTTTTTTAAAGACTAAATAAATGTGTGTGTGTAGCCACTAAGATAAAAAATTCCATTGTGTGTCTGTGCCACATTCCCAGTCCCAGTTGTTAGTTGTTTTCATAGCCTTTGGTACATTCTGTGATCACAGCTTCAATCCCAGAGAGTCATAGTTGACTTTGGGGTTGTTCTGCCTGTCAGGTCAGGAACTATGCTGACTCATCTTTTGGTCCCCGTTGAGAGTGGTTTGACTTACAAAGATCTGTGTTTAATTAATTTCAGGCTTCCTAGAAATGAAACCATGAGGTTTACAATTGTATTAACATGTATTCTCAATTCCTTTTTACTATTCTATACTACTCTGTTGAGTGCAGAACAGCTATTTTGCCTCACATGGAGAAATTGTGGTATGAACTAAAGTAACTCTGTGTCAAGGAAACTTTGGATGGTGTTTTTTTTGTTTTGTTTTGGTTTGTTTTTTTGGGGTTTTTTTCCTCCCCCCCCAAGCTGGTCACTGTGAAGTCATAAGCTTGTGATAACCAGTCATTATAGTTTCCATTCATACCCAAAAGTCATGTTGGGGTAGAGAATGGAGCATTGTGAAATAAGCAAGCCTGTTTTTCTCTGGCTCGAAAGAGAGAACTGTTGGGCAGCCAGGTTAGTGGCACATTATTTCTGCTCCATTAGGCCATGAGTCCTGCTTCACACTTTCTTTGTTCTCAAGAAGTTCCTGTGCCCCAGACAACATTCATTAGGACAGGACTAGCTGCCCATTCATCTGTCCTTCTGAAGTAGTGGAAAGAGCTAGGGGGTTAGAGCCAGACTTGGTTTCAAATTCTAATCCACTTTTAATTAGCTATGTACTCTTGAGCAAGTTACTTTTACCTCTCTGATCTTGTTTTCTCAGATGTAATCGTATTACTAGACATAAAGAATTGTAAGGAACAAACAGGTTAATGTAAAGCATTTTGCAGAGTAACCTAGCCCATGGCATGTAATAGAGGATGATGATGGTAGCTATCATTTATCCAGTGTATCTACTGTACACTAGTGCTTGCTAGAAAGCTACTTATTTTATATGTGTAATCACCTGGAGCAGAGAGACAAATAGAATTTGTCTTTGTATCTTCATTACCCAACCCACAGATCAAGACACAGAACGAACAAATCCTAAATCACCAGCATACACCAGTTTTCTCTTGGATGCCATCTATTGTGTGAAGTCCTCTCAGACCACTCTGTCACATGGAATCTCTTCTGTAACACTGAGAAATGGATATTTTATTCAGTTTTTCAACAAGTTTGAACTGACCAGGCACCAGCTCAGCTCTACCCCCAGCTCTCTCTGACTTCAGGCAAGGCTCTCTTCCTCCATGCCCATCAGTCTCCTCACCTGTCAAGAAGCAGTCAGACTGGAAGAGCTCATAGAGCTTTCATAGCACACACATTCTTTGATATTCACTGGTGTGGTATCCAACTCCTATTCATTTCTTGAGCCCTTGCTACGTGCAAGCTTTGTGCTGGGTTTTCTCACATATTTGCACCCATCTTTCCTCCTTCCCTCCAGTTACAGTGGAGAAAACAGTCTTTTCTCCCATCACAAGCCAGCTGTGCCTACACTGTGGATTCCATACCCTCTTCCCTTCTCAGGGACCCATTTTGCTATCAACTTCCTTTCTCACCCGTGACTTCAATTTCTCCTTCTCTGCTAGGCTCTTCCTATTAACCTTTTAAACGTTCTTTTTCAAAAACATCCTTTCTTTGACCTACTTTCTCCACTAGCAACTGACCCATTTCCTGTCTTCTTTTGATTGCTTTCCACATACTCCTTAGTTCATTCTTATCTTGCCTCCGCTCAAACCCTTCCTCTGAAATGGCCTTTTTATTCAGGTCACCAGTGACTTTGTGTCACTAATTGTGACCTCAGCACCCATCAGCACAGTTGACTCAGCCACTCTGTCCTCCTTTTTTTTACAAATAGTTTATTGTCAATTTGGTTTCCATATAACACCCAGTGCTCATCCCCACAAGTGCCCCCCTCCATGCCCATCTCCCCCCTCCCCCCCACAACCATCAGTCCTCAGTTTTTGTCAGTATTCCAGAGTCTCTCATGGTTTACCTCTCTCCCTTTCCCCCACCATTTCCCCCCTTCTCCCCCATGGTCCTCCGTTAAGTTCCTCCTAATCCTCCTATACGTGCAAACATATGATATTTGTCCTTCTCTGCCTGACTTATTTTGCTCAGCATAACACCCTCAAGGTCCATCCATGTTGCTACACGAGGCCAGATTGCATTCTTTCTCATTGCCATGTAGTATTCCATCGTATAGATAAACCACATCTTCTTGATCCATTCGTCCGCTGATGGACACTTATGGCTCTTTCCATGTTTTGGCTGTTGTTGAGAGTGCTGCTATGAACCACTCTGTCCTTCTTAAAAGGATCTTTTCTCCTTGGCTTTTGTGATGCATCCCTATCCTGCTTTTCCTTGAGTGTCCTCTGTAGCTTGTCCTCCCCTGGAATGTCACTGTTCTCCTGAGCTCATACCTAAGGCATCTCTGCACTTGACCTAGGCATTCCCCTTTTCTCTTTCAACACCTTTCTGTACCTCTAATCCAGCACTTTTCTCAGTATTGTATCTTTAGTCTTCTGCTATCTTTTTGGCGTCACCAGTGTGTCCACTCTCAATTTTTACTGCCGTCAAATTAGCCCAGACCGTCACCTTAGCACAGCCGTCAAATTAGCCCAGACCGTCACCTTAGCACAGGTCTCCAGCATCCGTTGCTTTTAAAGAATTGTCATTGTTGGGGCGCCTGGGTGGCTCAGTCGGTTGAGTGTCCAACTTCGGCTCGGGTCATGATCTTGCAATTCATGGGTTCGAGCCCCGTGTCAGGCTCTGTGCTGACAGCTCGGAGCCTGGAGCCTGCTTCGGATTCTGTGTCTCCCTCTCTCTCTGACCCTCTCCCCACTCACACTGTTTCTGTCTCTCTCAAAAATAAATCATTAAAAAATTTAAAAAAAATTGTCATTGTCCCTTAGCTGGCCTCTGGATCCATGTTGGTCTCCTCCATTTTTCACGCAGGAGACAGAGTAATCTTAAAAATTTGAGTCTGATCAGATACTTTACATGACTTTCCATTTCAAGTCCAGAATTCTTCAGGTGGCCAAGAAGGTGTCACAGTTTTCCTCTTTCTCACAACTCTAGCCGCATTGGGTTCGTTTTAGTTTCTCAAGTGTACTGGGCTCCTTTCCGCCTCAAGGCCTCTTCCCTCTTCTGCCTTTCTTCCTCCTAATGCCCACCACCCATTACCTCTCAGCCTTAAATGTCACTCCCTCACAGAAGCCTCCTCACATGACCTAGGGCTAGTTAGGAACCTCTTTCTTATCCCTTTACTGCCTTTATAATTCTTGTTTTAGCCTACTTAATAATTCTTGTTTTCTATAAATATTTATTTAAAAAATTTTTAAGTTTACTTATTTTGAGAGAGATAGCACGCGGGGTGGGACAGAGAGAGGGAGAGAGAGAATCTCAAGCAGGCTCTGCACTGTCAGCATGAAGCCTGATGCGAGGCTTGAACCCACAAATCGCAAGATCATGACCTGACCTGAAATCAGGAGTCCGCCACTTAACTGACTGAGCCAACCAGGTATCCCGGTATTTATTTTTTAAATGTCATTCTCATTGTTGTAGGTTCCATGAGGACAGAGGCCAGAGGCCAGGTCTGTGTTCTTCCAGCATTATATCTCCAGGATATAATGGTCCAGTGGCTGATACTTTAGTAGGTACCCAGTATATTTTGATGGAAGGAGGGAAGGGTTTGGATGGCTTGCTCAAGTTCATTAAGATAGTAAGTGACAGAAGACTGCAGTTAGGTCTGTCTAACCCTAATAAACCATTGGTTCCCTTCAGCCTGATCTACCAAAGGATCAGACTCTTGAGGTTAAACTAAAATCTGCCTCCCTGAATTTTACCCAGCTCCACTTCAGTGCCTCCTGATACATTCTCCTGTGTGGTCTCCGTGGGCCATGAGGGTGCTGGGCCTTCCTGGTTTGACAGCTTACCTCATGGCTTTGTTGAAACACTAGGATTTGACCCTGCCTGCCTGTTGCCACATTAGCCTTATGGGAAGAACTCCAGAAATGAGGGGTCTAAGACAGGTACTTTCCTGACCTTCCCTCTTTCTGTCTTCACCACATCCAAGTTCCCTTTGATCCTTCATCCTTTTTTTTTTTTTGATAGAGAAAAAGAGAAGTGCCAGTGTCAACACAGAAGGGGCAGACAGAGAGGGAAAGAGAATCCCAACCAGGCTCCACACTGCCAGCACAGAGCCTAATGTGGGCCTGAACCCACAAAACTGTGAGATCATGACCTAAGCTGAAACCAGGAGTAGGTCGGACGCTTAACTGGCTGAGCCACGCAGGCACCCTGATCCTGCATTCTTGGCCCCAGTGTCGTGGGGGCAGAACTCTGGGGTGATTTGAAGTTAAGCTCTTCCTCAGAGCTCTAAACCATCTCCTGAGTTGTAGCATTCTTAGTTCTCTTATTGCCTATGCTGTGGGCCAGAGTGAATGGCCATATTCCTATGCTAAGTAATTGTACAAGGACTCAGTGCCAAGCTGAACCCAGACCTCTTGGTCTCTCATCTCTCTGTTTAGTTGATGTGCCTAGAAATTCTAAGCCAGAACACATTTCAGAGACATCAACCTGTGAAGCTTTGGGGAAGTGTTTCTCAAAAGTGCCCCCCAACACTAACATTCTGAGATTCCAGCTTTTGAGAGTTGTGCAGTTCATGGATTCCTACAGGTTTGGTCCTGCCTTCTAACTCTAGCTTATCCTTTTCCACTGCCTTTTGTACTCTCGATAAAAAAATTGGAACCATTCGGATAACTAGCCTTCAGCAAGCTAAGTAGCTGATCATTCTGCAGCTAATATTCTGCAGATGTTATGGGACACCTTGGATGGAACTTGGTAAGAGTCAGAGGGTCTGGGTTCTAGTACCCTCTTGTTTCTTAACCTCTTCTGGGCTTTGGTTTCCCCAGTGTTTGGGCTGCTCTGATAGTCTGTGATAATAAGTGTACTCACCTTGAGCTACATCAGAAAGTTTTACAAGAGAGTGAGCTGGGAGTGAAGACAGAAAGCTCTATATTCATGGACTCTTAGGGGCAGTGCGTTATCTCTGCTTTCTACCCTTGAGGATTCTTGGGTTCGAATAGCAAGCCTGATGGCTGACAGAGGCTACTCCTCAGGAGAGCAGCTTGGAGTGAGGAAGCCTCCATGTTGAGCGCATGTTCTGGCAGGCACCTGGTGTCACCCTCTCCTCTCTCACCCAGCCTCGGGGCTTTGACTTTTTCAGAAGACAGTTGTTTGGAAACAGAAGAAAAAGAGAGTGAACTCAAGGACATACAAATGGCTAGGTGTAGTAAATCAACCTTATAGGTCCAGATGAATTGTAATAAACCCCAAAGGCTTTTTCATAGTCCATTACAGAGTCTCGCAAATGTTTAAAAGTTCTGGAGATTTGTTGCACAATGTGAATATACTGAACACTAATGAACTTTAGTTCAGGCTTCAGTTGACTCGCTGCCTGTTCAGTCAGTCCCTTGAGTGTGTACTAAATTTATTTAGGCATTCTCCTATTCTGAATCATGCATGGTTACTTCCATTTCTTTGCTTGTTTTTATTATGTTATGGTATTATTTATGGTGGTAAAATATATGTAACTTAAAATTCACTATTTTAGCTATTTTTAAGTGTACAGTTCAGTGCATTAATTACATCCACAGTGTTGTGCAACTATCACCACTATTTCCAAAATTTTTCATCACCCCAAACAGAAATTCAGTGCCCATTAAGCAATAACTCCCAATTCCCTTCCCCCAGCCCCTGTCCACCTCTAACATGCATTCTGTCTCTCTGAATTTGCCTGTTCTAGATATTTTATCATATATATGGAATCATAATATTTGTCCTTTGGTGTCTGACATTTCACTTAGGGTGTTTTCAAGGTTCATGCCTATTGTAGGATGGATCAAAACTTCATTATTTTTATGACTTCTGAATAATATTCCGTATTGTGCATACACCACATTTTGTTTTATCCATTCATTTTTCGATGGACACTTGGATGGTTTCCCCCTTTTGGCTATTGTGAATAACGCTGCCTTGAGTGTTGGCTTACAAGTGTGTGTTTAGTCTTTTCATTTTTGGGGGGTACATACATGTAAGAGTGGAATTACTGTTTAAGTGGTAATTCTGTTTAACTTTTTAAGGAATTGCAAAACTCTTCTTTAATTATAAATAATACTTACAGTAATATCTATATACGTGAGGCTTTTTTGATATTTTTACTTCTTTACCTTACTTGAAGTGACATCAGTGGGCTAAAGGGCATGGCAGTTTGAGACATCATGCCAAATGCTGTCCAAAAGGATTAAGCCTCTTTTGCTGCTGCCACCAGTGTCTGGGAATGCCCTTGTCACCATTCCAACATTGCACCAAAAGTAGTTGACTGTTCTCAGTCTTAAAGAAGAGATATTGTCCATCTCTGATTGAAGCATAGTCTGACCCCAGAGTGGCTTACCTGACACCGCTCCAGATCACCCGCCCTGAGTCCTCCTACCTCCCGATTGCCTTGTGTCTGATACTGACTAGCCCAGTATTCAGGTGCTATTAGATCTGACTTCCCAGCCTGTCCCTGGTGTCCCTTTCTCCCTATCCACTTAGCAAAAGATGAGGGGAGTTTGGCATATAAAAGATGTTCTCTAGCTGTGGGACCTTCCCTTGGCACTTTACCTCCTCTTCAGAAGATCTGAATCCTCTGTGGTACCTTCCTCCTTGGGCTAATTCTCACACCTTTCCTGTCTTTTCCTTCTGTTCTTCTTTCCCAGTTCTACAGCGAATCAGGCATGCCTACGAAACATCTCTCGGACAGTGTGTGTGCCGTGTGTGGGCAGCAGATCTTTGTGGATGTCAGTGAAGAGGGCATCATCGAGAACACGTATAGGCTGTCTTGCAATCATGTGTATCCTGTCTGGAGCCCCGGGGCCACATCTCTCTTGCCACATGGCATTCCAGTCAGGGAGTATGACCCTGGCATACTGTCCAGACATTAAAGTGTGAGTCACAAGAGGGCAGACATTTGGGTGGTGGTCTCTGCTAGAGAAGCTGACACCCAGGAGTGGAAATCACAGCCTCCCTCACTCTTTCCCACTGCTGTGGGCCACCTGTGTAAACAGTGTGTGTAGCCTGGCTGGATCAGAAAGGAGCCTGAAGCTGCACTAGTCTCCCCGTATTTATTATGTGCTTACTAAATGCCCATTCTGTACCACGTATTCTTTCCGTTTTGCCCCATTACAACCCTGTAACATACAGATTGAGAGGAAACAGGATCAAAGAGAAAGGATGCGTCCAAGATTATACAGCTAAGAGGTGAAGCCAAGATTTGAACCTTTCTCCAGAGCTAATGCATGGGCACGGGGCTCCAGTGCCATCCCGGCTGCCCACCATTTCCCTTAACCAGTGGTACTCAGATTCCACGAGTTCTGCATCCGTGGCTGGTGCATTGTGGGAAAGAAGCAGACATGTCCCTACTGCAAAGAGAAGGTGGATCTCAAGAGGATGTTCAGCAACCCGTATCCTTTGTTTGGGTTCTTCTTGGGCATGGGCAGTGGGAAGAAAGTGCTGGCCAGCACTCTCCATTTGTGTCCTCCCGTGGCCTTTCCTCCTGCCCCCAACCTGGTACATACCCACCATTCCACTTGGCTCATGGTCTAGGGAAGTAGGGGGTGGAACATGGGACAGGACTAGCAGCTCAGATTTTCATCATAGTTCTAGACCCCCCAACAGTAAATTGATGGCAGTAGCAGCCCACTTACTGTTTGCTTACTGTGTGGCTGGCACTTCAGCAAAATGCTTTGCTCATTTATCTCATTTGATTCTGTGGCAACTTGATGACCTTCCTCATTTTACAAATGAAATGGTTTAGAGGTTGAATAACCTACTCAAAGTTATACAGCTAATGAGTGATGCCTTACCTGTGACATGTGGGGCTAGAGACTGGCTCTGTGCCTCTGTAGGGCCTGCAGAATACAAGGATGGCTGAGGGGCTCCTTGTTCCCATCCACTTTCAGCATGGGACCACTGCTTCTCTGAGCTACATTCTGTACCCTATCGGACCTCCCCACTTTGCCCTCACCTTCCTCTTCCTCCCCATCGCCTGTCTGTTGGAAATTGCCAGCTACTACTCTGCCACCCCCTGCCCCTCACTTCTCCTGGGATCCAGGGACCCAGCTTTCTCTCCTCTCTTCCCCTGGCTGCGTGCTCTCTCGCTCATGCTCGCTCGCTCACTCTCTCTCTCGCTCTCTCTCTCTCTCTCCAGCTCACTCACTTACTCTCTTCCCTCTCTTTCTCTCCCTCTCTCCCTGCCAGGGTTCCCTGTCCCCTGGTCACGGGCTGGGCTGGGCAGGGACCACTGCATTCCCACACAGCACATTCCCATAGCCCCTGAACAGGAGGCTCTGGCCTGTCCTTGTAAGGTTTCTTGTTTGGTTATTCCAGGGTCTAGTTCAGGAACAGTTAAGTGAAACAGTTAAGTGAAACTGTTCAGGAACAGTTAAGTTGTGGGTTCCCCCACAGTGTCATGATGTTCATTCTCTGCTTCCCCCAGAGATGAATTCCCATACTTCCTCTCTAGATGTCTTGCCCATCATTTAGTTATAAAGTGAAAGGAGTGGAACTCATCTCTGGGGCCGCTTGGCCTCATGGTGTTCAGGGTGGGTGGGGATTCCTTAGAGCCTCTGCCCAGGGTTATCCCATGACTAACTTGGGATAACCCTCTCTTCCAACTCTGTCCCAGACTCATCCCCTTCCTTGCCCTAGAAAACCTTCCACTGTGGATATTACAGGAACCTTTAGGGTTACCTCATCCCACTGCCCACCCCCCTGCAGCCATTGGCACAGATGCACTTACAGCAGTCTCAAACTGTGTACTTTTACACGAATGGGCCCATCTTTAAGAAGGTGTTACATGGAAAGCCCCTCTCTGCATGTTGGTCTTCGCTTAGTTTCGCCTCTACTCTTCTCCCATGTCTGTCCCATCTTCTACACTGGTTCCCTCTCCTTCTCCTATTCTCTGGGTTCAGCCCTTCTAACATGGAGAAGCTGGCTGGGGCTTCCTCTCATTGTAGGCTCATTTCTATGGAGCAGCTGAAAGTGTGGGCAGACCCTCTCACCCATCCCCTAGTCCAGCCTTAGCAGCTCTTACACATAGCCTCTTTAACGCACTGACAGCTGGGAGAGGCCTCACGTCATGTACGGGCAACTGCTGGATTGGCTTCGATACTTGGTAGCCTGGCAGCCTGTCATCATTGGCCTGGTGCAAGGCATCAACTACATCCTGGGCCTGGAGTAGTCAGGAAGAAGAGCATCCACCCACTATGGACCTCAGGGCACTCTCCTCCCTGCCCTCCAAGACCTCCTGGGTGGGAAAGACTCAAAGGGGCAATTGGGCCACTCAGGACCCCTCCGGCTGTGTCCGGGCTGGGGAGGGAGATGATGGAGAACCAGCCAGTGGGGCTGTCAGCAGTGGGGGCTTTTTAAAAGAAAACTATTTTGATGAATATATTTAAAAACCTTTTTTATTGTGGAGCATAGGAATTGCCCCAACTCCTCCAGGCCTTACCCTCCTTGCTTGAGCAGGGTGGGAGCAGAGCCACACATTTTTGGTTTAAAGGAGCCTTCTCTGGCTGAAGCCTCAGCTGACCCCACCGCCATCTTTCCTTCCTTCTGTGGGGCTCCAGCCTAGTTCGCTCATTGTGGGAGAGCTCATGGGCTTTGCCGGATGCCACAGATGTGCACTGAAGGGTGAGGTGTCTTCCCTCTTCCCTGTCTGGGCCTGGGATTGGTATTGTGTCTGACTCTGTCTTCCCTTGTCCAGGACCCATAGACTGGTTGAGGCAAGTGGAACCTTGTGACTTCTCTAGTGAGGGAAGCCCTGGGGCCTCATAATCCATTGAGGATGTGTTTGGGGACAACCAGAAACAGCAGCAGCTTGGGTAACCTGCCCCTAAGCTGGGCTGTACTCGGCCAAGAACAGAGCCTATCCATATGTAGTGGGGCCACGGGGACTGCTGTTGGCAGCAGTGATTGAAGGCCCCTTATGTGAGCAGACCCTTCAGCCTGGAAGTGGTGACACGTGCCAAAGGCTGCCCTCCCACATCACTCACTTCCTTCCCTGAAAGTCTGAGTGAGAGAGTGTGTGCGTCTGTGTGTAACAGAGGGACTATGACAGTTAAGACTCCCTGTCGTCAGCGTTCCCTTGAAGCGGCCAGGGGATTCCCAGCCCAGGGAGTGTCCCTCTGTCAGCATCCATGGGTCCTGGCTGGGCCTCGTAACACCTGGGCCTCGTAACAGGGGTGGTGGTGAGTGGGAAGAGAAGAGGGCAAGGCCCAGGCAAGTGTGGGTTCTAAAAAGAGGTTCCAAGTAGGCCCCAGCTCTGGCCTTAGGAGTTTTGAAGGAAGTGGGAGGGTAAACGTGGGCCCTCAGCACTGGGTTCCTAGGGAAGATGGCCCAGCTGGGCCTTCATCTTCAAGCGCAACAAGAGCCAAGCAGGATCTTGTCACTCCATTCTGAATAAAGCTCTGTGAGCTGGGTTGGAAAGCTGAACATCCATCTTGCTTTATTCTTCCCTGGGGTCCCTGGGAGTACCTTGCCTTTGCTCCCTTTTGCTATTCCCATTTGAGAGCTGGATCCTAGGGGTAGTTGGCCCCACCCCTTATCCCTGGGAATGGTGTGATGCCAGGCTGCTGTCCTGTGGCAGAAGGGCCCTGGGGCGTCACTGGGTGACTCTCTTCCTCACCTCCTGAGGTCAGTGCCTTGCTACTGGTACCTCTTCTCATGAGCCACTCTCAACTTTGGCTTCTCTCACCCAGCTGTAGTTTCGCATAGTCCCCCACAGCTCATGCTGGTGGGCCCATTTGAAGGGTTCAGGGATCATTCTTTCACTTTTGTTCCGGTACACTTCAGGCTCATGTGAGAAGCCAAGACCAGGCTGTCCAAGGCTCTTTTTTCATACATCAGAAAGCCTGAATCCCATGACCTCCCAGTGGCCCAAGTCTTATCTTGGTTCCACTCTAAAGAGTCCTGTCTCCTCTTTCTCTCATACTCCACACACCTCCCAAAGGACTACCTCAGAAGCCCCAAGCAGCCTTGCCTCCTGACCTAATGGCTGGAGATAGGGCACTCCCAGGGAAGAGTTTCATGACGCATCTTCTAAACCTAGCTCTGTCTCCTGGCCTCCCTGGCTCTGTTCTGGGCATTCTATCACAGAGAACACAGAGACTGCAAACCTCAGACACTTGGGTCTTGTCCTTCATGCTTGATCACTAGTCCTGGTCTTTCTGCCTCCGCAGACACTGGCAAGACCCTGATAGTGGGTGCCTCCTCCAGTTTTTCATCTCAGGTACCTCACCTCACCTCACCTCACCTCACCTCACCTCACCTCACCTCACCCTAGTCCTGGCGCCCTGCCCCAGCTCCATTTGTCCCGTCAGCCACCAGACTGGTGCATTTATATAGCTCTATTGTTGCTGGAGCCAGCGCTGAGCTGCTTGCTCCCCTACTTCCCTGGGACGTGCCCTCTCCTTTTAGGGCCAGAACTCCAGCTTATGTTCCAAGTCCTCAGCTTGACTCTGAGAGGTTCCTGCACACAAGGCTGGAGAGTACGGTCAGCATAGTTCCCGTGGCATGGCTCACGTGGGGCTGGACACAGCTGGACTGAGTGTGGAGCTTCAAGAGGGGGGAGTTCTGAAAAAGAGGGCTCCTCGGGGCTTCTTGGGAGCCAGGTAGGGGGGAATTTAGACTTCTCAGTAAACCTAGACCTATAGTTCTGGCCAAGGGGCTGGGATGAGAGAAGCGAGAAGGCTTTCTGGGGTGGTGGGTAGGGGTGGGGTTGGTGGTTGAAGGGAGTGGAGAGCCTGAGAAAGGTCAGGATGGCAGGCTGGTGTGACAATGAGCCTGGAGTGGTCAAAGCAATCCAGTTTGGGCCCCCCAGTGCCTAGGACAGTTGACCCCTTGAATACCAGTGTGAATGTGAAAGGAGGAGTAAGAGGTCTGCTCATGTAGAAGCAAGGGCTGGTTCCGAAGAGCGAAGGTGGATGCCAGAGTCCTGACCCTTGACTGGGACAGAAGAATCCATCTGCGAGAGACTCTTTTCATAAGTTCATACTGTATGTGCCCCTGGGAGGGTGAAGCTGACAGGGGACTAAAGACCCAGTCTGATACCACCTGGAGAGTAGGGGGCCCTGTGAGTTACCAGGAAGGTTCTGGGCCCCCTGAACTTCGTCTTCCAGAAGAGGCGCTGTGTACAGATGGACCCAGACTGGCGTCACATATGTGCCCTCTGTTAGTAACTCGGAGCCTGCTCTGGAATCCTTGGTTAGAACAAAAGTGAAAGTGAAATGGGAGTGGAGAGTGCTTTCCCAGAAGGATTTCACTAATCTACCCTTCCCAAAACCAGCTCCAGTGAAGAGAGCTTTGCCTCTCTTTATGACAGGGTAAGTCCTTGGCCCCTTTTTGGGTGTTTCGCCATCCTTATAATGAAGGGGTTAGAGTGGACACATAACCACATAATGGTAATGGTAATAAAAGCTAGGGTGGGGAAAGATTGTCACTGGATGATCTTCAGCTCTGTTGCTACGTGCTGAAAGAGCTCCAGCCTGTGCTGGATGGGATGCCTGGAGTAAATAAATAGCAGTGCCTGGCAGCCCACTCAGAGTCCAGACTGAGGGAGAGCTGCGGAGTCTACAGGAAGGACAGGCCCATATGAATGGCTGGGATCCAGGCAAGCCACTGATATGTGAGAGAAGTAGTTTATTTACATTCTCCTCCCCCACCAGCCCCAAAGAGGAGGAAGTTGTCACAGTTAAATAGAGCCAGGCACGCCAGCTCTTTACACATCCGTCAAGACCATGAGACAGAACCAGACACCAGGTAGGATCTTGCGGCGGCGTGGGCAGGTGGGGGTAGGGCCTGAGAACAGAACAGAGTGGTGCAGGCCCCTCTGCCCCCCTACCCTGCCCCTATGGCGGAGCTTCACCCTACTGTTGTGCTGTCACTTTCAGCCTCTGTCCAGATGCTATGGCTCTGGCTGTAGTACAAGTCTCCCTGTGCTCCATTCAAAAAGGATGGAGGTGGGGCCTGAGGGGTCCTTCTGCCCCTCTGATTCCCTGGGCAGAGCCCAGGAACCTCTGGGCCAGAGCTGCATCCAGGCAACAGTTCCTTCTCCAGCCAAGATCCAAGCCAGGATATTGAGCATTTCCGGGCAGACAGCAGTTGATCTCTGTGACTGTCCTACCCTCAGATCCCAGGCCTTTGCCGGTCCTGCTCCTGTGTGCCCAATTGATCTCTCACCTGGCTGGAGCCACACCTCTTCTTCAGGCCACTACCGCTGCTGCTGCTGGTGCCGCTGCCGCCTCAGCTGGGATCACAGAGGACCTCTGCCCCTCCTGTCTCCCAACAGCTAAGCAGTGTCCAGCAATGGAGATCACCTGGCCAGAACTGGAAGTTCCACTGAGTAAGGAGCAATTCTGATGGGAGCCCAAAAGGGCCCAGTGATCAGGATATGAGCTGTGGGAACAGAGGGCCCAAGGGTGGGCTTGACTCCTGAGCTGCCCCCTGACCCTACTTTATGCCATGTAGCCCCACCAGCCAGGGCAGCTTGCCAGAGCACTTGGCATCCCCCTTCCCACCCAGCATCATGAATGTGGGCGCAGGGCTGGGATGGAGAAAATTCAGACATAAGGATGGTCAGAGGACTCCCAGAGTCTTGACTGCAATATGTCCAAGGCCCAGCCTCCCGCCCACCTGAGCCCACTTGCCCTCTGGCCGCCTTAGAGGAGCAGTGGCCTCCTGCTGCTGCCTCCTTGGCCAGGGCTCCTAGAGTCCCCAAAGGCAACTGCTGGAAAAGATCATCTTTAAGAAACAGGCTGGGAGTCATCACCTGAATCCAGGACCCATCCCCAGATTCCTGTTGTTCAGCCCTGGGCCTCCGTTGTTAGACAACCACACTTCCCCATTAACGGACATTCCCACCTGGGTGGTGTGTCCGGCAGTAATCCAAGTTCCTGAATTGTGGGAGCCAAGGGGTAGGGCAGCATGGTGGAGGGGAGAGTGTGCTCTACAGAAGGGCTAACAGCCACATGTGTCTGTAGATGGAATGCTGACCTTGTCCTGTACCGCCTGCAGCCGCTTCCCCCACTTCAGCATCCTCTACTGGCTGGGCAACGGTTCCTTCATCGAACACCTCCCAGGTCGGCTGAGGGAGGGCAGCATCAGGTGAGGGGTGCAGTGGCAAGGCTGGCAGGCAGGGGTGGGGGTAGGGGGCTCCTCCTATGGTCCTCTCATGGCCTTTCCTCCTCTGTTTCAGGCGGGAGCACCAGGGTGCACGCACCCAGCTGCAGACAGCCCTCGTGGTAGAGGAGCTGAGTCCCGCACTGAGCAACACCAACTTCTCTTGTGTTTTTGCGGATCCTGAGCAGACTGCCCAGCGTCATGTTGTCCTGGGCCAGCTCTGGGTGAGAAACCTGAGTGGAGGTTTCCACGGACAGGAGGAGCAGTATGGGGAGGATAGGGTGGGCTCTGCCCAGAGCGGCCTCCAGCTAACGTCCACTGTGCCCCCAAGTGGAACACAGGATGCAGGCAGGGGAGGCATGGACTGGAGGAAGGTGACAAGAGATGTTCCCCATCCTTGAACCTGAACTTTGTCTGCCTTCGCTTCCCCAGGCTGGGCTGAGGACAGTTGTGCCCCGCACTCAAGAAGCCTTGCCCTCCAGCGGGTCCCCTCTGGAGGTGACCCCTCGAGACAGGTGAACTCCAGAACCTGGATGAAACAACATCACCTGAGCTGCCCTTGCAGCTCAGACCTCTTTCTACATCGACTTGATATTACATTCTTTCTTTCTGCCTCTAATGGACTATCCCAGAGAAGGCCAGGGGTAGTTGCTGTTTCTGACCCGACAGCTACCTGGGCCCACGATGGGTACTCATAAATGATTTTTTTCAGTGGAGTCATGATGCCATCTGCTGTCACTTAAGTCATCATTCCATTTAGAGAACTTGGCCTGTCCCAGGAGTGAGTGTGGGAAGAGAGGGACTGTCACTCAGAAGCTGAAGATAAAATCAGATTCCAGGGACACAGGCCCTCAAAAGCTAAGTGTGGGAACATCCTGTGGCGCCAGAAAGGCCAGGAGAAGGGATTTGAGAGAAAGCAGGTATGTAGTTTGGAAAACTTGGCAGGGACAAAGATGTACTTTAATGAACCTAAACTTCCCTTTATCCACACAGAACAAGACAGCTCAGGACTTACTTAAGGGAGAAAAATAGACTTTATTTACAAGTAATAACATTTAGAAAAGATCCATCCCTGGCCCTTAAAAACCTTCCCATCACTCCAAAATCCTACCCCAGTGTTAAGTCTGGGGAAGGGGGGATGAGCTGAAGGCTGCCCCCCTCCCACCCCCTATTGCCACCCCCAGGCATGGGGCCCATCTGTTCTGGAAAAGAGCATCTTCTGGGCAGCTGAGCCCTTGGGTGGATGGGAGCACCTCTAGGTGCACCCACTAGGTCAATGCCCAGTCCTGGACTTCAAAAGCAAGGGCCCTGCTAGGCCCAGCCACTAAGAGCAACAGGGACCAGGGCCTGCTCCTCCAATGGTCCCTTCTGGATCCAGAGGCTGAGGAGGAAGGGGCTCCTGGGCCCAGCCACTCAAAGCTAGCCTCAAGTCTGGTTGTGATGAAGTGACTTTGTTCTAAGAAAACATCAGGAGGCAAGGTAGGGAGAAGACCCAGACTCTCCAGGCCTCTGGGGACAACTCTGAGAACACATCCGTTCACCTAGTGAAGGCTCCCGTGAAGATCCAGGTACTAGGCCGGGGGTGTGGGCAGGCATCACTGTCTGTAGGGGTTTGGCCACTGTTGGCCTGGGAGCTGAGAGAAGGCACTGAAAGGGACAGTAGAAGGAAAAGGACCAGGCGAGGTCGGCACTGAGGACACAGGTGGGGCCTCTCACTGGTCCTGGCCCTTCAGTGCTTTGCCTGAAAGAGAGAGACACAGTCACTTGGTGGGAGACTTGTGTTGCCAGCAGGTACCACCTGGCCTGGGGAGGCCTCTTTTAGCTCCCAACCCCCCCTAAGAGCCCTTCCTTGGCGTGATCTGGACATATCTACCTTCAGGTTATCAGTTGCTGGCTCTGCTAAGTGGCCCTGTGTCTCCTCCTCGGGGTAGCCACTAAGAGAACACGTTCTCTCAGCCCACTCCCAGCAGTCTAACTGGGCTCCACCTTGGAAGCTTCCTGAGGGAGTACCCTGCTTCCACCCACTCTCCTAAGAGCCCATCCGCCCCCTTCCCTTCCCAGCCAGTGCTTCCACCTTGCCCTTGGCCCGAGGGGTGGCAGTGGCGGCGGCTATGGCAGCAGCAGTGGCGGTGCTGGCTGCGGTGGTGGCGATGCGAGGAGAGCGGCGGGTCCCACTGCGGGTGTTAGGGGAGGCCTTGGATGGGGCTTTCTTTGAGGCTCCCCTCCGCAAAAGGCTATTCCCGAGCTTCTTGGGTGTGTTGAGGATGCTAAAAGCCATCGACTGGCGACGGTCAGCCTGTCAGGGAGGGAAGGGCTGTCAAACTGGGCTGCACTTGGGCCCTGCCAGCAAGGTCCCTGTAGGGTCTCCCCTTCCGCTCCCCACTAACCTGTTTAACAGCTGGAGCTGCTTTCTTCTGGGCCTCGGTAGTGCTCTGTTTGCGCCCTTCGTGTCGGTCCCGGGGAGTCATGGGGCGTGGGAAGCAGCTGGTGGCCTTCTTAGACTATGGGGAAGAAGAGTTCACATCCAAAATCAGTTGTTTCAGAGCCGAATGGACCTCTTAAGTCAATACCACTCCCCTCAGGAAACCTCCCTTCTCAACAAACTCTATCCCTGCATCAAGTTCTTGAAGAGAGAAGCCTGCTAGATGGAATAAAACCAGAGTCAGGGTCACCCACCTCAGGGGTACCAGGGCCCTGGTGGGGCTCCGAGGAGACCCGTTTGCGCTGCTGCCGGGTGGTGATGCCCGCACCCTCGGCTATCTGGGCTGGCTGCATGCTGGCTCGGCGCAGGGTCTCCTGGGGGTCACCAGTTTTCATCTCCTCATCTGTGATGGTAGCCAGGCTCAGGGAAGGCTGTGTGGGATGGAAGGAGGGGGTCAATGTAGCAGGACCACCCCAGAACTCTTCACAGGCCTGGTGTGTGCAGCAGCTAAAAGCCTTCCTGTTGTGGAATGTCTCCCTACCTGTTGTCTTCTCCACTTAGGCCCTGCACGATAGCCAGAGCAGTCCCATGCAGACCTCCTCCACAAACTCAGGTCCACCCGCAGTGAATTCATCCCGAACCCCCACTCTGCCAGCTATTCCACCAGAAGCATAAGGTCACTCTGCAGCAGGCCACCAGAGCTGGGTCAGCAGGTAGCACTGGGGTGGAGTGCCAAGGGAGGAGGGGGGGAGCTAGCGTAGGTCCTGTGCAGATGACCCCCAAGCTCACCCGGGACTCCAGGGGATAGCAGGTCTTCAGGTGTGGGGGGCATACGCGATTGCGCTGCTGCAGCTCTGCAATGCGGTTCCAGTCGTCCAGCTGCTCAGGCTCATCCTGGCAAGTGCCCATGTAGAAGCTGTTCCTTCCTGTGGAGGGCAGGGAAGCTGAAGCAGGTGGGGCTAGGAAGAGTGAGGGTAGAGGCAGCAGGTTGCCCCCGAGTCCTGCTCTGCTCAGTGCACTCTCCCTGGGGAGGTCAAAAGAAATCCTACGCAGAGGCTGACACCCTAAGGAAACTAACTGAGGACCAGGAACTGATAACCAGAGGTCCCTGAGGCCAAGAGCCTTTAAGAATCTAAGGACAGAACACTGACCCAGCACGGCCTTTTTGGCACCCCTTACCACCACCTAAGACAGGGTAACAGAGGACTCCAGGCAGCAGCTGAGCCTCACTGTTCTGCTGGGAGTCCCAGGCTCCCTTGTGTGACCATTTCCAGTTCACCCTGGCTGAGATTAACATCAGCCTGATTGCTCAGACCACTCCTGAGGCTGTAGGGAGGCGGGGCGGGTAAGGTGCCAGCCTTGGGTTTTCTTTGTGTTAAGCCCTAATGGTCCCCTCACCTGGAGGGGCCCCACTGGATACCCCAGCCTGGGAACGGCGAGCAGAACTGCGAGTGGTGGGCCGGTAGCCAGGCAGACTGAGCAGAGCCGAGTTGCCATCATCAGGAGAGCCCAGGCGGGCTAGAGACTGGGTAGAAGATGTGGCTCGTGGGCCGGCCTGGGAAGCAGGGGCCGACTGTGTGCTGTAGAAGGATGAATTGGCGCTGTCCGGCTCTTCCACGTCTAGCTTCTGGAAGAAAGGATGGATCTGGTGGGGTGGGGCCCTGACAGTCCACAAAGATGCCTCCTGTTCACCTTCCTAAATAGGGCCTCACATCCCACAGCAGCAGGTGTTCCCACTGCTTTGCAGGGATCTTTAGATGTACTTCTACAAAGAATGAGCCCCGTTGCTAAGAATGCCAAGGCTATCCCATTTTCATTTCACTGTTAACAGTACTTTGAAAGAGGGAAAGCAAAGTGGGTGACCAGACCATTTTAGAATCAAGATGCAAAAAAAAATAAAGTGACCAGCCCCCAGGTAACAGCTAGAGGGTGGGAGAGCCAGGGGCTGGAATGGTGGTCTCCTGAGCTAGTCATAGTCAGGCTCAGCCCAAGCTTGCCAGTGCCTTGCCCATCTTTTAGAACTTCTCCAGCTTCTTGGTAGCACACAAGAGGTGCCGTCTGTTGCACCAAAGGAGCTTTCCCATTCCCCATCCTCCTCAGGGTATGGAAACAAGGGCCAGTCAGAGCCCCCAACTTAGTCGGCCGCTCTCTGGGTGGCCCCAAGGCATCTCAGCCAGCCAGAAGGTACCCTGCAGGCACAGGGCTGGGCTGCAACTTCATCTTCTCCTGTCTGGCTGGTCTGCATGGGTCAGTACTACACATGAAAAGAAACCACCTTAGAGCCAGTAGGCATCCAATTCCAGCCCTGCTACTTTCTACAAAAGAGGCCTTCCCAAGTCATGGTGCTTCTTTGGAAGACATGGACTAGTCAGCCTCCGGAGGCACCCGATGGGAAAGATGCCCTTAAGAGCAAGTGAGCATGACTGTCCTACAAGCCCACTCCCAGCAGCCTGA
The DNA here is from genome assembly GCF_008692635.1 of Crocuta crocuta. Classification (NCBI taxonomy): domain Eukaryota; kingdom Metazoa; phylum Chordata; class Mammalia; order Carnivora; family Hyaenidae; genus Crocuta; species Crocuta crocuta. The sequence goes on from NW_027529630.1 coordinate 931,693, forward strand.
CCTTGGTCATGGTGATGTTGATGATCTGCGTGGTACGCCGACGAGCAGAGCGAGTCTTCCGGCCTGAATCCAGGAAGACGTCCCCCAGGGAATCCAAGCTGCTCTCCAGTGGGGCCTGACCGCGAGCAGGGATGGGGGTGAAGTAGAGACTCTCAAGGGATTCTACCTTGGGGGGCAGGCGCTGGGAGATGGGGGAGGCTGGCTCTCCAGGGATACTGGTGCCATCTGGCTGGGTTCGAGGCAGCTGGCTGTAGAAAAGAAACTTGCTGAGAGGTGCCGTGCCTGACGCTAAAAGGCAAGTCTGTTCATCCCTTTGCTCCAATACATTTATTACAAGCAGGCCAGGTCAAACACCCCATTCTCTGATTTTTGAAAGGCATCAAGGAGAGCCCTTGACCTGGGTCCTCCCTTCACTCTCCATTTCTGGTCAGCCCATCTATTCGCCTGGCTTTCTGAGCTCCTTAACACTGGCAACTCCCAGCTCCACCACGAACATGTCCAAACTAGGTCCATCCATCTGGTCCTCCTCCTGGATCTCCTGCCTCAGGGAATGAAAGCAGCCATGAACATGGGCTCAATCCTACCTCTTCCCTCCAGGCCAGCAGCTCACCTAACCATATCCCACTGCATTCGCACGTCCTTCCATGGTCTGCCTCATCTCTCACCTGGATTTGGTAGCTGAGGGGACAAGCCCGGGCTCAAGCCTACCTCTGCCACTAAGGGACCTTGGGCAAATGACTGCCCCTCTATGCCCCAGTTTCATCTGTTAAAGGAGATAATCACAGAACCTACCTCAGAGGATTGTTGAGGAGTAAATAAATGCATTAATACTCTTCAAGTGTTTTTATAATAGTATGGGCCCATCTCAGCTTCTACATTGGTTATCAGAAAAACTTCCTAGGGGTGCCTGGCTAGCTCAGTTAGTTGGGCTACCAACTCTTGATTTGAGCTCAGGTCATGACCCCAAGATTCAGGGATCAAGCCCAGCATCAGGATCCATCCTGACTGTACTGGAGATTCTCTCTCTCCTACTTGTCTCCTTCACTCGTGCGCTCGCTCTCTCTAAAATAGAAAAACTTTCTAAGATGCAAACTGGACCACATCTTCCTTAATTTCAGGCCCTTCCAAGATCCTGCAGTACCTTCAGGATCAAGTCTAAACTTCAGTGAGGAGTCCAGCCAGGCTCTTTCTCAGCCTTTGCTCTCCTCTGTTCACCAAGCACACACACCTTCAGCAACTTTGGCAGACTGAGCAGGAGCGATGGCCTCCATGAAGCGCTTTCTGAACATTCATTTCTTTTTACTCCCACTGCACCCTACACACACACCTGGCCGAACACCTGACAGTCTCCTTATTCTAAGAAAAAGCTCCCAGAACACAAAGGGACCACATCATCTCAATCTCACTAGCCCCAGTGCCCAAGACACAGTCTGACACACAGTGAGTATTCAGTGGACAAGAGGGAGGCAGGGTGCCTCCTCACCTGGTGATGGTAAGTGGAGTCCCCTCCTCACAGCTCAAATCTAAGCTGTCAATACTCAAGTCCAGCTGAGGCTTAGCCTGGGGCTCCCGGCTCTTTAGGGCATCAGTTGCCACCTGGAACTTGCCCAGGTCTCGAAGCTGCTGGTCAGCATGGGCAACCTGAGGAAAAGAGAGCCAGGGAGAGTGAAGAGAAGCTTCGGGCAAGGGGCATCCTGGGGGAGGAGGGCACAGGGGTCCAATGTGACAGGGCAGAGTCCATCCAACTGGATACGCACCTGTGCCTCCAGGCTGCGCACCTGGGCGGTAAGGTGGCGGCAGGTTTGCTCAGCCTCCTTGGTCTTCAGCCCAGCCTGCTGCAGCTCCCGCCCCAGCCGTTCAGCTTCAGCCCGCAGCTCCTTGTTTTCCTTCTGCAGCTGCTCCAGGCCCCGTAGCTGCTCCTGCAGCTCTTGATTCTGCTGCTTCTTGGCATCATAGTGGGTCTTCGCTTTCTCCATCTACATGGGCAGACAGAACAAGTGGGGCGGTGGGGATGGGGTGGGGCAGGGACTGGAGGGAAGCAGGGTGAGTGAGCAGTGGGCCAGGGCTGGGGGCACCTCACCTGCAGCTTGTAGTGCTCAGCTGCCTGCTCCTTCTGGTTCAGCTGGGCCTGCAGCTCGTTCAGCTGGGCCTGTAGGCGCTGGGCCTCTTGCTGACTCTCCCCTCCCTGGGCCTAGAACACATTGACAGCGCTGAACAGGGCAGCTGGTCTGGCTAAGGCACACGAAGCCACTGACTTGCCCTAGCGTCCTGCGTTCCATGGGCGTTTTCAGACCCCTGCATACTCTCAGGACTCACACAAAAAATCCTTTTACCTCTTCTCCCCCGCCCCCCCCCGCCAGCTCCTACCCTACGGATATACCACACACCCTTCAACATCCACATTGTGCAAGAGCTTTCCCTGTCTAGCTACTGCTATTTCTAGCAGAGTTCTGACAGCCCTACCTTTGCCTTCTTTGAACCCAGGCACAAACTATCTCATTCTTTCTACATGAGTAGTCTCCCCAAGGAGGAAGGGAGCTGATCCTCAGTGAACACTTGGGTGCAGAGCTAAGCACTTGGCATGTGAACTCTCGGAGGACCTGGGAATTCTTTTTCTCCTCACCACCGCTCAAGGAAGAAACTTTATCTCTTTTTTGGAGACGGAGAAACCGAGCCCACAGATTTCAACAAACTGACCAGGGTCATAGCAGGTTAAGATTTGAGCCTTGGCCCACTCGACTCCAAAGGCTGGGTGGGCTCATTTATGATGCTGCACTGCCTCCTGTTCAGACCACAGACTCCTTGGGAGCAGGGCCCATGTCCAGTTCACAACCCTGTGATGCCAGTGAGCATTTAGCTTGTAGAAGACACTGGACTACCCAGCCTTATCTCTCCTACATCTCCTAGCACCAGCAAGGCTCCGAAATGGAGAATAAGCATCTGTTTATCACACAATTATGGCATGGAAGTGAGCAGAGGGAAACGAAGCTCTGCTCCCAGCTCCTGTGACCCACCATGTGGCTTTAGTGAGTCCCAGGGCCACTGGTGCCTAACTCCTCTGCCCCTAAGTAAAAGCTATGAAGACTGAACTGCGAGAAAGCAGACATTAGATCAAAAAGGTGACATTGTTGGAAGCATTAAGAATATTAAGTTATGCTGCAGTATTAAATGTTGACAATCCTCAAAGTTAGGTTGTCTAGAGCAGCACCATCCAAAGAATTTTCCACAGTAATGGAAATGTTCTGTATCTGCTCTGTCCAATATGGTAGCCACTAGCCATACATAGCTACTAAGCAAGGGAAATGTGGCCAGTATGACTGAGGAACTCAAATTTTAGTTAATTTAAATAACCACATATGACCAGGGGCAACTAGTGGACAGTGAAGGCCTGTGCAATGGGAGCCACCCTAGTCTCCTCTTGAAAGCTCTAAGAAGGCACACGCAGAGGCTCCTGAGCCACAGGCAGGTGTGACGCTGCCGTGCCAGGCCCTCAACCCCTTCCTTCTCCCTATCCTTGCTCTGAGGCTGACTGAAGATGGCCCATCCCCCACTGTCCCACCTTCAGCTTCTGCTGCTGCACCTTGCTGGCTTGGTCATGGTCAGCTAACTTCTTACTCAGTTCTTCCACCTGGAGCAGGAAAGGAGAAGAGAAAACTCAGGAGGCCTTCCCCAATGTTCAGAGAACTTAAGAGCTTTCCCCTAGATAAATCCCCAGTGTTCCTAGAAGAAACTCTAATACTTTCTCTGGCCTCCAACTAGGGAACAGCCTGTGGCTCAGGCTGGTTGGCAGGACCTAAGTGAGGTGACCCAAACGCAGGTGCTGCCAGAGCCATCTGCCCATGCTCACCTCGGCCCCCAGCCTCCAGATTCAACAGAATCGACTCTGGGGAACTGACATCTCACTACCACCCTACCACTTACTAACACCATTTCCTGGGCTGGGGACAGGAACAAACGACCAAGTCTGTTAACTCTAGCAGACAAGGATGAATACCCAACACTCCTCCCCCAAATTGCCAAGACCAACAGGTGGTGACCTCTTCCCATCATCCAGAGGCTGTGAGGGCTGATGCTAGCAATGTGGCTGCTGTGGGTAGCACTGGAAGGCAGACAGGGGCAGCCCTCATACCCAAAGCCTACCCCACTCCCGAAGAGAACAGATGAGATAAGATGAGAAGAGAAGGAAAGGAGAAGAGAAGAGGGAGCAGAACAGCCCAAGCACTGCTGGCTCCTCCAGGCATTCCAGGAGTTCAAGCATGAACAGCAAAGATGAGGGGCAGGAGCTCCACTGCTGACTGTTTTGCTATTCGGTCTGATTGTCCCATCATCTCGGGCTCCCTGGAGGAGGTGGGCGATGGAAGGAGAGGGGGCCCGATTCCTCAGCAGGCCTAAGGTTGATGGAGTAGGAGGGGTGGTGGAGAAACCAGTGCGATAGCCTTGACGTCTAGGGCAGCACAGGGAGGTCCTAGTGAGGGCCAGGCAGCCAGACCATGCCACCTCCTGTCTCTTATCAAGCTTGGCCTTCCTGCTCCCACGGAGCTCTATTTCATGCTTGGGGTTAAAGCCCCAGAGGGTGATGGGCAGGTGTCCTGAGTTCACAACCCTCCCTGACCTGTGAGGGCTGCGTTCATGTCACCTTTATGGCTTCTGCAGAGAAGAAGGGGGCTGTGTCAAGCAAGGCCCACAGGCACTCTGCTATTCCTCTTAGTTTGGCACCCAAACTGGGAATAGAACTTGGAGGTTTGGAAATCCCAAGGACTGCCGGTCACCAGTTGAGACACGGGAAAGATGAAGCCTACCCTACCCCTCATCCCTGACAGGCAGATGAGAGAACAGGACAGGAGAAGGATGGAGAGGCCGACCTGGGATGGGTGGGATGAGGCCCAAGAGAGGGCCCAGTACACCACACTCCTGGGCAGCCCGGACCTGGACTCCATGGCTTGACCCTGCCCCCTTCATAAACAGTTCACAACGGGAGCGGGCGGAGGCAAGCTGCAGCCGGGGCTCATGCACTGAGATGGGTCACCGCTTAAGCAGCCAGCATTTAGCAGGGACCCCGGGCATTACCTGCTTAGTTTTCTCTCTCTGAAACACCTCTAGCTGCTCCACCTGTGCATGGGCGAGGAGCAACAGAGATAAGAGTGAGATGGGGGCCGAAAAGACACTAACCCTGCTGCCAGGCTGGCCTCACTGAGGCTCTGATACTTTCCTTTAAGGAATTAATTTTTTTTAAATGCCAGTTTGGCTCATTCTAGTCCCCAGTGGCCTCTGGATTCTCCACTGCAGGTATGCCTCCCTAGCACAGCGTGCCTCTATAGAATGGACTGATGGCCTTCACAGCTGGACTCCCAAAGGATGAAGCCTTCAGAGAAGGAGAAGCTACAAATGTTTTGTTTAGGACAGTAGGGGGCAACATATTTGAACTCTATCAAGCCACCCAGTGAGTGAGGGGAGACCAGACGGAACATTGTTCCCTCTCCCAGGTCTGATCTTTGGGGCAAGGTTGAGCTGCGTATCTTACCTGGGCAGTGAGTTTCTGCCTCTCATCCTGGAACCGCTGCCTCTCCTCCAGAACCTTGACCTTGGCACTCTCATACTTGGCAGTCATCACCTCCAGCTCCCGGGCAGTGTTCTGTGCTTCCCGCTGCATCTCAGCCAGACGGGTCTCGGCATCAGCACGCACGGCTGCCAGCTCTTGGCCATACTTCTCCCTGGCCTGGTCCAGCTCCACTTCCAGAAATTGCCGGCCAAGGCTGGCCCGCTCGCCCAGCCCCCGGTTCTCTTCTGCCAGAAGGCCATGAGCCTTCTTCAGCATGCTGAGCTGCTCTGCATAGCTGGCTTTCTCGGCCCGCAGCTGCTGAGCTGCTCGCTCTTGTTCTGCCAACTTCTGCCGCAGGGGCACTAGCTCCCCGAGCTCCCGCTGGGCTCGCATCAGCTCTGCCCGCAGCCCACCGGCCGCCTGCTTGCTTTGCTCCAGCTCCTCACGATGGCGTTTCTCAGCGGCCGCCTGCTCAGCCTGCAGCTGCTGGCACAGGTGCTTGGCGGGCAGCAGCTCGCTCACCAGGGCCTGAGTGCTGGTGTGCTCAAGCTGGAGGGCAGAAAGGGCCTGCTCCTTCTGGAAGAACTTTTCCTGCCATGCCTTTAATTCTTGGCCCAGCTCCTCTGCTCGCTCTGCCTGTGAGGCCAACTCCTGCCGCAGGCTCTCTGAGGCCACTCGCTGTTTCTCTGCCTCTTCCCGGAGGGTCTGGACCTCCTCCCGCAGAGCAGAGCTGCGTTCAGCGGCCCTGGCGCTGTTGCTGGCAGTCTCTGCCTGGAGTAGGCGCAGCCTCTCCTCTAGCTTCTGGCTCTTCTCTGACTCAGCTATGACCAGCCGCTTCAACTCCTTGCTCTCGCCCTCTTTCTCCAGGACCTGGCGGTTCAGGATAGAGACCTCCTCTTCCAAGCTGCTGATGAGGCTGTTTTTCCTCTCTGCCTCCTGCTGGCCGCGGGCCACTTGGGTCTTCCACTCATCCTCAGCCTTGCTATGGTCTTGGACCTTGGCACGGAGGGTGGCCAGCTCCCTTTGGGCTGCAGCTAAGGTGTCCTGACTGCGCCCCAGCTCCTGGGCCTTCTCCTCTAAGTGGCCCTGCAAGGCCTCCAGAGCAGCAGCCTGCTCAGTGCTGGAGGCACGCTCACGCTCCAGGCTGCGCTCCAGGCCCAAGGCCTTCTCCTGGTGCTCCTGGCACTGCTGCTCCAGCTTGCTCACCTCTGCCTGCAGAGCCTCCAGCTCAGGGCCTTTACGCTCACTCTTTCCAGTAGCCTCAGACTGTGCTCCTGACCCAGAAGGGTCGTCTCCACTGGCCATCCCTAGAGATCGCTGGCCTTCCTCCTCTTTCTTGGCCAGCTGTGCCTTCAGTCGCTCCATGGTCTGCTGAAGCTCCCCGAGCTCTGTTCTCTGGGCTGCCTCCTGTCCACGAAGCTTGGCCAGCTCCTGGTCCTTCCCCTCCTTTTCCATCAGGGCGTGGGCCAGGGCTTCCTGAAGGGTAGCAAACTCCACGCGCTGCTCATTGAGAGCATTCTGCAGCCGCATCTCCAGCTCTGCCTTGGCGGCCTTCTCCAGGGCCAGGTCAGCTTGGGCTCGGCCCCGCTCCTGGGTTAGGCGGGCCACCTCCTTCTCCTGCTGCCCACGCTCCTCCTGCTGCTGGCTCTGGCTCTCCATCAGCGCAGCCCGCAGTCTCTCTAGTTCACTGCCCATCTGCTCTGCCTCCCGCTCCATGGCCTGTAGTGCAGCCTGTGTGCTGCAGAACTGGCGTCCCTGCCGCTCTTCTGGCCACTCTGACTCTCTGTCTCCTGCCCTCGGGGGCTCCTTGAGTAGCTCGCGGGGAGCTGTTTCCTGCTGCTCCCCTGTCTTGCGCACCAAGGCCTCCAGGCGGGCCACCTCCTTGCTGGTGGCGGCCATCTTCTCCTGCAGAGCCGAGAGGTCATCTGCAAGCTTCTGGGCCCTGACCTCCTTCTCCTGGACCTGCTGGAGCGCCCTAGCCAGGTTGGCATGGAGCTGAGCTAGTTCACTCTGCTGCCGGCTTATCTGGAGCTCGCTATGGGCCTCTATCCCTGCCACCTTCTCCTTGGCCTCCTGTAGTTCCTGGCGGGCCTTCTCACATTCCTCCTTCAGGGTCATCAGCTGCTCCTGGAACATGGCACCATACTGTGCCTCCTCCTGCTGGCTGTCCTCGTACCGCTCGCGCCAGGTGGCCACCTCCTTGGCAAGCTGTTCACACTCGCCCTCAGCTTCGCGCTGGGAGACTACAGCCTCTGCTAGTTCCTGCCGCAGGGCTTCCATCTCGGCCTGATGAGCCTCCCCAAGCTGCCGTAACCGGGCCTCCAGCCCCTTACGCCCAGCCTGCTCTTCTTCTAGCTCCTTCCGCTCCTGCTTCTGCTGTTCCACCAGGCACCGGGTCTCCGCCTCCAGCTTGGAGATGTGACGCTGCTGCTCCTCCAGGGCGTCCGTGGCCCTGCGCTTCTCCTCTTCCAGGCTGCCCTTGGTGATCTTCAAGGACTCCTCAAGAGCCCGGACCTGCTCCTGGAATTGGCCCTTCTCCAGGGCCACCCGTTCTCTCTCAGTTGCTTTTTGTTGCTCAGACCTTAGCTGGGTCTTTAGCTCTACCACCTGGGCCTGGGTCTCCCTCTGCTCCTGGCGGGCTGCCTCAACACAAGCATGAAGTTCCTCCACTTTTTGGCTCAGCTCTGCCTTCTCCTGCTGAACTTGAGTCACCGAAGACTGGGCACTGTCCCGGGCTTCCTTAGCAGCCTGAAGCTGCTGTTGCAGGACCTCTAGCTTGGCAGTCTTCTCCTTCTCCAATACTTGCAGCTGCTGGAGGGCCAAGTCCCTCTCCCTTAAAGAGGCCTGCTGCTCCTCAGCAGCAGCAGCCAGCTGCTGGGCATGGTCTCGCCTGGCTGCCTCCTGCTCCTGGGCAGCTTCCTCTAACTGCTTCTCCTTTTGCTTCAGGCTGCTGCTCAGCTGCTCCACCTGCTGGCGGAGACCCTGAGAGGCCTGTTCTTGTTGCTGGAGGGTCTGCGCTAGCTGGGCCTGCTCCTTTTTGGCCTGCTGCTTCAGGCCAGCCAGTTCTTGATCCTGCTGCTGGACAGTGGCTTTGAGGGTGGTGAGCTCAGCAGTCACTGTGGTCACCTGGGCAGACAGCCTGGCCTCCTGAGCCTGAGAGGCCTGCTCTACCTCTTCTTTGGCCTGGCTGAGGTTGGACAAGGAGCCCTGCAGCTCGGCAATCAGACCAGCCAGCTGCTGCTTTTCTTCTTCAAAGTGGCTGCGCTCAGCGAGCAGCTTGGCTTCCCTCTGGCCCTGCTCAGTCTCCAGAGCCTCCACCCTGGCTCGGAGCTGGGTGTTGTCTGCAGCAAGAGAGGCTGCCTCCTGCTTCAGGGTTTCCAGCTGGTGAGATAAAGAGACAAAGAGGATAAACACGACTCCTCAGTCACCATGGACCCCGTGAGAATTAAGGGACAGGAGCCTGAATGTACCAAGCACAGATCCACGCCAGCCCCAGCACACAGGTCTTATTACTGCTCCTGTGCGTTCCTACCTGCAAGGCGTCACCCAGCACTTCACCCTTCTCCCGGGGTGGGTTTTCTCGCAGCTGGGCCAAATGTTCTTCCAGCTGTGAAAGTTTTCCCTGAAGGATTTCGTTCTTTTCTTCAAGGCATTTCTGAGAGTAAAACAAGAGCCTCATGGGAACAGGGGTGGGACAGGCACCACGTTACCAACAAAATATGGAGCCCTACCACCCTGTTATCAAGATCCCTTGGGGCGCCTGGGTGGCTCAGTTGATTAAGTGTCCAACTTCCGGCTCAGGTTGTGATCTTGTGGTTTGTGGGTTTGAGCACGTCAGGCTCTGTGCTGACAGCTCAGAGCCTGCTTGGGATCCTCTACCCACCCCCTGCCCCTCCTTGACTCATGCTCTTGCTCTCTCAAAAATAAACAAACAATTGAAAAAAAATCTCCCAGGACACCTGGGTGGCTCAGTGAGTTGAGCATCTGACTTCAGCTCAGTCATGATCTCAAATCCCATGAGTTGGATCCCTCCATCAAGCTCTGTGCTAACAGCCTGGAGCCTGCTTCGAATTCTGTGTCCCCTTCTCTCTCTGCCCCTCCCCCACTTGTGTGCGGTCTCTCTCAAAAATAAACAAACATTAAAAACAAAAACCAAAAAAACTCCTGTTCCCGTGACCTAAGAAAAAACTCAGAAACCATGGACCGGGGATCATGAGGAAACTGATTTTCTAACCTTAGTTTCAGGGATGAATTAAATCATATGACTTGCTAATAATTTCTTCTGCCACTGACTTCACTTCATATTTCCTTTAAAAAAGTTTTTGTTTCCCTTACTATATGCTCTTCCTCCAACAAGTCTGGGCTCCCAAATTATCCAGACACTCACCAGCTTAAAAATATCCCTAGCCTTTCTGGGCATCAACAGCAGCACCCACAGCACCTCCCACCCCCAGCTCCACCTCCTCCCGTTGCTCACTAAGCAGCTGCGAGGACTATGCTGGGTCCTCTCTGAATTCGTGATCCACCTGACAGAGATGGGAGGTAGCTATTGCTGTCCCTCTTTTGCAGAGCAAAATCTAAAGCTCAGATATTAAGTGCCTTGCCCTTGGGCTACAAGGTTAATAAATGGTAGAATGGGGTTCTTAAAAATAGCAATAAAAATAATAGTGGGGCACCTAGCTGGCTCGGTTGGTACAGCGTGTAACCCTCGATCTTGGGATTATTAGTTCAAGCCCCACACTGGGTGTAGAGATTACTCAAAAATAAAATCTTTAAAAAAATAATAGTAACTAATTCACTGGAAGCTTACTTTGCACCACACGATGTATGCAGTACCTTACAATGGCTGATGAGGCAGCTACTCATTATTTTTCCCACTTTACAGAAAGCATGCTTAGAGAGAAAAAAGGCCAATTAACTTGTCCAAGAACCACACCTTGTAAACCGCAAAGATAGGACGCAAAGGTGGTGTACTGGATGTAAGCCTACAATCTTTCCATTACGGTGCACGATTAAACTTTCAAGAAAAGACAGCTTAATTCCGAAAGGGCCCAAAGAATAGAGCGGTAAATGGAATTCAGCTTTGAACAGGTACTGTGACCCTGACACCCCAAAGCAGAAGGGTTACCTTGTCCTGCAGGGCTGTGCTGAGCTCCTTCTCGAGATGGGCCTGTTTCTCCACCCACTCTCGAGTGGCTTTGCTGTGCTCTTCTGTCAGCTCATTGAGGGCACCCTGAAGTTGCTGCAGGTGACTGGCAAATTCCCGCAGCTGAGACAGACAAGTGGGAGTCCCCAACACCCAAGGTCAAAACTAGTACCACCACTTCTGTATGCCTCCCAAACTCCAGGGGCTGTAGGTGTCCAACTATCCCCCTAACCCTGCTCAAACCGGTTACAACCAACCATTTCTTTAACTCAGGACTCAAAATTTAGGGCCACAACCCCATCCCTGGCAACAGCCAATTATGGGACAAGGAAAGGGCCGAAGTATGCAGGTCTCTGCAGAGACCGGAGCATAGGACAGATACCAGGACATTCTTTTCAACCCTCTCTTCGGAATCCTCCAAACTCAGCCCCAACAGGCCTCCAAGTGGAGACTAGACTCCCCCCAGCCCTCACCTTAAAGGAAAGGTCCCCATTCTCCTCAGAAAGTTGGTTAATTTTGCGATCCATCTGGCTCTTCTCTGTCTTCAGGTCCTGGCACTGCTTCAGAGTTTCATGGAGCCGCACAGTGAGGCTGAGGGAGGGGGGCAGTTAGAAAAGACAGTAGCACCCTCACTTCCACTCCATGGGTGCGGGGTGGGGTGGGGAGCTGGGAAGAAAGCAGGGAGGATTATACCTCTCATTCTTGCCACGGAGCTCCTCAAGCTCCCTGGGCTCCGATGGGCTGGCCGCCTGCTTCTCGTTGAGCAGAGCCAGGCGGTCAATGCGCTGCTGCATCACAGCTATCTGCGCATCTGCCCCCAAGGAGGGGAGAGGAGGAGAGCGGAGAGTCAGCACAGAACTAAGGAGAAGAGAGGAGGAGGAGGCGGCATCCAATCTAAGGGAAGGGGAGGATGGGGGCAAGGGCAGCACCAGACACCAGGTCAGCCTGACTGGCCCATGGCTGAACCCTAAGCTCCAGAGCCAACAGAACAGACACCACAAAACAGAGGGGCCTGTTCCTCACACAAACCTGGCACTTTCCTGGATAAAAAACCTCAATGCTGCCCATTCACATGCCATCTGCCAGCGTGCCAGGTGCCTACCCTTCTCGGTGAGGAGCTTGCGGTTCTCTGCCAGCTCCAGCTCCAGCTCATCTCTATTATTTCTCTCATCAGCGAGCTGTTTCTTCAGTCGTCTCATCTGGAATTGTGGCGTCTGCAGGATGTCGCCCATCGGGGAGGCCGGAGAACCTGAGAGGAAGCTGAAGAAGGAGATGCCATGGTCAGAGTCCCAAGTGTGAGGGCTGAAGGAAGGGAAGAGCAACAGGCAGGGATGGGCAAGCAGGACTCTAGGGATGTGAGCACTGGCTGGGAGACTAAGCACCTTGGCTCTGTTGGCACCTCATGCCTCATGACTGACCTCGAGAAAACTTTTCTTCTCCCTTCTCCAAGCCTCAATTTCAATTTTTGTCCAAAAAAAAATTTATCCTCACCTCTACAGAGCTGCACTGAGAAAAGGGACTTTAGCATGATCTCCAAGAAAGAAAGGGATTCCATAAACAGGGAACAGCCTTTGAGGGAGGCCTTCCACCAAAAATGGATGCCAGTCAATTCCCCTCATTAACACTGGGGCAGGTGAGAACATCTACAGGACACTCCAAGCGTAGTCTGATGATGTGAACAGGCTGGTGAACAGTGTCAGCCTCTAGAATGCAGGGATCTGAAGACTGGATGTTGAGGCCCCACCCCAGGAGAGGAGGCCCAGCACATACTTGTTCCCACTGGAAGAGGCAACCTTCTGTAGCTCTAGGAAGCGAATCTCCCTTTTGGCCTGGTGGCTGGGTGGAGACAGCTCTTCAGAGGTGGCACTGGAGCAGGTAGAAGGGACAGGAGCTAGAGCAAGGAGCAAACCAACCACACAGAGGTTAATAAAAGGGGGAACAGATTTGCATCTTTATACAATTTGAGAACTTGCCTGAGTGGAAGTGGATCCACAGACAATTATATCTAAGCTCAAGAGTGAGGCCACCAGGCAGAATATGAAACCTGGCATCTGGGTTATCCAGAGGTCAGTGTTCCTCAGCCCAGTCAAGCAAGCAGCTTCTATTTCCACAGCTCAGCAAGTGCTCGAGGACAGCATAGGGGAGTGAGGGTGTTCTCCTGGCTCAGAGACCAGACCAAGTGCTCATGCTTTCCCCTCCATCCAACACTGCCGAGGCAGCCTGGGGGCCCTGAGCAGGATCTCCTCTCAGCCCAACAACTTCTCAGATGAGAGCCGCTGGCCTCTTTTCTCAACTCCTCCATTCTAACATCTTGTCCTGCCAACACAACCTCTTAAAACCTCCTCCTCCCACGGTTCCCACTACCACTTTCACGCGGCTCTCCTAGTCTCCCTATCTGCCCCTCCCTCCCACACCCACACTCTAAGCTCCCAGAGTTCTGCTGGGGGCTCCCTACACTGCCCACAGTGCCCATGGCTTCAATGGCCATCACACACTGACCTGTAAACCCATAACCTGGTCCAGAGCCCTCACCTACATTCTAGACTCACACTTTCAACACCTCCATCTGAAGGGCTGAAGAGGGACCTGAATATCAGGAACATCAAATTCAGTGGCTGGAAGACAACCTGCCTAAACCCACGCCTTACATCTCATCATCATTAGAGACCCTCTTCATCAGAAGACAGGGGGAGCTCTCACCCTTTCTAGCATACTTCCAGCATGACATCTGCCTTCCCACCTAGAACACGAGCTTCATGTGGGGAAAAGCCATTTTTTAGACACTACTCCCAGCTTCTAAGCCTAGAGTAACAATTGCTTAAAAAATAAAAAAACAGGGGCTCCTGGATGGCTCAGTCAGTTGAGTGTCTGACTTCAGCTCAGGTCATGACCTCACGGTTTGTGGGTTCGAGCACCACATTGGGCTCTGTGCTAACAGCTCAGAGCCTAGAGCCTGCTTTGGATTCTGTGTCTCCCTCTCTCTCTGCCCCTCTCCTACTTGCACATGCACACACTCTCTATCTCTCTCAAAAATAAAACGTTTAAAAAAGTTTTAAAATAAAAAACAGAAAAAAAGGTTATGTGTGGGGTGATCAAAGACAACTTAACAGAGATGGGATCACTTGTAACGTCCTGCTCAGGTACCGCCAGGCAGCAGGAGGAGCTTGGTAGGAACTGGGATGATGGCAACATGGCCCAGAAATCGACCTATTCCATTACGCACACTTTTCCCGAGCACAAACTCTGCCTGGCGCTGGGACCTGAAACAACCCCCCACGGCGTTTCTCAACAATTCGGGGTCCTAGCAGTGTCCAACTCAGACAGGGCATCCTCAGGACTGGGCCCTGCTTACCTTTCTGCAAGAAGTTCTCTAGGTCCTCATTCAGGTTCAGCCCATCCTCATGATCCAGCACAAATTTGAGTATGACTGCTAACTCAGCCTGAGCCAGAGACAGAGAAGAGGAGCATCACTTCGGTGCCAGGGAGGCCTGAAGAGATGGAGGGGTGCCACACCAGCAGTGCCAGTCCCAAGAACTGCTGAAGACCAGTCTTCCCCTCAAAGCCTATAGCTCCCAGTCCAGCTGAGAACATTCTACTATAGATGTGTTGCCCTGCTGGCCCCCTCCCCCTCGGTTCCTCTGAAGATGCACCAGGGTCAGAGAAGAGTTCCTATGTGACTTCACTCCTGACCACAGAGAAGAAAATGGGCAAAAACAGTAGCGCTGTCAGAAAGTTTTTATACATAATTATGTTGCCCTCTTCCAAATGACCCTCACTGTTGTTCTTGGTGTGAGTGAGAACACCTCCAGGGCTCATCCAAAGCTTACCTACCAGCTCAGCTGTAAAATCTGCCCTTTTCTGTCTCAATTCCAAAGCTACAGAGTTGATCTGATTTTTCTGGCCACCCTGCTATATAATTCCTTACCTTTTAGAATTCCTGTTTCTGGGGCACCTAGGTGGCTCAGTCGGCTAGGCATCCGACTCTTATTTTGGCTCAGGTCATGATCTCACAGTTCATGGAATCAAGCTCCATGCTGGGCTCTGTGCTGACAGCACGGAGCCTGATTGAGATGCTCTCTCTCACTCTCTGCCCCTCCCCTACTCATACACACTCTCTCCCAAAATAAATGAACTTAAAAAAAAATTATCTCTACCAGGTCTGTGGCCAGCTTGCAGCAGAGAAAAGGTTAAAGGAAGGAACCACCCATTCCTCCCACTACGTGAAAGGCCACAGCTCTCTGCGCACTGCTCCCTGACCCCCCAGTCACCTACATTACCCACTGTGGCACCCCAGCTCCTCCTGCTCTGGGAAATAAAGGACAGCTGCTCATGCAAAGCCAACATCAGGCCCCACATGGCAGGTAGTTCCTAGAAACCAGGTCATTCCCTCTACAGTGAAGCCAATACAGCAACTCTTCTTCACTTACGGACCAAATAGAAGAGGGGAGAGAAGGTAATAGCTCTGAGCTAGACTGTCATGATGGACAAAGATATTCTCTGTCACTAACCCTTCCCATTACAGGAAAGGAGGAAAAAAGTGGAGTGACAGTTTGTGTAAAAACATACACACTCACATGGGAACACATACATGAGGAAACAATAATTTCTATATATTATCCAACACAGTACAGTTACAACTATAGTTAACTATATGTACATGAATGGGGCACTTGGGTGGCTCAGTGGGTTAAGCATCTGACTCTGGGCTTCAGCTCAGGTCAAGATCTCACGGTTTGTGAGTTCAAGCCCCCATGTCAGACTCTGTGTTGATAGCATGGAGTCTGCTTGGGATTCTTTCTCTCCCTCTCTCTGCCCCTTCACTGCTTATACTCTCTCTCAAAATAAATAAATAAACATTAAACACACACACACACACACACACACACACACACACTCACACGAAAAAGGACTTGGAAATATATCCCTTAAAAGTTAACAGTTATCTCTGGGAATGAGATTACTAGCAATTTTATTTCCTTCTTTTGTATTTTTCAATATTTTCCAGACATTCTATAATGAATGGCTGTAATTACTACAACATAATTTTTTAAAAGAACAGTATATGTTGTTGAAAGAAAACCAGTGGAGTGAGGTGAAGCACAAGCTAGGCCCACCAGGTGTGGTGGAGGCACAGGGCTTACCTGAATCTTATACTCAAATTGTTCCCAGTCTCTGGGACTTTTGGAGCTCATGGTGGAGTGGTATAAGAGCAGCATGGTCATCTAGAAGCCAAAGAGAAGACAGTCACTGAGCAGGGTTATTTCTTCTCAGTGCTCCCCTCTCTGGGCTGTTCTGGGGACTCTGAGATATTCTGAAGGCTTTTCCAGAGCTCCTAGCACTCAGCAGCCCCAGGTCCCTGCCCTTAACTGCACCAGGAAACACCTGACTGAGGACTCACGGCCCACTGTACAAAAAACCTGGTGCACAACTGAATTCCTGAACTCATGGAATGTAACTACGAAGCTTAAACTGCCCTCTATAGGCCAGCACCCAGACACAGGAGAGGGTATGAAGGAGACTGAGCTAAAAAGAAGACTATGACAATTGGGTGAGGCCCAATTCCTGCCAGGTCTTCACTGAAGCTAGTACATCTCTCTGTCATAGGGCACGGGCTCCAAGAATCCTTGGGCTGAATCAGCCTCTGCCTCAGCCAGGTGGCTGACGGGCTCCAAGAATCCTTGGGCTGAATCAGCCTCTGCCTCAGCCAGGTGGCTGACCTCCAACCTGCATGAGCCCCAGAAATAAAGTCCCCACTACTTCCCCTGGGTTAAGAGAAGGCCTGGCAGGTCCATCTAGTGCCACCCTCCTACCCATCTGGTATTCCATAGGTACCTTGGCCAATTCCAGCTCTGACCCTTCCATCACCTTCTGCACGGACACCAGGCATTCCAGAGAAGAGGGATGTTTTCGGTTTTCTGTAATGAGGACAATGCAGAAAACAGGGTGAACTTCCTGGACACCATCTCTGAGATCATGAGAACACCTCAGAGTAGAACAGAATCACCATCTCTGGTGGGGCTAGGAGACTCCTTACTCCTACATCCTCTCTCCCCCAATATATACATTTCCACCTGAAGTTAGCTTTATCCTAGGTCAGTCCAGGAACTACAGGGATAGTAGGCTATGTAAAAAGCAGGCTACAAATTCACAGCAGCACTGAGACGTGACACTCCACTTACCCACCCAATGCATCAACTCCTGCCCAGCACCAGAGAGAAGGAACCAGAGAGTCCAGGTTACTCTACGGTCTTGTTCTAGGTAAGGTCGTAGAGGAAGCCTAAAGCTGAGTCAGACCAGGACGACTAGGGACACCTGGTTCTTCTGCTGTTTTGCCAACTATTAACCTTTGCTTTATTTAAATCTATTATCACCTCTCCCATAACTCTCCTGAGGGGGTGATGGCTGATAGCTCCCATGTCAAAGGGGAGGACTCTGTGTCCATGACTGTACAGGGAGGGAAATTGACACTGCGCTACCTATGCATCTGTTCTTACTACCCACAAACCTTAAAAGCAATTATTATCTTTATTTTATAGACAAGGAACCTAGGTCCAGAAAGGTCATACAAGCTGTGAGTGAAAGAGCCAAGACCTCAACCTAAATCTGCCTCTGCCCCTACATCTATTGCCTAGGCAATTAATTCAGTTATCCAGGGGAAATGTTTTTCTTGCAAGGGAAGGATAACATGGATCCATCCCTCCCTCCAACTCCTTGCACAGGTGGAGGGTTGGGAGCCCAAGGTGATGAATCCCAAACACTGACCTCTGGCTCTACCTGGATCTCAGAAATGGGCTCTGGAACTGAAGGGACACTCTTCTTCCCTGATGGCATAAGCATCACCAGACCCAGGGAAACAGTTGTATTCATCTCTGTGGTACAGAGTCAGTAGCCTTGAGCCTCTGCTCCTCCAGACTCCTGTGAGCTGGTTCCTCCAGACTCCCAAAGTCCCGGGAGTTGAGGAAGCAGCTCCTTCTTAGGAGCTCCTTACCTTTTCTAGGTAAGAAAGGTGCTTACTTTGCAAAAAACTGCACACAAAGTCCAGTCTCTCTGGCACCGGCCGTTGCAGGATTTGCTGCCCCTCATCAGTGCCGTGGCTAGAAAAAGAACAAGTATCAGGATGAGAGTACTTAGCAATCCTTCCCTCCTTGCTACTCCATTCCATGCTACCTCCCCCTTCCTTCAGGCTTGGTCTGTACTGGAACTGGGAGACAACCAGACCAGATGCTGGCAGCAGGGGAGAAGATACCAAAGAGCCATTTGGTCAGAAGAAACTGTGTGGCGAGTGAGAAGTGGGAACTTGAGGCAGGAAGTCCTTTTAGAACAGATGGCACCTTGCCACCCTCTTCATGAATATGAAAAAGCTCTGTAGGAAGGGGGCCGAAAGGAGAGGACAAAGATGAGAAGATGAAGGGGAAGCTACGTTCAGTAGTCTGGAATGGCTCAACTGTAAAAGGTCAGGAAGCCTGGGAAACATGGCTAGAGTAAGACAGATGATGGAAAGGGAAAAACAAGTCCAAGAACTCAAAGAATAGGAGGGAATTCCCAAGAGTCTGAAGGGACAGGGCAAAATTCAACACAACAGACCAAAGGCTGAGATGGCTAAGGCCAAGGGACAACACCCAGGTGGCTGGGTATTGCAGCGCTGGTCTGTTTAACTGGAAGGGCAGGCTAAGTGCTGAGAGCTCTGGGGGAAGGGTGGCAGCAGGGGGAGCCCTCACGCAGCCCGGGCCCCTGGCACTCAGGCTAACTGCTAGGTCAATTTCACTGGAGAATAATAGCTCCACTAGGAATTAGAAAGCGGACATTTCTCCTTGGGCTTCTATGGCTAGAGATACTGATTAAAGGGGCCTTTTGTTCTTCAATCTCCAGGTTCTACTGAATCTCCAGGTTTCTCAGTCAACTTTCTGGAGGGCAAGGCAGGCCCTTGAGCCAGAGAACTTCACAGTGCCAGACATCTTGCAAAGCATAAGCACACCCAAGCCAAGACCACAAATGTACCTCCCTCTCTCTCCCACATGATTACAAAGCCTTCTTACAAGTGAACGCCCCCCGCCTCCCACGAAAAGCCATTTTCTGGATAGCTGGTGTGTGATTAGGGACTCCTACAAAGCCATGAGGAGATGCTAATCTCCCCCCAGACTCCTTCAAGAGCCATCTTCCCTACCCACCCACAATCCGGAACACTGTGACTCCTTGCCTCAGCAGAGAGCAATAATTTCTCTAATAGATAAAATTTCTCCAATAGATAAAAATAAAGAGGATTCTCAGGTTAAATGTTTGAGAAATGCTGGGTTAAACCAAACCGAGCATTTTCTAAAGAAGAGGATATAACATGAATTATTTCCTAAACCTATCTGACCATAAAACCTCTTTTTTCCCCCCACTAAGCCCCTAGGATAAGTAAATTTGCATGAAATAGGCTTTAAAAATGCTAGGCCTGTACAACTCAGCAATTGCACTACTAGGTATTTATCCAAGGGATACAGTTTATAGCAGCACTATTGACAATAGCCAAAGTATGGAAAGAGGCCAAATGTCTGTCAATGGATGAATGGATAAAGATATATATATCTATATGTACTATATATATATAATATATATATATAAAATATAGATATATATAATGGAGTATTACTCAGCAATCAAAAAGAACGAAATCTTGCCATTTGCAACTACGTGGATGGAACTAGATGGTACCATGCTAAGCCAAATTAGCTGGAGAAAGACAAATATCATATGACTTCACTCTTGAGGACTTTAAGATACAAAACAGATGAACCTAAGGGAAGGGAAGCAAAAATAATATAAAAACAGGGAGGGGGACAAAACATGAGACTCTTAAATACAGAGAACAGAGGGTTGCTAGAGGGGTTGTGGGAGGGGGATGGGCTAAATGGGCAAGGGGAATTAAGGAATCTACTCCTGAAATCACTGTTGCTCCATATGCTAACTTGGATGTAAATTAAAAAATAATTTTTTTAAAATGCTGGACCTGGAGTATTCCAGCCAATCCTTTAAAAGTGAGTTCAAGTCTTATCTGCAACCACTACTAGTCATGCCTCCCACCTCTCTCTCAGGACTTTCTGCAGCACTGATACAATAGCATCATTTACAAATGATGCTCTAACTGTGTGACCTGAAAGCTAGGATACAGGAGGTACTCAGTACATATGGGTTGACTGACAAATGAGGGATGCTTTGTAACAGGAAGAGCAAAGGTCAATGTCAGTAACATAAATGTCAGGGCTTTCGGTTTTCTGGCAAAAATGACTCTACTAAACTTTGCTATTCAAGTCTCACAGATATCACAGAGATGGGACAGCCTTTTTGCTTCAGGCTATTCTTAACACAGAACAGAAAGGGAAACTTGTTAAGAGAGGCTGACGCCAATGTATTTTCCCAGAGAGAAGGCCAAGTGGCCAGAGAACAAGACCTGTTCAATCCTTACAGCTGCTATCTGCCACCAACCCTGCCATCCTCTATGGCCTTCCCAGAGAACCAGCATCTGATTTAGGTTAGCAACAGTAGCAGCATCCACAATGAAAAAGCCAGAACACATTTACCAAGAACACATCTTTCTTCCCAAACGAGGCTGATTTGCATTGTCCTGGATCAGAGATGGAGATTAGGATTAACCTGGAATTTCAATGGCCCCTCCCCCTAGGGGGAGTGTGTGCACGCGTGCACACTCACTTGTTTTCTTCCTCCCTCCTCTCTCACCCTCCTTCTACCTCCACTCCTCCTAGTCATGCTCCAGAGTTGCATGCTCCAATAACTGAGCCAACCAGGTGCCCAAAAAAACAAACACACACAACAAAAACCATGCTGCAGCCTATTGTACTTTACAACACAAGGAATACTACACCTGGCTGCCCATCTTTTTGTGATGTTGAAATTAAACAGTAAGCTAGGTCTTGTCAGCCTAATGGTTTTACCAGCCACTGATGTTAACTGTCTCGATCTACCACTTCATTAGGGTTTGAAAAATAATTACTTTCATTAAGAATTGCAAAATGCTAACTTATAGGTGGTATATAATTCCACCTATGAAGAATCCGTGCAAAAACAAGAACACAACAAAAAACCCTTCAGCTAATCAAGGCTGGATCTAATTACCAGTTTACAGGCAACAAGGTGGGGGGGTGCGGAGAACAAACTGAGCGATACCATGATGATACAATTAATAAAATTCAGGGGCACCTGGGTGGCTCAGTCAGTTAAGCACCCAACTTTGGCTCAGGTCATGATCTAATGGTTCGTGGGTTCGAGCCCCGCATCAGGCTCTGTGCTGACAGTTCAGAACCTACAGCCTGCTTCAGATTCTGTGTCTCCCTCTCTCTGCCCCTCCCCTGCTCGCACTCTCTGTCTCTCTCTCAAAATTAAACAAACATTAAAAAAAATTTTTTTAAATAAAGAGTAAAATAAAATCCAGAACTGAGAAAATTCTACAGGATCAGGGGAAAAAAATAGGGTAAGGTATGGAGGTAGAAATAGTAGGAGAACAAGACTGGTAGGAAGAGATGAGCCCCTGATCAAAGTTCTTCAATACCAATGGTGGAGATTTTAGATTTCAACCTCCTGGTAATGAAGAATCCGTCCCTGAGGTCCACCAGCTGTGGGACACCCACAATAAAAGCAGGACTGGAGGAAGAAGGTTCCTGAGGTCACATGCCCTGGGACTATGCACAGATTAGAGCAGAACCAAGCCACGAGGGCTGGGTATCCAGACTGAAGTAGAGGCAGGGATGGGAGAAGTCTTCTAAAGGACAAACTGAGAGGAAGGTGACCGAGTAGAATCACTGCCAAGGAGAGGGAGGAATTTAAGATGTTGAAAGGTCCTGCCTAGGTAACTGGGAAAAAAAATGGTACTGTCTGTATCAAAATAAGAAAAGAGTGACCTCTTTCAGAGGCACTAAGGCAGGTGCTGATTAGAGCCACGGGGACTTTAAAAAAGACTTGTAAGACATCCCACCATCAACATACACTTTAAAAACTACATTCAAAAAATTAAAACCAAAAACCACTCTAGTAGAATCCATCTGTTCTAGGCTACTCAGCCCCACTAGACTTTACTGATGAAGAATAGCAACTACATTTTTGTTCACTTACTCAACAACCATTAATTAAAACCAAATCAGTGTACTGTCCTAAGCTAGGTGCAGAGGATCCCAATGAGAATCAGATCCAGTCCCTGCCTCTGACAAGCTCAGTTCTGCCTTCTCCCTATGAAGGGGTGGCCAAACTGCTTCACAGAGATGCTGAAGCCCCCACCCCAGTTCCTACCTGCTATGTGTAGAACACAAACACCTGCAGTCAAACTCCAGCCAATCCCTACCTGGGGTCTCCTGGTCTACCGTGCTTTCCTTTGAAAAAGGAGGGTCCTCTCCACTGTCCCCTCAATTCTCTATATTATGGCTGATCCCACTTCTGCCCACAGCACAGAGATGTGAAAGGTCAGTTCTGCCCTAACTCCTGAAGGCTGATGACAGAGGAAAAAGGAAAAACTATATGAGCCTAAACAAATAACTGTAGGTTACAGCTTGACCCAGCTTTGCTTGGTGCCAGAGAGGGAAGATACATCAGGGAGGCCCAGTCTGCTGATTCCCCAAATAACTGAGAGGTTCAAAGACGTAAAAGAAAAAGAAAAAAAAAAAGCTCACTAGAATCCTGGCTAGGGGACACCAAGGAGCTTATCAAATGCTAATCAATCTCACAAAGCAAGTTAATGAGGCAAGGGAAACCCCCAGAAATGCTATAATGGTTTAGAAAGGGGCAGATCAGTGCTGGGCTAACAAGTTTGAGATAAGATTTCTAGGTGCTGCTTATTTCCCTTAAGTACAAGAGCTTCCCCTTTCTTCCTCCTGGCCCTGTAGGCTGCCAAGAGGGCTTGTGAGGTAAGGATGAGCCAGAGCCATGAGAAGAGGGTATGGAAGACTCTGACACAAGTGGACAGGGAACCCCAGAGCAGACTCTTGAAATCCTGTGAAAGCACAGAGACTTGTAGGCTCTCCTGTGCGAGAAGAGTGAGGAAGCCGTGGGACGGGGCCAGAGCAACACCTCTCCCACAGACAGAGGGACTGGGCGATAAGCTCAGTGTGCTCCTGCGTTGGGGCCCCACGCTGGCAATTCTGCCCATGCTCTCTGGTCATGGCTGTCAGCAAGCAAAGGGAATAAATGAGGTCCCCAGCCCAACATTCAGCTTCATGTGGGACACATGGGAGGCTAGAGAGGGGTGTGGAGTATACTCACATGCCGTCAATGATCTTGAGGAAGACGCTGCAGTCCTGGAGCTGCAGCACGGCCTCCACAGGGCTTGCTACGTGCAGACTGTTCACCTGCGAAACAAAGGGGAGAGCCTGGTGACTCGGAGAGCACTGTGTTGGCTGCACTCCGCAGACTTCGCGATGAGTGCTCACAGCAGCAGCCGCAAACACGAAGAACAGCTGGTCCTCGGAGCTTTCACTTCAGCGAAGAGAAGGTGCTGCAGCCACTCACCCAGTAACAGCCGCCTCAGAGCTCTTCCTCTGGCTTCAACTAAATGAGAACTTAAATTCTAAGATACTCCAGCACTTGGGATATGATTTAACTATAACTAGGCATAAAATGGCTCTGGAAGGATACACAAGAAATTGTCCTGTACCACCAACTGCCTCTAGGGACAGGAACTTGATGGCTGGGGGGTCAGAAGTGGGTTAAAAGAAAGGCTTTTTTGTATTATTGCCCTTTGTATCTCTTGAATATTTACATCATAACCCTCTATATGTCAAATTTTCACATTACAGCCCTATCTCATGGACTTTGAAATAGCTATTCAAAACTTACATTAAATACTACATGTTTTATACACTACCACACAAATACAAAATTGTGTTATTAATGCATTTTTTAAAAATGTGTTTAACATTTATCTTTGAGAGGGGGGGGAGAGAGNAGAGAGAATGTGCACACACATAGGGGAGGGACATAAAGACAGGGAGACGCAGAATCCGAAGCAGGCTCCAGGTTCTGAGCTGTCAGCACAGAGCCTGAAGCAGGGTATGAACCCAGAACTGGTGAGAACATGACCTGAGCTGAAGTCGAACACTTAGCCGACTGAGCCAGCCAGGTGCCCGTTATTAACGCATTTTAAAAATTCTTCCCAGGGTACGGTACCTGGGTGGCTCAGTTGGTTAAGTGTCCAACTTCAGCTTGGGTCACGATCTCGCAGTTTGTGGGTTTGAGCCCTGTGTCAGGCTCTTTGCTGACAGCTCAGACCCTGTAGCCTGCTTCGGATTCTGTGTCTCCCTCTCTCTCTGCTCCTCTCCAGCTCATGCTCTGTCTGTCTCTCTCAAAAATAAATAAACCCTAAAAAAAAAATTCTTCACAGACATAAAACTTTGGCTGACACAGGGAGAAATGATGAGAGAACAAGATAACAAAGAAAAAATGAGGGAGGGAAAGAAGAGCTGGGAACCCCAGAGAAAAACTTGTCAATCCCGATTCAATTGCCTTTTTCTCTTCTTTGCCTTCAGGCAGACATCCACCTAAATCAGTCTTTACAACTAGAAAACTCACCAGCAGTCACCTGCAAATGAGTCAGGTACACAGGTTATTCAACAAGCATATACAGTCAACTTCTACAGGAAAACCTCAGAAATTCCAAAGGCATGAAGTTCAGAAGAAGCCTGGGCTGAACTTCACCTTTGTTACTACCACAGGAACAAAGGGTTTGCTAAGTCAGTCAATCACACAGGCAAGACTGAGGTAAGAGGGAACTTAGGCTGCTTATTAACAAGGTATTTTTAAGAACTTCAGCACAGTGGTTATTATATACAATGAGTAGTTTCTACTGTTTACAAATGTGCTCTTAAAAAGGTACTGGGGCTATGGGGTGCCTGGCTGGCTTAGTCAGAAGCACATGCTACTCTTGATCTCAGGGTCGTGAGTTCAAGCCCCATGCTGAGTGTAGAGATTACTCAGATAGACAGAGAGAAAGATAGGCAGATAAGTGAAGGAATGAATGAACTGGTACTGGGCTAGGAGCTCCCAGATAAAGATTTTGGGTGCAGCTCCTCCACTAACTTGCCAGGAACGTTTGTTATCAACTTAATTCTCTCTGTGCCTACTTTCTCACTTGCCAAATGGATGGAATTCCTACACTGTTTACTTTAAAGGACCAGTGTGGGTTCAAATGGAATTATGGATGCAAGAATACACTATAAAATGTTAAGTACTAAATGCAAAGCACTGTTATGATTAATAATATTAAAATAATGAAGTAGATATAGCAAAACTTTTACTTCTCAGTATTAAATTAGCTGACTGCACTCTAGAGAATCAAGAGTATTAAATAAAAAGAAACAATGACTCAGCCACAGAAATGGTACTAGTCATCTGGTTAAATACTTATCTGTTAAAAACAACTTCCAGGGGCACCTGGGTGGCCCAACTCTTGGTTTTGGCTCAGGTCATGAATCTGCACTTTGTGAGTTCGCACCCTGCGTCAGGCTCTTGCTGACAGTGCAGAGCCTGTGTGGAATTCTCTCTGTCCCTCTGCCCCTCTCCTGCTCTCTCTTTTGGTCTCTCTCTCTTAAAATAAACAAACTTAAAAACAAACAACTTCTAGGGGCACCTGAGTGGCTCAGTTGGTTAAGCATCCAAATTCAGCTCACATCATGATCTCACAGTTTGTGAGTTTGAGCCCTACATCAGGCTCTGTGCTCACAGCTCAGAGCCTGGAGCCTGCTTCAGATCGTGTTTCCCTCGCTCTCTGACCCTCCCCCATGGTCTCGCTCTCTCTCAAAAATAAATTTAAAAAATTAAAAAGAAACAACTTCTAAATGGATCTAAATTAAAATAGGCTAAAAGTAGGGTGCCTGGGTGGCTCAGTCGGCTGGGCATCCGACTAGGCTCAGGTCATGATCTCACATTCCGTGAGTTTGAGCCCCACGTTGGGCTCTGTGCTCACAGCTCAGAGCCAGGAGCCTGCTTGGGATTCTGTGTCTTCCTCCTCTCTCTCTGCCCTTCTCCCACTTGCACTCTCTCAAAAATAAACACACATTAAAAATAAATTAATTAATTAAATAGGCTGAAAGTTAAGGGAAAAAAAAGAGTGGAACATAAAATATGACGACTTCTGGGGGAGGGGGGAGATGGGCATGGAGGGGGCACTTGTGGGGATGAGCACTGGGTGTTATATGGAAACTAACTTTACAATAAACTATTTGTAAAAAAAAAAAAAATGATGACTTTTCTTTGAAGCCTTAAATATATTAATATATTTATACCATCTTGTGTGGGGAAAGGCTTAATCTAATTAGTCAGGAAAGGCAAGTATAAATTTTGGGGGAAGATTCTGAATATTCCAGGCCAAGGTCCTTTTCCACCAGCTGAAAATGAAGAGAGTGCCAAGACTCAAGCACCCAAAACCACCTCCTTTTAATACCTGCAATCTAAGGAAAGCATTCAAGAACTTTATCAGTAACAAGACTGAAAACTTAGACCAGTTAGCTGATTTAAAATCACTTAAGGAATCTGGATTCATCTCACACCAATTAAGTAAGAATCCAGCAACAGTTTATTTCATGGATATAAAAATGTATATTCTTCCTGTGCATTATTTTGCTCTCAAATGAGAAACTGTTGGAAAGCTGGGGCAGTGGAGAAGCTGTTTCATCTTTAGTCAGGATTTAAACACAAGAGTGAAGGCCAAGCTCACTAAACAACCTAAGAACTGCCTGTAAGGTTTTTAGGGTTACTTAAGGTTGTTGAATCTTAAAAAGTTCCCTATTCCCTATAACAATTCATTCAAATTCATTTTTACACAATAAATTACTGAAAACTTGGGGGGAAAACCCACTCATTCTAGTATTTTAATCCATGTATTTTTACTATTTTGAAGTATTTCTTTCTAGTCTTTTCTCCTACATTGTTTTTTGCTAAACCACAACTATAATTGTCACATGTGTGTGTTCTATGGCATTCTTCCCACTAATGTAACAAGCATAATTTGATGCTGCCACAGTATCATAAAATCCACGTTAGCTGCCTTTTTTTTTAATATATTTTTTTAGAGAGAAAGAAAGAGGGTATGTAAATGAACAAGGAGTAGAGAGAATCCAGGAAGGGGAGGGAGGGAGAGAGAGAGAGAGAGAGAGAGGGAGGGAGGGGGAGGGGGAGAGGGAGAGAGAGAGAGAAGTAGGGCTCTCCTAAGTGGGGTTTGTGCTCAGCTGAAGCCAGGCTCAAACTCAAGAACCAGAAGATCATGACCTGAGCCAGATGCTTAACGAATGACCCACCAGATGCCCTAACTTCTGTTTAAATTGAAAATTTCTATATAACTATATATTAACATTTTAATGCACGTTCATTTTGACTTTTGAAAAAAGTATGCAAGTATCTGCTGTTAAATAAGACTAAGCCTATGTCTGTTCTCTGTAATGGTAGTACTCACCATAAATCCAAGCCTAGGACCTAAATAAATAAACAAACTTATCAACTTAAAACAGTATGGCTAGGGGCGCTTGGGTGGCTCAGTCAGTTAAGCGACCGACTCTAGCTCAGGTCATGATCTCGCGGTTCGTGGGTTCGAGCCCCACATTGAGTTCTGTGTTGGCAGCTCAGAGCCTGGAGCCTGTTTCGGATTCTGTGTCTCCCTCCCTCTCTGCCTCTCCCCCACTCATGCTCATCTCTCTCTGTCTCAAAAATAAACAAACTATAAGAAAAAAAATTTTTTTAAAAAAACAATGTGGCTAGGGGCACCTGGTTGGCGCAGCTGGTTAAGCCTCCGACCTTAGCTCAGGTCATGATCTCACAACTGGTTGAGTTTGAGCTCTGCAATGGGTTCTGTGCTGACAGCTCAGAGCCTGGAGCCTGCTTCAGATTCTGTCTCCCTCTCTCTCTGCCCCTCCCTGCTGAACTTCTGCCTCTCTATCTCTCTCAAAAATAAACAAACATTAAAAAAAATAAAATAAAAAAATAAAACAATATGGCTAAAGGATCCCCCAATATTCAGTTAATCTACTGAACTAGAGACACAGCTCACAACCAGCCCCTTCTTGGGGATGAGGGGAGGAAGAGGAAGAGACAATGTCTCTAACATGGATATAAAACACTGAGCTCTCCTCTTCTCCCCAGTCGTGGTATGTGGTGCTGTTTCTCACCATGTCTTCCCACAAGACTTTCAGTATCAAGCGATTCCTGGCCAAGAAACAAAAGCAGTATCGTCCTATTCCCCAGTGGATTCAGTAAAGGCGGTACTGGAGAAGACTGACGCTGGGTCTTTAAGGGATCATATATGAGATGGCACACGTTATGCTGCCTGAAAGTCATGTGTTCTTTTTCCATCACCTCCTATTTCATCAACTCCCTACTACCTGAACAGTAGATCTATCAGGAAAATGACTTTCCTCTGTTATTATGCTTTTGCACCAGTAGGCTGGTTCAGTAATAAACATGTGAGACCTGACTGAAAAATTAATACTGAAATAATATAAATATAAAATATGTAAAATATAAATATAAAAATACCCATTTAAACTATACAACTAAAATTCACATTTCAGAAACTGAAGACTAAGAATGTATTTTTTTTTTTAAAGTACATTTCACATCCAGCACAAAGCCCAACATGGGGCTTGAACTCGTAACCCTAGATCAAGACCTGAGCTGAGATCAAGAGTCAGACACCTAACCGACTAAGCCACCCAGGCGCCCCTGTTCATTCTATAAACACATTTCCTGACTAGAAATTTAATAGCAATTAAAGACAGCATTTTATTAAACCCACCCTTCTTGGAAATTAAAAATTCATGTCCTTCAAAATATTCTTTAATTTTTTTTTTTAGATTGACTTTTTAATTGGCCCTATTTGATCAGTAGTCAGGGTGACTACTAAAATATCCTGTACCAACCATATAGCATGCACTGACAATATTTTAAGTACCAAGAATTATTATTTATTCAGATACTGTGCTTAATGCTTTTTACAAACATTATCTCATTATCCTCATAATAACCCCATGATGTATTTTATTTCCATTTTTAAATTATGGTGCTGAGACGCTAAGTAACTTGTCCTGGGTCACACAAACGGAGTGATGATCAGCGTGCTGATTCTATGTCAGGCTGTCTGACTCCAAGGCTCATAGTTGTCATCACTACACTCTGGGGCCTCTTGTGTTTCTCTGTAGCTTTATGTTCCCAGTATTCAGTATTACTCCTTCATTTGACATTGTTTGTCTTGGACAGAAAACATATGAAAAGACTTAGCACAAGGATTTAAGTAATCAAGAAGGTTAACAGGAAAACAATGGAAGCAGACAGAAACATGGTAAAGAAAGCAAGAAGAACCTTGCCCTACCTTGCCTTTCAAGACCAAAGTCCTGCATGTTACTGAAGTTCAGCATAAACCTTCTAGTTAGGAAAATGCACAGGAAGCAAATGAAGATGGGTCTCTATGCCGTGCCACAGGCAACTGTCCATAACCAAAGAAATATATACTTCTCCTAAGATGTATACAGATGCTCAGAAGAAGCAGAGTTACGGATCACTCAGCAGCAGCACCATCAAAAATAATAAAGTTAAAAACTAAGGGGAAAGGCAACAGAAAACTGTATTTCCTTAATATGGAGATGAGAAGACTTTACATAGCCCTGGCTCCCTCTCACACCCCTCCAAACTTCCTGGAAAAGTTCGGAACAAAAAGAGAGGAAGACTACTCACCCAAGAGAGGAGTGCCGCTGCCCGGGTGGCATGGAGTGTCATTTTGGTGACACTAAACAGTCACCCCAATGCACCTGAAAACGAAGAGAAGAAGAGCAATTAATTATATCAGATAGCCATGATGAACGATGAAGGGGGAGTGGTTCAATTTACCGGCTCTGAATATTTAAATAAATCTCTCTTCACTCAGCACTTAATCTACCAAGGCACCATGGGAATTTTTAGAAAGCTCAAAGTAAACATTAAAATTACTTTATGGGCGCCTGGGTGGCTCAGTCAGTTGAGTATCCAACTTCAGCTCAGGTCATGGTCTCACGGCTCATGGGGTTTGAGCCCTGTGTCAGGCTCTGTGCTGACAGCTCAGAACCTGGAGCTGCTTTGGATCTGTGTCTCCCTCTTTCTCTGCCCCTCCCTCACTTGCTCTCTTTCTCTCTCAAAAATAAACATTTAAAAAATTTAAAATGAAACATAAAACAAACATGGTTTTTTAGACAGGCATGGGTCTGAATGGTGATTCCATGTGACCTTGGTCTTATGTCCCTGGACAAGTAGCATAACTTCTTTAGGTCTCAGTTTCCTCTCTACAAAACAGGATTTGCAGGGGACCTGGGTGGCTCAGTCAGTTGAGCATCCGACTTCGGCTCACGTCATGATCTCACGGTTTATGGGTTTGAGCTCCACGTCGGGCTCTGTGCTGACAGCTAGCTCAGAGCCTGGAGCCTGTTTCAGATNAAACACCTCTCTGCTTCAAGACCAAGCAGATAACGCAAACAGCACAGTGCCTGGTATATGGTAGGTATATAATAAATGATCGCTCATCTAAGCAGATATGTTGATTTCTGGCTTGTTCTGCAGGTACCCAAAATCTATCTAACAACTCCTTAAAGAGAAACCTCTCCAAATTCTGGATTTTTATATCTCCCACAGAAATGTCAAAGACATGGTTCAAATGAGGGACTGGATTATGCCAGATCCAATTCTGGCAGAGATCTCATGGGACATTTAATGAAAGATTAGGTACTTGTCCTGGTATTCTTACTCCCAATTTCTCTTCCCATTGAGAATCAGCCATCTGCCTGCCAACCTGCCCAAGAGACCACAGATCTGGTGCCTAAATATTCTTCAACACCTCCCGCAGCTCCCACAAACCACGGGGGCAATCATTCCCACCCTCCACTTCATGTCACAGGTACTAGGTCTGTCACTATTCCATGAAGAACAAGAGTGGTTAAGAGTCAAGAGTGGTTAAGAGTCACATCACCTATAACTTCCCCACATATTAGTATCTCCAAGGTGTGGGTTCTATAGAACCAACATTTGCTAGGCACCTTCTGTATTAATTTGTTGGGACTCCATTCTTGTCCATAAGGTGCTCACTGTATAGTAGGGAAAAGACATACATAAATCTGATGGTAATCCATTCCTGTCATTTCTTAGTCCTTCCTATGCAAGTGCTTATCAAACAAGCAAAAATGTTATTTTCTTAGTCCATACATATGGTCATCCTGTGCTGGAAGCCACGTGGGAAATGGGAGACGATGGCATGGTCCCTGCCTCTGAGGAGCTTACAGGAGGGTGAGGAGTAAAATTAAACATACATGAGGCATTAAATAATAGAAAATAATTAAATGCTAAATATAACTAAATGTTAATTATAATCAAGTGCTTCCTAACCCCACAAAACCCAACAAGATTCCACCTGTCATACCAACGTCAGTCCTGGAAATGAAGCCAATTCACCTGGGTTTTGGTAAGAGCCAAGTGAAGTGGTTCAGGGAGGCATCAGGAGGGCAGAAAAGCTAAAGGGCTTATGTGTTCCTCAGTCTTGGATGATTTTCATCCAGCGTGGCCTATCCATCAGCACTGAATGCCTAGTGCCCTGGGGTCAGGCAAGCATGAAGACAGATGGTCTCGACTACTGCACTGCAGAAAGACTCTCCTAGTGGTTGGAGAGTTAGAGGGACCATGCCTGTCCCTTCTGGTGAAGGCAGCAATGCCATGTTCTATAAGTCTAAGCTATTCAGGAACAAGGGAATGAGGCCCAGATCACCTCCTCCTCATCCTCACTGTTGCCTCTAGGCTTGCTATCCTTATGAAGAGATCCAAAATTTCAGCCAGAAATTTTATTTGCAACCAGAGGTAGATCTTGCCCCCCGAGAGATTTCCACAGCTGTGCTTGCTAAAAATGACCTAAGGTTTAACCAACCTCTTCCCTTCATCTCAGAGGCAAAACATACAACCCTTTGTCCTTCTTGGGGAAGCCTGTCTAAAACTAGTTCCACTGCTCAGGAAAACTGGTATCAAGGCCAAATGCCTTCTTCTGGGCTCCCCAGGCAAGGAAACAGGAAGAATCCAATAGTCAACATGAGGCAATCCAGAATGACCTTGTCAGCTCAAAGCCTGTAAAGAAGCACTTTTCCAGATACAGGACACTGGGCTGGAAGCTGTTAGGACAGTCAACCACTCACTTTTCTGGGTAACAACGAATGACTGAAGCCAGTGGCACGGCTAGTCTTTGGACTGTGACTGCAGCTTTAAGCAGGCCTTGGCTTAGAACCCGAGGGCTCCCAGCCAAAGCACCATCCTCCCCACCCTCCCCCTGAAATCTGAGGCAAGCCCCACCCAGAACACTGGGTGATGGTCATGGTGATGGAAAAACAGATCCCCGCAATTATAACTCAGAGCCATTTCACAAAAGGATCTGCTAAGATCCACCTCAACTTGATCAGGTACCACTCACCCACAATCCCTAAATAACCAACCAACCAACCAACCAACCAACCAACCAACCAACCAACCCCATGAAGGCAAGCCTTCTCAAGGCATCTTCAGAATTCCCAAATACTCATTTATGTGAAAAGAAGAACCCCCAGAATCCCAAACAGAGGCTTCACAGAACTGATAAGGTGACCTCTCTTCCTTGAGTTCAAGAAGGAACCAAGACACAAGACACAGAAGCAGCTGCCTTACAAACTTAAGGCCTTGCATCCTCTTTACATTTTCAAAACTGATATTATGTAAATTCCCACATCAGGACCAATCCCCACATTTACAGGAACCCCTCTGTTTCTAGAAAAGATATATCAAGACAAGGAAAGTGACACTCAAAGATGCACAGCCACCTGGTCTACACCCTCTCTGGGTCTTAAAGAGTTAAAACCTAGCCATGGGTTTCCTACCAGGGCTGAAGCTAATGCAAACCACCTGCAAGGACCAGGACCAGAGGGTCGGGTTGCTAAGCTCTGGGGTCTGTTGTAGAAAAGCTTCAGTTCCAAGGGTTTAACCAAGTGATGGGTCAAAGGCCAGAGGGTCTGAGTTGTGTTGTGGCAGCACTGCTCTCCTTAGCCCACGCCCCAGCCAGCTCCTTTTGAGACCATCTCTTAGCCACTTACTGCCTGCCGGAACACCGGAACACTGGCCCTACCTCAAGATAACACCAAAGTGACCTTTGGTCCCAGAAATCTACAAAATTGTACTGATCATAAGCCCCTGCCTCCACTGAATGCTCATTCTCTTACGTGATAGCTCTCACTCCCTGAATTTCTCGGCCCATATCCCCCACAAACTCCCGCCTCAAGGTGTCCTTCTCCAAACTCCACCACCCCCCAATCCCACATTTCCAAAGGCTCACAGGCTCAGAGCTCACAAGGGAAATGTCTGGGGCACCTGGGTGGTTCAGTCAGTTAGGCATCTCACTCTTGGTCTCAGCTCAGGTCTTGATCTAAGGGTCGTGAGTTCAAGCCCTGCACTGGACTCCACACTGGGCGTGGAGCCTATTTAAAAAAAAAAAAAAATAAGGACTCCTGGATGGCTCAGTTGGTTAGGCATTTTTCTCTTCATTTCAGCTCAGGTCATGATCTCATGATCTCAAAGTTTGGGAGTTCAAGCCCCACACGGGGCTCTGCGCTGACTGATGGTGCAGAGCCTGCTTGGAATTCTGTCTCCCTCTCTATCTCTGCCTCCCCCTCCACTCCCCTCACGTTCTCTTTTTTTTTCTTTTTTAAATTTTTTTTAATGTTTTATTTATTTCTAGGAGAGAGAGAGAGAGACAGTATGAGCAGGGGAGGGTCAGAGAGAGAGGGAGACACTGAATCTGAAACAGGATCCAGGCTCCAAGCTGTCAGCACAGAGCCCAACGCGGGGCTCGAACCCACGAACCACAAGATCATGACCTAAGCGAAAGTCGGACGCTTAACCGACTGAGCCACCCAGGCACCCCTACTCACGTTCTCTTTCACTTTCTCAAAAGTAATGAACATTTATTAAAAAATAAATAAAGGAAATGTCCGTCCCATCTCTAAGCCCATGTTCAATGGCAAGATTTGCCACTACTTACCCTGACAGCCTGCCTACAGCCATAAGAATTCTATGCTCTGTACACCTTTCTGAAAGATTCTCTACCATAAAGTAACCCCCACAACCAAAGAGCAAACACCCTGACCCTGTGGGTGGTCCTCCTCCTCTGATTCTGGGAGGAATAGGTCAGGAGGCATGGGCAAGCAAGCACCCAGACTTCAGTTGGTAGTTACCCCAGAGGGGCCCAGCAAAGGCCAAGCTATGTCGCCATCAGCTAATTCATCATAAAGAAAAGAATAGGAAATATCTTGCTGGTGCATCTCTGGGCTTGGGAGAATGTAAAAGGCTGAAAAACCAGCAGCTCCAAGAGAAGCCCAGGTGGAAAAAATACAATCCTTTTCAACTCCTGAGGAGTCCGGGATAGGCTGTCCTGTATAACACCAAAGGTTTTCTCTGCACCCCTGAGATCAGGGCAAACCAGCTTGCTAGGCGTCCCCTTTTAGGGGACCCACTCTGGACCCAGGCCTCCCCCTCCTCACACAGACCAACCCTTCTATGTAGCCTAGAATTTGGCCCAAAGCTCTGGTGAAGAGCAAGAGAAAGAATGCAAAGGAAACCAAGATTTCCCTGGTTTCTTCAAAAGTGGCTTACTGATACCTGCCCACCCCCCCCCCCCCCCCCCCC
>NW_027529630.1:966068-994242 GCF_008692635.1 Crocuta crocuta
GCTGCTCTGCAAGGTCCAGATCAGAAGGATGTGGGCAAAAAGGCTGCCATCACGAAGCAGACCTGGGGCCTACAGGCCGTATACTGCACATACACACCCAAGCCCACTCCAGCAGTTCATCAGCACCTGCCCCCACTGCTGTATTCACACACCCTGGTCGCTACCAGCTGCCAAAATTAACCTTTTTCACTGCCCGCCACTGCGCACACACCCAGGTCTCTCTCAGGAATGGAGACGCTCTCTTGAGCTGTCTCTACAGCTCAATGTGCAGGCGCACGCATACCCCCTCTGAACAAAAACACGCTGACATCTACGTGAGGGGGGAAGAAAGCAACCCTTTGCTCTCAAAGGCGCCAACTCCCGGATGTTGGCAAGCTTTACTCCCAGCGCCTGTTTCTGAGTGTTTACTTGCGCTCCCTCTCCTCTCCCTCCCCTTTAAGGATGGCGCAGGAAAGGAGGGGGGGGAACTCCACCGCACCCCCTCGTCCATGTTTGAACAAAAACCCAGAGAAAGAGGGAGGGAGAAAAAGTCTCAGTGCAGGGGGGCCTTACCAGACTCCCAAAGCCAAACGTATCTACAGGTTTTAATCCGCCATTAGCATTTAAATCTTGAAACGAGAGGAAGAAGGGGGGGGCTAGTGGAAAGTAACCCCACACACAAAAGAAAAGTTGTTGGTTTTCTTCTCAGTCAGCCAGGCTGGAGCGATCTTCCTGGCTGACAGCCAGAAGTGCGTCACAGCCAGGAGTCTGCTTTCTTTAAAGGCACAGCAAGCTTCCGTGATCTGGGAGCATGGAGAAAGCAGGGAACTCACGGCAAGGGGGAGGGGCGGCAGTCGGGGGCAAGGAGGGGAGGGGCGCACTGGAGAGGAGGGGCCCGAAAGCTAGGCCCACTAAGGAGTNCAAGGGGTGGGGTTGAGGGGGAGGGGGCGCAGGAGCCAGCAGACAAAAAAGTCCTGAACGGAAACACTGGCAAGAGCCAAGGCAAACTGTGGCATAAATACACAAAATACATCTCACGGTGGCCTGCCTGACAAACCTGGTATCACCCGGACACTCCCCCTTGGCTCTCTTAAAACAGCAGTGACAGCCTGTCCATCTCTCTCTCTGGCCAGCGACGGACTGCCCTGGTGATTAGATCAGCCCTGCCTGGCGGCGCGCGGGGCAAAGAGGAAAAGCCGGGAACCGAGGCTTTGGAGAGAGCAGGCCAGAGGCCCTTTCACGCGGGGCAGCTTCCTGCCGGCACCGGCTCCAGGGCGGGGCGGCTGTGTCTTTAAGCACACACATGCCGCTCACACACAAAGCGCCGGCCTCCTTTGGCGAGCGCCGCCTGCCCTGGGACAAGGCCACCCCCCAAGCCCATTCCCAGAGGGAATCTCTCCAGCCCGTACCTTCTGCGTGGCAAGGCCAGGACGCCGCGCTGTGCCCGCTCCTCCCCCTCGGCCACCCAAACAAGAAGCCCAGGGAGACTGTGGCCTTGGAGTGCGGGCCTGCGCTGTCCTGTTCGGGTGGCTGCGTGCTATTGTCGACTGTGGAATGGCCGCCAAAATCCCAGCTGTGCTGCCAGAACCTAATCCCCTGTTCCGCTGAGCATTTATGGGGAGGGGCCGAAGGGCCAAGGCACGGGACCTACTACGGCATGCACTGGCTGAAGCCCCTTCACAGTTACAGGCACTGGGACCCATGGGCAGAGCCTACAGGCTCTGCCTCTCCTCCATGGCGGATTAAGAAAAGATGTCGGACTCAGAAAACAAAACCACAGCGTTTCCACCCACCGAACAGTGACTCTCACCAAGACTCCAAGAGAAACTCACCAAACGGTTATGAGGACGCCCCCCCCCGCATCTTTTATTTAGACCAAAAATATTTATTAAGCACCTATTATGTGCAAGCCACTGCTATAGGACATTGTAGGGAGTATACAAATATGAATTAAACTCAGCCTCTATACTGATCTAGGTTATAATTACACAGGAAATAAGAAATGTGCCTTGAAAATGGTATTTCAAGACAGTATGTGCTAACTTCCACAAAAGAATATAAAAATTCCAACTAGTTGAGAGTAGGTAAAAAGACTAAGAAAATGAACTGATATTTCAGTTTGGATCTTGGAACATGTAGGTAAAATTTCCCCAGAGAGAAGTGGGGCAGGGGGAAAAGGGAAAGCAGAACAGACTTAAAGCCTGAGGTGGGGTCAGGGTTGGAGAATCTTGAACTTGAAACCAAGAAGCTGAATAAAGATGTGAATGTTCACTGTGTTTGTTTTTAACACAGAGATGTGGTACGATGAGAACTAAACTTTCAGAAATGATTCTCATATATAAAAAAATTAGACTAACAGCAGGGAGGCAGGTCAGCAGCTGCCACAACAGGAGACAGGTGGTGATGAGGCCACAAAGAGTAAAATGAGGGAAAATGGAAAGAGGAACGAGGCACTGCAGAGACAGGATGAAAACAAGGCAATGGTTGGATGCAGAGGGAGAAATTGAAAAGGAGAGAAAAGTGTGAGAGATGACTGGGAGGACAGAAAGGCCATATATAGAATTTAGTGGGGGAGATGACACAAATCATGTTAGAATGAGAGGTATAATAAATAGCTACTGCTTACTGAGTACATACTACATGCCACACACTGTTCTGCTGGCCTCATGTGTATTAACTCATTCAGCTGAAAAACTCCTTTGGTGAAGCAGATACGGTTACCACTCAACTCTACAGATAAAGAAGACTGAGCCACAGAGATGAAATAATTGGCTCATGATCACATGCCTAGTGAATAGCAGAACTCTATACCACTTGCTGCCGTGACCCTAGCAAGTAACCTCTGAGCCTCAGTATCACTATTTGTAAAACAGAAATAAAGATTTCTATTTTACAACAAAAATACATATTTTTAAAAAATCTACTTCATAAGGTTATAATGAGGATTAATTCAATAACATCTATAAGATGCCCAACACATTGGCTAGCACATAAGGCACAAGGTGGTACTTAACAAAGGCTAATTCCAGCTAGGCATTTTGGCACCTTATCACCAAGGTGTCCATGCAGAAGTTGGCTCTTTTGTCAGGGAAGCTAGTAAGGGTGCTCCTCCCTGGACTGGGAGCATGGATCCTTAGGATGCCTACTTTCCATCCATCAGTCTGCCTTTCTGGATTATACTTTAAGGTCCAGCTCAAATTTCAACACCTCAAATACTCCTTAACAGGTATCAGTGGTTATCTGAAGGAGTCAGACTGTGAGGGGCTTTCTACACTGTATGTGTCTTTCATATTTGAACTTATTTTTAATAAACATGTATTCCATTGGTAATCAGAAAAATGTGTCTACATTCTGCATTTGGTACTTGTACTGCCTTCACTGTAGAAATATGGAAATCTTATCCTCACATCTAGAATGTAAATTCATCAAGGGCATAACTAGTTCCATCTCTCTCTATGATCCCCTACAGTATCTAGCACACTAGGGGTCTGTGTATCCAGATGTATTTCCGTGTTCCACTGAAATACATCTGGATGACAGGTTTCCAAATTTAACCTTCTGGGCACCAGAGAGTGACTGTGGTGAGTGGCAGGGGTCTGATCAAGACCCACTGCTGCAGAGACTCCCATCACCCTGCTTTTCCTGGCCCTGTAGCAGTATCACTTGCAGTCTGTGGTTGGCAACTGTTTTGGTAGAAAGAAAAGTTCTTATTCAAAGGAGGACCAGGAAAGCCAAGCCAAAGCAAAACCCAAAGCTTTTATAGAAAAGCCAAGTGGCAAACATAATTCAATGACTGGCACAATCAACATTCCAGAAAACGTATGAGGTGAAAATAGGAGGCAGGCCTGCTAAAACTGTCCCGGCCACATCTGGCACTGTGCTAACCTGAAGCTCCCTAGCACATGAAAGAGCTGATACTGCGTCTCAAAAGAATAGAAGACATGTTCGCCCCCACCCTCCCATCCCTCTAAACTCCAGGCAACAGCCTCCAGCTGTGCAGCCTCAGAGGGCTGAACTCTTCTCTGGAACCTCTCCGCCAAATTTGCCAACCTTCTGGGCCTGCTCTTCAGGACAGCCCAAGAAGCCAGGGCAGTTTCTCCAGCCTCTCCCTCCCCCACCACGGTGCTGCCACTCCCGTCCTGTGTCCCCACCCTCCTCCAGGACTAGCCAGGCGACAGGCAAGCCATCTGGCTCCTGCCTGATTCCACAGCCCCTGCTCAGACTTCAAAAGATCAAGATAGGAATGGTAAAACCATTTTTAAAAGAAACGAGACAGGAAGGAAGGAAAATACATGACTAACATAAGATTCAGGACAGCATTCAGGTAGAGGTTAGCTATGGGGATGGGTATGGAGCACACAGGATGTTTCAAAGGGTCTGGTAATACATCTCCTGAGCTGGGTGGCAGGTGCATGCGTGTTTTATTATTTTTGTTTAAAATGTAAACATCAGAGTTTTTCATGTATATTACCATTTTGAAAAGTTTAAAGGAAAGACTGAAAGAGAGCAATTCTGCTGAGATGACCCAGGGTAGGATGGCTCTAATACAAATAATTCACCTGGCATTCATGGCCCTCCATGACCTGGACACAGTTTTACCTTCTACTAGAGTTATTTAGGCCCTTACCCAAACCTTCCACCTCGCCTGGTCTTCTCACTGTCCTCTGAAGTCCCTCTGAACCTCCTACCTCAGCCTTTTAGCCTGGAAGAGGAGCTTTCACTGTAGGAAGCTGTAGACCAGGGCCCAATGAGAACCTCTCAGTCCCTCCAGGCCCTCTCACTAGGAAAGCTGGCAAGGGAAAATGCTCTTATAGATGTACTGCCCTATGTAATGCTTTCTAGTCTTCTGCCTCTTGATGTCCTAGCATAATAAATACCTAAAGACTATCATTATTGTTGTTGCTGTTACTGTTGTAATTAATAGCTAACATTTAATGAGCACTTAGTATGCACCAGGCACAATGCTAAACACTTCCCTGCTTTATTTTGCTTAATCCTCACAATGACATAACAACAAATACTATGATTACCAATCTCTATTTTACAGAAAAGGAAACTGAGAAAGATTAAAAAACTTGCCTAAGGTCACACGGTTAAGTGTTGGAGCCAAAATTTAAGTCCAAATGGGTTTCTCCAGAGCCCATCCTCTTACACGGTCATCTCATCTAGTAGGTTTTATTTCTATCTTTTTTTTTTTTTATTTTTTTTTATTTTTATTTTTTTNGGCGCCCCTATTTCTATCTTAAAGATGAAGAAATCTGAGTCTCAGGAATTAAGTGACTTAGTCACATAAGTAGAAAATTGTCTCTGTGGTATCTACATTATTCTCCAATGCTCTTCAATAAACAATCATTGAATGAATAAATAAAAGCTGACACACAGCACATTCTCAGAGGCTCAAAGAAGCCATGTGCCTCTATAGCTCCTCATAAAAATCAACTCTTTAATCAAAACAATCAGTTCTAATTTTATTATTTTTTAATGTTTTTATTTTTGAGAGTGCATATGAGCGGGGGAGGGGCAGAGAGAGAGAGACAGAACCCAAAGCAGGCCCCAGGCTCCTCTGCCCAGCACAGAGCCAGATGTGGGGTTCAAACTCACGGACCACAAGATCATGACCTGAGCCAAAGTCGGATGCTTAACTGACTAAGCCACCCAGGTGCCCCTCAAAGCCGTTCTAATTTTAAAAGTAACCACTAAAGAACTTTTTTCTGAAGATGCAAGAGCTTTACAAACATTAAAGGACCAAAACTCCTCTGAAGAGACAAGAATAGAAGAATTTTCTATTGGAAGGGATGTTGGACATATCTCAAGGGTGAGAAACCACGGAGAAAGAAGGCTGGAGGAAATACCATTGGCTGGAGGGAAGGACTGCTGTTTCAGAACCATGACCTGGAGCTTATTTACCAGGCCTCACCCTCCCTCTCCAGAGGGTAGTGCTGAGTAATGAGGCAGTGTTGGTAAGTCTACAAATTCCAGAGGAGAAAAGCAGAGGGCAAATCAAAACCCAAGAGGATTCATTATAACCTCCAAGAGGCCCTAATTCAGTTCTCCCTCTAGAAGGTATTTTCTACAAAACACCTAAGAACCTGTTCACCCTGTTTCATTTTCACAGAGAAGTAAATGGATCTGTCCCTACAGGAAACATGTCTAGCGCAATGTTTGTGCACAAACACAGAACTGATGATGAGAGAGGTAACAGAAACAGAAGGACGAACAGTTTCAATGTAAAGATTTGCAACTACTCCTGGAGACAGCCACACCAATGGCAAAAACACACTAGATTTGGTATTGGAAGCCCCCGGAGGTAAGTTCTCAATGGACTGCCTACTAAATTTATGACTTTAGGCAAGTCACTTGCCCTAGCTTGGGTCTCAGTAAAAAGAGGTTATTGGTATTAGACAGATCATATCTAAAGCACCTCCAAAAATTCCCCATGATTCTTTCTGCAGGACATCATTCTCACCAAGAACATCAACAAAAATCTTTGTAAAAGAAATAATCTCAGAATCTGGTCAAAACTTCAACAGTTAGGGTTTCCTTTCCAAAAAAAGCAAATCCCCTAGAAAAAAGCACTTTGTTTGTTAACTGGGTTCCAACCCCAAAGGAAGGTGCATGTGGGTGCTTTACTAATTCTGATGACAGAAGGTGGTCCTTGGAAACTGATAGCACCAATATTTCATGAGGCACAAAGTGACTGGAGCTATACTTAAGGCATTTACAAGTGTTTGTAAATAAAAGCCACAGAGAACAGTGCAATTTATAATTACAGTGGTCTAAAATGCCTAAATAAAAACAGCTTTCTATACTTGGTCAACAAATCACAGAATCTTAAAGTTGAGAGACCTTAAAGGTCATCTAGTTCCACCTTACATTCATACTAGAATACATGTGACCACTCTGCTGAAGATTTGCTACCTCCTGCCTGTGACAAATTTTACAACCTATTTGTATGTCTGAACAAGGTCTGCTGATTTGAGACAACTTATGATTTCAGAACATAAGCCTGGAGAATAAGGATTCTGCCCAGGACCTAGTTTGTTTCAAATAGGCCTTAAGTAACTAAAAAACTCAGATGACACCTCTCTCCTCTCCCTTCCCCCTCTTCTCCTACCCCCTCTGCTTTATCTTCCATGTCCCCGCCTCCTACACAGCACTGAATCCCCTGTCTTTCTGGTTCCAAATCTACTTCTCCTATCACAACAAGATGCCTTTAACCAGCCAAAGAAACGAACAAACACAAATATTAGTAAGATTTGGACTTCTAAATAGGATGTTAGATTGCCTCAAAAACCAAACTTGTTAATATGTTCCTAGTAAGATAAATGGGAATGGTGTCTAACATGGCCATGATTTAAAAAAAAAAAAAAGAAAAGAAAAAAGATAACAAACCTAACACTTTAACAGACTTCAAGA
This sequence comes from Crocuta crocuta, assembly GCF_008692635.1. Taxonomy (NCBI): domain Eukaryota; kingdom Metazoa; phylum Chordata; class Mammalia; order Carnivora; family Hyaenidae; genus Crocuta; species Crocuta crocuta. The sequence continues at coordinate 973,464 of NW_027529630.1, forward strand.
ATGTAAGGAAGGCTATGTTTCACATCTCAATTAATCCCCTCTCTAAAGAACCCTAAGAAGCAAAAAGGTTTATTCCCATTTTAGAGACTAGAAGAAAATACCTGCTCCAAGGTCAGCCTGCAAGGTTGCAGAGCCAGAAGTCAAATCTTCTAAATCCAGGGCTCTCTCCAGCACACCTCAACTACAACCTATACTTTTCTTATCAGTATCATCCTTTATGTGTACAAAGCACTTACACATTCCTTGATCAAATGGTTTCTGCCACAACTAACTCATGGTGTGGGTAAGTCTTAGGTGTCATTTTCTCCATGTTTAAAGATGCTAAGTAACTTGAACATTATTAGATAAAGTAACATCCCCATGAATCTGGCATCATTGAGAAAGATGAGAGTTCCTCACCAGCAATTTTCCTAAAACTAAAATCTTCCCCATTCCCACCACTTTATGACCACATCTTTAAAACAAAAACAACAAAGCAAAAAATATTATTTGCAATACAAATTCTTCAAAATATAGAAGATGGGTTACTCCTTATTTGGAATTAATGAAATTTAATCAAGGACATTCAACCATAAACATGAAATAAACACCTGTGAACACTGCGTTGGAGACTCAGACATGAACTAGACAGGGTTACAATCCTGTGGAGAAAGAAACATGTCTATAACTCACCTTAATACAGGGTGAAAGAACATAGATTTGGGCAGTGCTGATATGAAGGTGATAGAACACCAGGAAGTCTAAACTTGTAGGAAACACACCAGAAAGGCAGCATCCTGAGCAGAAGGTTTACTTGTGTTGTGTGTTTTTAAAAAATGAATCTAGCACAACATCGAGTTCAGAGGCAGAACAGTGAGGTGGCAACTGCAGGACAGGGACAGCAGGAACGAAGGAAGAACGGTGTTCTCTGAAGGGCATTGTGGAGGTAGACCCAAAGCTCTTAGGAACAAGGTTGTAGGAAGGAAAAGACCTAGGATTCCTGCTTTACTGAAAAGACTTCAGAACAGGAATACAGGAGAAGTTACTGTTTTAGAGGACATGTGATGGCCTGATTAATTCAAGATGGATGATTAGAAAAGCTTTACCAAGGAAGTAACATTTAAGCCCAGTACTTAAAGTATGAGTAGGATAGTAGGATTTCACCAAAAGAGAAGAAAAAAAGAGCATTCTATGCAGAGAGAACAGCAAGTGCAAAGACAGAACTTATTACATTTGAACAATGGCATGTAGTTTTAGGAAGGTGTAGCAGATGATGAGGATAAGTAGTACTAAACTGTGAGGTACTTACATCATACTAAGAATTCAGATTTTCATCCTACAGGTGATAGGAAACGATCAAGGTTTCTAAAGGGACGAAGTAAAGGGGAATAACATAGATCAGATCTATATTCCAGTCTGTATGACATATAAGATAGAATGGTAAGAAACAAGAGGAAGGCAACATAGCACAGTGGCTAAGAGCATGGGGTCTGAAGTTAGACTGCCTAATTAAAATCCTGGCTCTAGAGCTTATTAGCTGTGCAACCTTAGGCAGGTTATTTAGGCAGTCTAAATAACTCTCTGTGTTCCCAGTTCCCCCATCTGTAAAACAGGAATAGTAATAATACTTTCTCAGAGGGTCATTGTATGGAATTAACAAGATAGTACTTGCAAAGCACTTAGCACAATATCTAGCACAGAAAATAAATGCTAGCTGCTATTAGAGGCTGAAATTCTATTACTAGAAAATTCTATCTGCATATGGTTTAGCGTTGTCCATACTCTTCCCTCTACCCAACACTTTCTTTTCCTGCCTCTTCATCTAGTTAATTCTAACTTATCCTTCATATTTCAGCTCAAATTGGAAGAGGGGGCAAGATGGCGGAGGAGTAAGGAGCTCCGTACTTGCACTGGCGCCCATACATCACACGGAAAAGATCTGAAGCCATTGGAAATCTTACATACTTCAGCTCAAATGTTACTTCCTCACGTAAATTCTCCATAACCACCTACTTCCTAGTTCCCAGTTCCATACTAGGTCAAGTTCCTACTATGCATAGCCCATAGTACTTTCCTTCACAGCACTCAGTTTCTAGTTATGCCTTTTGCATTTCATTAATTCCTTTCTCCTACCATCATATGTTCCATGAAATCACAGTGTGCACTGAATTCTTAGAAGTTAGCACAATGCCTGGCACATAGAAGGTACTTGATAAGCATTTCTTAAATGAATGAAAGGTTTCAAAATATATTTTAAAAGTGAAGCCTCTTCAGACTCAATCTTCATATAGAACGCAAGATACAAAGGGGCACCTGGGTGAGTTCAAGTCCCGAGTTGGGCTCTGCACTGAAAGTGCAGGGCCTGCCTGGAATACTGTCTTTCTCCCATTCTCTGCTCCTCCCTTGCTCCTGCTTGCTTGCTCTCTCTCCTCTCAAAAATAAACTTAAAAAAAAAAAAGAACCCATGATACAGATAAAAGTGGATGGTTTGAAGTAAAGGATGTCTGGAGCCCTGTCCCCCTTGTTTCCATTTGGTTCCTGAGTCTGTCCTGTAATTATTTTTTTTTCCTCATTGTTCTGTAATTCTATTAAGCTTTGCAGAATGCAGTGCAAAACTACTGCTTGTTCCAGGCAGGTAGGGATACATGTCTGAAGTAAAGCAGTGATTAAAAAAAAGAGGAAGCAGGGGCACTTGGGTGGCTCAGCTGGTTAAGCGTCCAATTCTCGATTTCTGCTCAGGTCATGATCTCGCAGTTCATGGAATGAGCCCCAAGCTGGGCTCTGTGCTGACAGTGTGGCACCTGCTTGGGACTGTCTCTCCCTCTCCCTCTCTGTCCCTCCTGGATGTGTGTGCTCTCTTTCTCTGTCTTACTCAAAGTATTTTTTAAAAAGTTAAAAAAGAAATAAAAATAAAATTTTAAAAAGAGGAAGCAATAGTTTGAGAACTACTTATGACAAGCCCTGATAATCAACTGTAAGTGAAGAAAAGAAAAAGGAAAATTCCAGAAGCACCTCTAATCCCCTAGCTTAAATGAGCAAATACGGATGTGTGCCAAAAACAAAAAGAATGCAAAAGTAATAACTTATTGAGTACTAGTATCAACCCTATCAGGCAAGTACTATTAATACTCTCTTTCACAGCAGTTTCAAGATGTTAAGCAACCGGTCCAAGATCATGATGTTAATAAGTAGCAGAATTAAGATTCAAACACAGGTCAAGGTGCCTGAGTGGCTCAGTTGGTTAAGCGTCTGACTTCAGATCATGATCTCACGGTTTGTGAGGTCGAGCCCCACACATCAGGCTCTCTGCTGTCAGCGCAAGGCCCCCTTCAGATCCTCTGTCCCCCTCTGTCCCTCCCCGGCTTGCACACACTCTCTCTCTCTCAAAAATAAATAAAATTTTAAAAAAGTTCAAACCAGGTCTAACTCACTCCAAAGTTCATAATCTAAACCATCATACCATCTGGCAGGTGGTTTGAAAATTTAGTTTTAGACATGAGGTATCTACTGGAAATACAATTGGGAAAATCCAGTAGCTGGTGAAAAATATGAGTTGGGGCTAGAGATACAGATTTGGGTCACTTTTAGAACAGTGTGATATAATCAGAAGAGGGCTTGCTTATTGGGCCTGTAAAGAAGTGATGCCCTACATTTGCTACTGAAATGTATTAAAGTTCTACCAAAGTCTCTGCCTTGCACAGATCTGGGGGGCACCCACATTGACAGGAAGTGACAGACTGATTGAAATTCCAAATCTCTGAGGATTCCCGTTAGACGTTTACATTATTTTCATTTGGGAAATTTTTTAACAGAAAGCCAAGGACCACACCAATATCAATTTAAAAGGAAGGCAATACAGGTGGTTAAAAGAATGGATCTAGGGATCAAACTTCTTCATGTTCTCTCCTTACATCAGGTTCACATCATCCCCTGCTTGGGATTCTACCTTCCTCACTAAAAAATGACTAGCATTTGGGTACAGCTTTTTACCACTGACAGTGTGTCCCATCTACAAAGTATTTCACATGATCCTTGCAACAGCTCTGCAAAGTAAACATTGTTTTCATTTTATCAAAGAGGAATGAAGTTCAGAACAGTACTTTGCCTAAGGTCATACAACTACAAAATAAGAGGACCACAATGCAACTCTGATCTTCTGGCTCCAAATCTGAAGCTCTTTCCAGCAGATTCGCCCCAAGATAACCATGAGCCACACACCCACCTGTGAACCAACAGAGTGTCACCATCCCTGTGTACACTTTCACTGCATTTAAAAAGAGAACAGCAGGGAGATAATAGCGGGAAAGGGCTTATGGGATGCTGGTAATGTTCTGTTTCTTGAAACAGCACTAGTTACACAGGTATGTTCATTTTGTGAAAACTCATGAGCTACATTACTTCATGCATTTTTCTGCATGTTATACTTTAATTAAAAAACAAACACTAAGCAAAATTAAGACAGACTAATCAAAATCAGGAGCACTAAGTTGGATACCTCAGGGCCACATACATATTTACCTGGCTTCTCAAGCAGCAGGTACACGTAGGGCATCTATCAGTTAAGCAGGGATGCACAAAATCCTTGAACACTCAAATAATATGTTCACTCACTTGTGCCTACCCATAATGTCTAAGAGATGTGAGTGATTCTGATGAGGTTAGGAGCAAGGGAAGCCCAGAAAGGGGTCAAGATTATAGTTAGTGGGGGGAAAAAAAACAACTTGGCATTGAAAAGTGAAACTATCAGGGGCAGCTGGATGGCTTACTTGGTTAAGCGTCCAACTTCAGCTCAGGTGATAATCTCTTGGTTCATGAATTTGAGACCCACATCAGGCTCTGTGCTGACAGGTCGGAGCCTGGAGCCTGCTTTGGATTCTGGGCCTCCCTCTCTCTCTCTCTCTCTCTCTGCCCCTCCCCCGCTTGTGTTTTCTCTCCCTCTCTCTCAAAAATAAACATTAAAAAAAATGTTTAAGTGGAATTATACTATCAATAGTAAGATATCTCAATTTCAGAGAAAACGAAAATGTGAAAAAAGTAGCCAACAATTGAAAGATTTCACCAACTATAAATGCATTCTAATTTCAGAGTGTTAAAATGTAAAAACAACAATAGCAAAGCATTTAAAAATAAATAAAATACAGGGATGCCTGGTGGCTTAGTCAGTTGAGAGGCCAACTCTTGATTTTGGCTCAGGTCATGATCTCACGGTTCATGGGATTTAGCTCCACATCAAGGCTTTGAGCTGTCATTGGAGCCTGCATGAGATTCACTCTCTCCCTCTTTCTCTTGCCCCATCCCACTCCACTTTCTCTCTCTCTCTCTCTCTCTCTCTCTCTCACATCGCTGCACGTGCATGCAAAATAAAAAATAAAAATGTTCTAATCTCAAGAGGTAGCTCAACTGTGGGATAGACTCCTGGAGCATTAGGGCTAGAAATGACCTTAGAGATCAGTGTCTCTGGTAGAAGCTCTTCATTTTAGAAATGCAGTGACTGGGGCCCCGTTTAACATTTGTTAAGCAACCGTATACACTGAAGCTCACACATCAAGAAATTGAGAACTACAACTACAAAGTTGGTTCCTTGGCTTCTGGGACTCTTTCCACTACCCAGATACCTCCCCTAAACCCAGGAGATTTACATGTTAACTGTATTTTTTACTTTCATAATTCTCTGCTTCATTAACTCACTAGATAAATTAAAGCACCTCTTAAAAATCAATTATGATGAAGATACTTCACCTCTTGCTTGAACAAGTTTATTTTCCTTGTTCTCTAAAACCAATGAAGCAATACAAAGCTAGATTTAAAAACAAAATTAGTAGGGCATCTGGGTGGCTCAGTTGGCTCACCGTCCAACTCTGGATTTTGGCTCAGGTCGTGATCTCACCATTGTGAGACCATGCCCTGCACTGGACTCCATGCCCAGTGTGGAGTCCCTTCAGAATTCTTTGTTGTTGTTTTGTTTAAACTTCTGTTCTACAAAACACTTTTTTTTTTAAGTTTATTTATTTTGAGAGAGAGAGAGAGCAGAGGAAGGGGAGACAGTGGATCCAAAGTAGGCTCCACACTGACAGCAGAGAGCCCTATGCAGGACTCAAATCCACAAACTGTGAGATCATGACCTGAGCCAAAGTCAGACGCTTAACCAACTGAGCCACGCAGGTGCCCAGATTCTCTTAAGAATTTTTTTTTTTTAATGTTTTATTTATTTCTAGGAGAGAGAGAGAGACAGCGTGAGCAGGGGAGGGTCAGAGAGAGAGGGAGTCACAGACTGAAACAGGCTCCAGGCTCCGAGCTGGCAGTCAGCACAGGGCCTGACGCGGGGCTCGAACCCACGAACCGCGAGATCATGACCTAAGCGAAAATCGGACGCTTAACCGACTAAGCCACCCAGGCGCCCCTCTCTTAAGAATTCTTAAGAGATGCTCTCCCTTCTCTGCTTCTTTTATTTCTGCTTTTTAAAAAAATTTTAATGTTTATTTATTTTAGACAGAGACAGAGCACAAGCAGGGGAAGGGCAGAGAGAGAGGGAGACACAGAACTCGAAGCAGGCTCCAGGCTCTGAGCTGTCAGCACAGAGCCCAGTGTAGGGCTCAAACCCACAAACCAACCACAAGATCATGATCTGAGCTTAAGTCAGAGGCTTAAGCAACTGAGTCACCCAGACTCACTTTTTTCCATTTTCTTAATGTTTACTTTTGAGAGAGAGAGAAAGAGACAGTGCACACACGCACTAGCCCGCAAGCGAGAGAGGGTCAGAAAAAGAGACATACACAGAATTGGAAGCAGGCTCGAGGATCTGAGCTGTCAGCACAGAACCAGACATGGGGCTGGAACTCACAAACTACGAGATCATGACCTGAGCCAAAGTCAGACATTTTACCAACCAATAAGGACCCACCCAGGCACCCCTGTTTCTGTATAAGATTCTTTCTCTCTCTCCCTCTGCCCTTCTCCCCACTTGTGCTCTCTCTCAAAAAAAAAAAAAAAAAAACCCAAAACCCACAAAATTTGTAATCTCTCAGCACCTTTTTGTTCCCCTCCAGCCCCCCCACAAGAAATGTTAACAGACTTCCATGCGCCACAACACATAAGCACAAATACATTTTTATATTTAAAGGATTTTTTATTGTTTTAAAAAAACTAGTCTTAGACTTTAACACTGCTCTGCAACTTGTTTTCCTCACTTAATAATTTATCGTGAACATTCCTCCACCAAGTCAGCAAATAAAATTTCAACTCACACTTTGAAAAAGCTGTATAGTAACAGTCGATATAACGGGTCCACATATTTTTCAACTGATGGACATGACTATTTGTAATCTGTTACCATTTCAAACAATGCCATAATGCGTATCCCTGTACATATTTTTTTAATTCTTTAAAAATTCTTTTAAAAAAAGAAATTTTTTTCTATCCACACTTCCTTGTTGTCTAATGTTTTGATTGCTTCCTTTTCTATCTATCATCATTCCTGCCTTACTTGCTCATATAATTTTCCTCAGGGCTCAGTGTGATAAAGGGAAGCAAAGCAACTTGGAGAATGTCAATATGTGACATGTGATACTTATGGTTGGTAAATTAGAATTGGCCTGTCTTGGCCACCTCTCCCAGCCACCTGCACTACCCACCTCCCCACCCCAGCCATACATGTGCTCCTTGTTCTGGTCTCAGCAGCTGCTTCCCACTCAACTGATGTGGCAGAGCTGGGAAATTAGTCCTACTCTGTCACACTCCTGGCCCTGGCCAGTGCAGACAGGCCCACTAGCCATCCAAACAAGTAGGAAGGAGAAAAAATCCATTATCACTATGAAATATTATAATACAGAAGTATACGAAGTAAAATGTAAAACTCCCCACTCACCAAACCTTAACCCACATTTACCAATGGCACTCCCCTCCTCAGAGTGACCACTGTTATAAGTCTGCTATGACCTTTCAGACTTTTGTACACATGTGTGTATGTATAGAGATGTGTATATATACATGTATGTATGTAAATAAAAAGAGTATGAATGTGTTTGATCTACATGCCTGTAATCATTCTGTTATAATTTGTTTTGCAACTTTCCTTTTTCACTTAAAAATTTCTGACATGTTTCCATATTGGTATAAACAGATTCCTCATACTTTTAATTTTTTTTAATATTTCTGAGAGAGAGAGGTAGAGCGCGTGCGCGCAAGTGGGAGAGGGGCAAGAGAGAGAGATACAGAATCTGAAGCAGGCTCCAGGCTCTGAGCTGTCAGCACAGAGCCTGACATGGGGCTTGAACCCACAAACTGCAAGACTGTGACCTAAGCTGAAGTCGGACACTCAACCAACTGAGCCACGCAGGCAACCCCTATTTCCTCATACTTTTAAAAGCTTGAGAAATATGCTATAGTTTTTGGACAGCTAGGCCTTCTGACTAATGTATTTCCCACTATCCAAACGTCAACAAACTATGACCTGCAGAGGTAAGTAGAGCTGACCCTTGAACAATGTAAAGGTTGGGGCACAAACCGCTCCCACCTCCGCCACCCCATGCAGTTGAAAATCCATGTATAGCTTCTGACACCCCAAAAACTTAACTACTAATAGCCTACTGTTGACTGGAAGCCTTACTGATAACATAAACAACTGATTAACACTTTTCTTTCAAGTTATAAGTATTAATACTGCAATCGAACAATAAAGCTAGAAAAAAGAAAATGTTACTGAGAAGTCATAAGTGAGAGAAAATACATTTACAGTATTGTACCGTGTTTAACAAAAAAAATCCACATATAAGAGGACCCGTGCAATTCAAATCCATGTTGTTCAAGGGTCAACTGTAGTTGCAACTACACATCCTGCAAGGCTTGAAATATTTACTACCTGGGTCTAAACTAAATAACTCATTTAACATCTAAAGAGCAGTTTCTTAATGGAGACTAATTGTTATCCAACTGACAAGAGTGTGGCTATGTTAGACTCATTTTAAATGAAACTTATATGGAAAAATAGGTCTGATATATAATATTGAAGAAACAAGTCTAAAACACTCAAAGGACACCTGGGTAGCTCAGTCCGTTGAGTATCCAACTCCTGATTTCAGCTCAGGTCATGATCCCAGGGTCATGGGATTGAGCCCCCCATAGAGCTCCATGCTGAACATGGAGCCTGCTTGAGACTCTCTCTCCCTCTGCCCCTCTTCCCAGCTTGCGTGTGCTCTCCAAAACTTAAAAATACATATGTATTTTAAAAATAAAAATAAAATGCTCCAATGAAGTCAAAAGACATCCCTCTGCTTTAGGGTTGAAATACTACTCTAATAAATTTCCAATGTGCTATTCTTCATCTTCTTTTTCTCTTTGATTTCAACTAATGGGAAACAGACCTGGCTCCAAATATCCTTCAGTGACGCTGATGAGCAATGCAGCTCTCAGTAACACACTACAATAATAGTATGAAATCAAAGTAAGCTCCCTCACCTCTGAACACCAACAAAGACCCCCCGACACAACACGGGTGTCTGTCCTTCTCTTTTGCTTGTAGAAGATTCACTACAAAGGAGCTTAGCATTTCTAGAATGTCTAGCCAACGGCTAAGAGCTAGGGCCCTGACCTTTGTGAGAAAGGCCAATTCTCGCCTCCAGAGCCTAACCTTCTGAGGATCTAAGCCATGAAATTAAATCATATCTATGAGAAATTTTAGGTCATCCAATTTCTGTAGTACAGAAGGGGAAGGTGCCATCACCCCAATTTTATAAATGGAAAAGTGAGTGTAACTTGTCTCCTTTTTCATTTGTAGAAGTCATTTTAGCAAATAGGGCTTCATAACAGTGACCCCTCAACACACACACTTTCTCTTTCCATCCTCTCCCAAATTTTGATTTTAATATAAGAACGGCAAAGAAGCTATCATACCCTCCAGGGAAGTTAAGTTAATCTAGTACTTTGAATGAAAAATTATCAAAGAAAGAATACTATAGTTTTCTCATGGAAGTGAGAAGGCTTTCTTTAAGTGATTCTCTAGAAGAAAATTTGGCAATATATATTGGGAACCTAAAAGATGTTCATATTCAGGGACGCCTGGGTGGTTTAGTTGGCTGAGTGTCACACACTCGGTTTTGGCTCAAGTCATGATCTCACAGTTTGTGGGTTCGAGTACTGACCTTGTAGAGCCTGCTTGGGATTCTTTCTCTTTCTCTCTTCCACCCCTTCCCCCCACCGCACTGGCTCACGCTCTCTGTCTTTCTCAAGATAAATACTTAAAAATATATATTAAAAAAAGTATTACAATACTATTTAAAACAGGGGCGCCTGGGTGGCTCCGTCGGTTAAGCATCAGACTTCAGCTCAGGTCATGATCTCATGGTTTGTGGGTTCGAGCCCCATGTCAGGCTCTGGGCTGACAGCTCAGAGCCTGCAGCCTGCCTGGGATTCTGTGTCTCCCCCCTCACTGTCCCTCCCCCGCTCACACTCTGTCTCTCAAATATAAATAAACGTTAAAAATTTTTTTAAAAATACCATTTAATAGAAAAAACTAAAAGCACTATAAAAATCCTATATGATAGACTACTACATAGTCATTATAAATATTTATAGTTTCAGCCACATTTTAAAGTTATATGAATTTATACAATGAAAATAATGGTAACCGGGGAAAAAAACAGAATGTAAAATTACAGGTAATGTATGACATTGGACTATGCAAAACAAAATATGCATAGGTACAAAACATTGAAAGGAAATACTAAAACTGGAATAAGTGATTTTCTCCAGATGGTAGGGTTATGGATGGTTTTAGTTTTCTTCTTTATACTTTCCTATATTTTTCCTGTTTCCCACAATGAACACATACGACTTTCCAATCAGATTCAAAAAATGTTTTTGGTTTCTATTGTATAATCAAAAGTTCATCCTTTGTGAGAAGTTTTATCCTCAAAGGATTAGCAGAACTAAGAAACTCCCCTCCCCCAAAACAACAACAAAGAAGCAAGCAACTCACTAATAGGAAGACTGCATAATGTACATGTCTAAGAAAACCATCTTGGGGATGTGGAGAAGCTCAGTCTACAGGCACAATGCTGAGACTCTTGGGTGGCTCAGTAGGTTAAACGTCTGACTGCTGATTTTGGCTCAGGTCATGATCTTGCAGTGCATGGGACTGAGCCCCACATCAGGATCTGGCACTGACAGCATGAAGCATGCTTGGGATTCTCTCTCCCTGTCTCTCTGCCCCTCCTCTGCTCGTGCACGCTCTCTCTCAAAATAAGTAAGTAAACTTTAAAAAATAAATAAAGGGACATTGCTGACCATTTCCTCCCTTCTAGCTTCTGGAGCTGCTTTAGTAAATGTAACTGAGGAATCAAGTTATACTGAGACTCCTGACAAACCTTATACTCTAGACCCAGGACCATCACCTTCTCAACCCTAAGATCTAAGACCTTATACTTAAAGAAAACAGACCAAGACCTAAGTAACATGGATTGGATCATGTTCTTTCTAACATCAGAAACATTTGGGGGTACCTGGCTGGCTCAGCTGGAAAAGCATGTGACTCTTGATCTTGAGGTAATGAAATCAAGCCCCATATTGGGTGCAGAGATTACTTAAAATAATTAAAGTATTTTCTATCTCAGGAACACATTTCCCAAACATGCCAGGCATTTTCCAAGCTCTGTGCCTTTGCCCATATGTGACCCCCTTCAAAATGCTTTCTTCTAAACCTACTGAAGTCCTAGTTCATCTTTTACAAGCTGATTCAAATGCCTTCTCTCTTCAGATGCTCTCCTTGTTCCCCCAATTCAAAAACAACTGTTCTTTCCTGTATATATCCCAATATTGCTTGTTCTTCTGCACATTTTATTCCATTCCTCTTTGGGTCTACACTAGTTGCAAATATGTTTCACTTGACTAAGCTTCTAGAGAGCAGAAATCATCTCATCTAGCTCCTTTTCAGCACAATGCTTGCACGCAGGAGGTGCCAAATAACGTTGTCTGGCTGAATGACAACCAACTGGCCCTAATCTAATGGATTCTTTCAGTGAAGCAGGCCAGTGAAGCCAAACTGTCAAAGAGGACAATCTCTCTAATTTAAAGTCACATATCTAGCATGAGTGAACACGAGAAAATATCATAGGCCTGCCACTTTAAGGGGACTGTCAAGATGTGTTTACACAATCCTATTTAAAACTAAAGGGCACTAAGGGAAAGAGGAGAAATAGGGAGATTAAGAGGTATGGATTCTACAGGTCACCTCCTCCTCTGTTTAGAGCCCAAATCTCTCAGCCTAGTGAGCTTACCAAACAGCTATTCTCTCCTTGAGGTCACTATAGGATCTAAGTGTCAAAAAGCAACTGATTAGGCCACTTTCTGTCCAGCAACTGGCTCTGCTCTTGGCCATTCAACTCTAATTGTGGTTACCTGGGGCTTTTTCTCTAAATGAATCCCATTGCACCAATCATTAAGAGAATCCCTCTAAAGAAAGGCTTAAAATTAACCACAGCAGGGAACAAAGTCTCTAAATCTCCTAAATCACAATATCCACACTGTCCATTTTGATGAAATTCACCCCCACTTCCTTCAAACAATAGGTCCTACCAGGGAATGATTTCTCCCAGACCAGCATGTCCTATGATTGTTTTTCAGGAGAAAGCTCCTAGTGCCTGCTTCCAATTAAACAGCTACTTCACTTTTGATCACTCAGCTGTGACTGCACATACAGTGCAAAATCACTATAAGTTAGGGGCTAAAAAGGAATTCCACTCCTACCCCGAATCCAAAAGTCAAGTAACTTAGAATAAGTTGACACTTTCCCAGCTCAAATTTCCTTAGGCTTACCTGTTTTCAGAACTAGAACTCTTAGCATGTAACTTTTTCAATACCAAAATAAGGAAAACAAGGCCTAGAATAAGAAAGAGAATTACAAGGGCATCTCAGTGGCTCAGTCGGTTGAGTGTCCAACTTTGGCTCAGGTCACTGTCTCATGGTTCTCTGAGTTTGAGCCCTGTGTTGGGCTGTCTGCTGTCAGTACAGGGCCCACTTTGGATTCTCCCCCCTGCTCTCTCTCTGCCCCTATCCCACCTGTTCTTTCTCTCCCTCTCTTTTTCAAAATAAAAAAATATAGGGGCACCTGGGTGGCTCAGTCGGTTGAACATCTGACTTCGGCTCAGGTCATGATCCTACGGTTTGTGCGTTCGAGCCCTGTGTCAGGCTCTGTGTCTCTCTGAAGCCTGGAGCCTGCTTCAAATTCTGTGTATCCCCCTCTCTCTGCCCCTCTCAAGAATAAATAAACATTAAAAAGTTTTTTGTTTAGTTAAAAAAAAAAAAAGAAGGATGGNAGGAAGGAAGATGAAGGAAGGATGGGGCCCCTGGGTGGCTCAGTGCGGTAAGCATCTGACTCTTAATTTCTGCACAAGACATGATTTCAGGGTTTGTGAGTTCAAGCTCCATATCAGGCTCCACTCTTAACAATGCAGAGCTTGCTTGGGATTCTTTCTATTCCCCTCTCTCTACCCTTCCCTGGCTGAGGCTTGCACTGTTTCAAAATAAATAAACTTTAAAAATTTTTTAATAAAAATTTTTAAAAATGAAGTGACACCTTTTTAAACAAAATTTCCAATCTTATCAAATGAAAACTACAGTCAAATTGGTCTCTATAGGAGGTTATTTACTTATTCTAACAATATTATCATTGCTCAAAATATTTATGAAACTCTCTTGGAAACTGCCTTTAAAGTCTATGTGAGAGGGGTAGGGGAGAGGAGTAGGGGGGTGATGGGCATGGAGAGGACACTTGTTGGGATGAGCACTGGGTGTTATATGGAAACCAACTTGACAATAAACTATGAAAGAAAAAAATAAAGTCTACTCTATGTGAGACACAGACAAAAATTAAGTCTTACTGTTTTGTAGTCACACCTCATTCTTCACCAAAATACGTACTGGCTTGCTTGACTCTTTGGCTTACAGTATCTTTTGGCTGTGAACCCATCAAGCAAGGGTGAAGATTTGCTACTTCTGAGGATATTCAAAAGATTGGCTTAGAAGCTAAAAATATTCTGAGCATTGGCAGCATCACCGGAATAAAGCCTGAGAACACAATTACTTTGAAGAGGATAAACTTAGAAATACTGTTAACTGTCCTATAATTATAACAAAGGGGACAAAATATGTGCAATATATGTCACGTGTTTAATTATGTTACTTTACTGGTTTTTTAAGCGTTTAATTATTTTGAGAGAAACAGAGATAGCATGAGCAGGGGAGGGGCAGAGAATGGGGGGAGAGAGAATCCCAAGCAGGCTCTGCACTGCCAGTACAGAGCCAGCCCAATGCATGGCTCAAACTCACAAAACTGAGAGTCTGAGCCACCCAGGTGCCCCTACTTTTTTTTTTAACGTCTTTATTTTATTTTGAGAAACAGAAACAGAGAGCGAGCAGGGGAGGGGCAGAGAGAGAGGGAGACACAGAATCTGAAGCAGGCTCCAGGCTCTGGCTCAAACCCACAGACTATGAGATCATGACCTGAGCCAAAGTCAGACATTCAACCCACTGAGCCACCCAGGCGCCCCTGTTTATTTATTTTTGAGGGTGAGAGAGTGCACATGCAAATGGGAGAGGAGTAGACAGAAAAAGAGAGAGAGAGAGAAAGAGAGAAACCTAAGCAGGCTCCAGGCTCTGAGCTGTCAGCACGGAGCCCAACGTGGCGCTTGAAACCATGAACCTCAAGATCATGACCTGAGCTGATGTCAGACACTTAACCAACTGAGCCACCCAGGCGCCCCTTTGTTACTCTACAATCACACATTATGTAGTCATAAATTTTGGCCCTGGAAGAAATCTTCCATATCATAATACAAGCTGTTTGTTTATATATGAGAAAACTTCAGTCCAAGAGGTTAGGTAGTTTGTCCCTGGTCACACAGTTGGTCAACAACAGTCAGGATTAGCAACCCAGTCACCCTGACTTCCAGCATAATCCACAAACATATCCTAATCCATATTCCTCCCATTTCCGTGTTCCTCACTGCTGTCTTCCAAAGGGAAAGGAAATAACTTGGGATACTGAAGCATACCAGAGTGATTCTGAAACCCAGTAGCTGAGAAAGAATGGCTTAAGACCAGTATCTCTCTATATGTATAAGCCATTGTTTAGTATGTAGCTCACAAGAGTTCTGGATAAGGGGAAACCTGTGATCACTTCCGACCACACCAAGAATATGTTTATTAAACCTCTCTCCCTGGGTGGCTCAGTAGGTTGAACATCAGACTTCAGCTTAGTCATGATCTCATGGTTAGTGAGTTTGAGCCCCACACCGGGCTCCCTGCTGTCAGCCTGTCAGTGCAGAGCCCACTTCAGATCCTCTGTCCCCTTTCTGCCCCTCCCCCACTTGTGGTCTCTCCAAAATAAATATTTAAACAACAACAACAACAAAAACTCTCTTCCTACCTCCTGTAGTAACCCATGTGCTTCAAGTAACTGAAAGGTTACTATGAAGAACACAAATCAGGGAAAAAGAAAATAGTAAAGCTTCTGTTCAGGAAAAAGCTGATCTATGAAAAAGCAGAGAGAGGACAGAAACCATCTTGAACTTACCTCCTGGGGGACAGCTTCCTCAGGCCTGGACAAGATCCCTGGCAGTCGGCTTAGAATTAGCCTCTACCCAGGGAAGGGGCAAAGGGGCAGGAATGCTTGTTCATTCTCCCATCCCACCCACTGTTGGTCAGCTCAGCTGCATATCACCCTGGGCAGCCCCAGCATTCTGTAGATCAGACAGCAACCGGAAGGGAAGCCACGCAGCCTAGGTCAATGGGGTGAGTCAGTGGCAAAGCAGGAAGAGTCACTGGGGCAGAAATTCTGGCCTCCTGTGGCAAGATTGCCAAACCACACCACACCCCTACCCCCACCCCCACCTCGCCTTGGTCAGCACTGGGAAGGCCCTATTAGGATTCTGGTCTAATAATCCTAGAAAGGTCCTTCCTCAGGAGGCTCCATACCACTCTAATTTCCAAGTGTGTTTCTCCTCCTCAAAAACCTTCCAGGGCTTTCTTCTGTCTAAAGCATCTGTCTAAATTATTTGGCTTAATTTTCAAAGCCCTCCATTATATGGCCTTAAGTCATTTATTCAACCTTACTTCCCACTATTCCACAGTGTACTCTCTGAACTAATCAAGCCAGTCTTGCCACTTCTCTCTGCATAAGACTCTATTTCTCATTCCCTGCCTGGAGTTATCCAGCAGGGGTAAATCCAAACACCTTCACGAGTCAGGCAGGTAAAAGGAATGGATTCTCCAGTAGAGCAGGTGGCAGAACTATGGAGTGCTGTTCCCATCTAAAGGCATTCAAATATTTTATTAGTTTTTATTAGTTTATTTTTTAAATGTTTATTTTTGAGAGAGAGAAAGAGAGAGAGGGAGGGGCAGAGAGAGAGGGAGACAGAAGATCTGAAGCGGGCTCTATGCTGAGAGTAGAGAGCCCAATGTGGGATTCGAACTCACAAACTGGAAGATCATGACCTGAAACAAAGTTGGATGCTTAACCTACCAAGCCACCCAGGCACTCCAAGGCATTCAAATGTTTTGATTCAAATATTTATGCAGTTCTTCACTTTGAGCATCACAATAACTTTTTTTTTTAAAGATTTATTTTTTTTTAATGTTTTTATTTATTTCTAGGAGAGAAAGAGAGACACAGCGTGAGGAGGGGAGGGTCAGAGAGAGAGGGAGTCACAGACTGAAACAGGCTCCAGTCTCTGAGCTGGCAGTCAGCACAGAGCCCGACGCAGGGCTCGAACCCATGAACCGCGAGATCATGACCTAAGCGAAAGTCGGACGCTTAACCGACTAAGCCACCCAGGCTCCCCACAATAACTTCTTAAATAGTTATTAATACCCTCCCTAGCTTGCAAGTGAAGAAACTTTCCCAAGGTTAGGCAGCTGGCAAAATTCTGGGCATCATCTCTGAAGCAAAGCAAGAGCTTTGAAGTATTAGGCTTCCCAATAGTACAAACACCATAGAAGATAACAGCACTCTAAACTCTGAAGAGGAAATTCATTTTTCATGATATTACATACAACTTTAATAGTGGGATGGAAAACCCAAAGAGCAGCTTATCTAACCATATACTCCGACTATCTCAAATTCTATACATGTTCCTCTCAAAGTCTTTCCTAGTTGTTCCAGGTCCTACTGAGTTCTCTCCTCTCTCAATTCCTATAGGGCTTACAGACTAGACAACAAGGTCAAAGTGCTAAATTACATACAGTCACACAAAACTGAATAATGAGTCCATGTGTTTTCCAGCCTCACTAGTCAAACTACTGTATTAACCTATCTAGTTCTACTAAAAATGTTTAACCTGAATCTAATGAAAAGGAGATAATCATACAAATCCAAATTAAGAAATATTCTAGGGGTGCCTGGGTGGCTCAGCTGGTTAAGAATCCAACTTTTGGTTTTGACTCGGGTCATGACCTCAGGATTCGTGAGATAGAGCCCCACTTCAGGCTCCATGCTGACGGCAAGGAGCCTCTTTGGGCTTCTCTCTCTGCCTCTCCCCCACTCACACTCTCAAAATAAATGTATACACTTTTTTTAAAAATCTGCAAAAATCTAACCTAAACTCTTTAAGAATGTCAATGTTGCAACAGATTAAAAAAGCATTCAAGATTAAGAGATTAGAGGCATGACAAAATCATGACAACTAAATGCATGAATGATCCTTCACTAAAGGCTGATTTGAAAAAAAAAATCTATAAAAGACATCACTGGGAAAACATGAGATGTCTAAACAAGTATTATATACTGGATGTACTGAATCAATCCTAAATTTTCTGAGAGCTAGCTGTATTGTTATTATATAGGTAGATATCTTGTTTTTAAGAAACACTGAACTACTTAGGATGAAGAAACATGTTTGCATCTAACAGTCAAAAGGTTCAGAAAATGAAAGATGGAGAGCAAATGCAGCAAAATGTTAACAACTGGCAAATCTAGACAAAGAGTTTGTTATATTTTTCTTGTAAAGTATCAATAAGTTTGAACATATACAAGAGTATATAAATATTTATGATTCCTATAAAGTATCTATGGGTTTGAACAGCTGGTGAGGAGGGAAATCCTGTATTGTACATTTCTTTATATACTCAGCTCTTTAAGAGATAAAACAGGCACTCATTGCTTATTTGCTCACTGCCTAAGGAAACTGGGCTTTGGAGGTCAGCAACCAGACAAGTACATTTTGCAGCAATTCATGAGGGGTACAGTAGCAAACTCTTAAGGAACAAGAGGTTTCTCTCAAACTCACACCATCACACCACATGGAAGACAGAAAAGTAGGTAATCAAAGCTATTATTATCTCACCCCTCACTGAGGCCATCTACAAGTGAGACACCTGACAAATGGCCACTGTACGTGGGCAAAATACACTTGTCACCCACACAAAGGACCAAGATCTGGAGTCACATTGCATCCACCTGGCTGTAGGGTACCAAAAACTTGATAGCCTGCAAAAGAAGTGTGTCTGACCAGTCACAGGAAGGAACCCAAGTGGTCAAATAAATAAGCCTGAAATATACAGTCTTTACTCCTCATCATATAAAACCTGTCCTCAATTGCAATAAGGCAGAAGAAATCTAAATAGGCAAGGGTTGATCACTGGCATTTCCTGCACTGGCTTCAAAGAAATCAGCCCTTAAGTAGGAGAGAAAGGGCAGCTGACACAGCTGTCAACTGAGGCCTCAACCCAGAAGCATTCTGTGCAATATGCCCTCTTTCCCTTCTACAGCCACCAGATCATTTTACTTCTGCCAAGTGGTCCCTTATTAGGATGACTGATTGCCCAATGGCCAACCCTTAACCTTGACTCTCTCCTCTCACTGACAGCCAAGCTATCTTTCCAGATAGCTCCTCCTCCAATTTAGCAGAAAGAATAGCCAAACTGTTCCCCCTCAAACCTCCATCAGCTCAAGTAAGATCTATAATAGTATTACACAGAGCTTATTTCTCAAGTCTGCCACTTTTAGCGTTTTTTACCAAAGACAAATGAAAACACAGAAAGCCCACTCATCAAGCTTTGGAATCATAAACTCTGAAGGACAGAAAATACAATGCTTTTAGATGTGATCTGGCAAAAAAAGGTCTCAACAGTTCTGACCTTACCAAAAGTAACAAGATACAATTTAACAGGATTAAATATAAAGGTTTGCATTCACAATAAAAGAAATCAACTAAACTAATACAAGATGGTAGTGACCTGGTACAGCAGTTTATATTCAAAAGGCTGCCTTTAGGCCTTTGGAGTAGGGGAGGGAGGCTGCCTATGATGGGAGGTAGAAGAGAGGCTGTTACACTCTCAATGAACCATGAATTTAACAGAGCTACCCAAAACATCAATGCAGGCTTGGGTTGTGTTAGTAGAAGGCAACTCTGTGCCCCACATTTAAAAAGCAAAGTCAGAGTCCACATAGCTAAAGAATGAAAACAACTGTGGTGAAAGGTCTAAAAGTTATATCATAGCAAATGTGAGGGAAGAATTACAGATGTTTAGCCAGGGAGAACACGAACGTTTTTTCAAATATATGCATACTTGTCATGCAGGTGAAGAGAAAATTTTATGTGTTCTTCTGCAAGAAGACAAAAACAGAACTAGTGAGTGGAAATTGCAGTTTGGTGTGACATAGGGAAAACTTTTCAGCATAGTAAGGAAGTTAAGAATGTGGCTTATGGAGCCCGGAATGCTGGATGGATTAGAACACCAACTCTACTTACAGACTGTATGGCTTTGAGTAGATTACTTTATTTGGGTCTCAGTTTCCTTGCCTGTTAAAGGGAATAGTAATAATGATAGTATTTACCTCACAGAACTTTGGGAAGCAGTTCATGTAATGTGCTTAGAACAGAGCCTGCTACCGTACATCCTGAGGGGAAAAATAATGTTAACTATTGCTATAATAAATCAGACAACCTGAGAATCTTCCCACTAAATATGCCTGGAAATGCTTAGAAAATATAATAAACATCCTTTTAGATCGTGCCAATTAAGTTACACACTTACCCTGTTACACACTATGCTCTGTGACACTGGGACTTGGACTCCACCAACCCTATGACACCTTTGCCAGCTGGCTCCCTGTTAGGCTCTGACAATAGGAGGTGCTAAAGGGAAAATAGAAGGCAAGAACTTCCTCCCTCCTATGGCTTGCTGTTTCTTGACAACAGCAGGCGGTTCCTTCCTACTAAACTCCCAGAACCAGCCTCACTGCGCCCCCTCAGAGGCACCAGCACCATCTGGACAGAGCTCAACCAAACCTGACTCCTCTAGGCCCTTCCTGGAAGCACCTGAGAAACCAGCAGCACCAGGCGATGCCCTCTCCTCCGAGAACCAGGGATAGTTCCTCCAGATCCCTTCAGACTTACAGGCTCTGAGAACTCCAACCTTCCTTCCCTTTTCAGTCCTAGATGAAGTAGCTGCTTAATGCAGTTATTACATCAAAGTTCCTTTAAGATTCCCTTTTTGCTTATCCAGCCCTCCAGCAAGGGTTTAAACTAATTCTCTTTACTGACTTCACTTTTAAGATAGCTATATGTGGTTTCTACTTTCCTGATTGGATCCTAATTGATACATAGATAAACTGAGCTCACAAGAAAGAGAAAGTCCAAGAAAAGTGACCTGACAGCATAGCTGTCCCAGCAGTGTAAAAAATTTATAACCACCTCATTGTCAAGGAGACAGATTTTGAGCCTACAAAGAGCAGTTGAGATTCCTGTACAAAGGCTAAGACATTCAATAAAGACAGACCTGGGGGGGGGGGGGGGGGAAAGAAGTCAGC
>NW_027529630.1:994297-1029214 GCF_008692635.1 Crocuta crocuta
GGGGTGGGGGGGGGGGGTGGAAATCTGTCCAAAGGGAAATAAGGAAGCTTGTCTTGCTCACTTAATGAAGTGGGAGGAAAAAACTCTCTTGGAATTCTAAACCATAGTTGTTCTGTGGCTTGGAGATCTACAAGTAGAGAAAAACTACATACATTTTGGTCCCAGGTTGGGAATAGCCTTGAGTGCCCAAAAGAAACAACCACAAAATTGCTCCAGAAGATATATGAATGGCCAATAAACATGTGAAAAGATGTTCAACATCACCAGTCATTAGGTAAATGCAAATTAAAACCAGAATGAGATACTACTACATCTCCATGAGAATGGTAAAACTAAAAAGGCTGACAATACCGGGGCACCTGAGTGGCTCAGTCAGTTAAGCATCCAACTCTTGATTTCCACTCAGGTCATGATCTCATGGTTGGTGGGACTGGGCCCCATGTCAGGCTCCATGCTAACGGCATAGAGCCTGCTTGGGATTCTCTCTCCCTCTGCCCCTCCCCTACTTGCACTGTCTCAAATAAAATAAACTTAAAAAAAGGCCAACAATACCAAATATCGGTAAGAATATGAAGCAAACAGAGCTCTCACATACTGCTAAAACAGTGCAACTACTTCGGAAAACTGGTAATTTCTTAAAGAGTTAAATATATACCTGACATACAACCCAGCCATTCCACTCTGAAAAGAAAGGAAAATATACAAATTTATACATGAATGCTCATAGCAATTTCATTCACAACAGCTGAAACCTGGAAACAACTCAAATATCCATCAACAGTGAATAATAAGCAAAATTACATGATATAACCATACAACAAAATACTACTTAGCAACAGAAAGTAACAAATTACTGATATATCCAACTAAATGGATAAATCTCACATACATTATGCTATGTGAAAGAAACTAAGCCCAAGAATACACACTGTATGATTTGACTTATATAAAATTCTAGGAAATACAAATTAATCTACAAAAGTTCCTGAGCCAAGGTGAAGGGAAGCATGGACTGTAAAGAAGCACGCGCAAGCACGCGCGCACGCGCGCGCACACACACACACAAAAGAAGCACACAGAAATTTTGGGTAGTGAAGGTACTGCTCTATATTTTGATTGTGGCAGCTTTTTATAAGTTATATACATCTGTCAAAACTTTTTACTATAAACAAAGTTCAATGTACATAAATTATCTATAAGCAAAGTTGACTTAAAACAAACTGAGGGACAGGGCGCCTCAGTGGCTCAGTCGGTTAAGCTTCCGACTTCAGCTCAGGTCATGATCTCGCAGTTCCTAAGTTTGAGCATCGCGTCATCGGGCTCTGTGTTGACAGTTCAGGGCCTGGAGCCTGCTTTGAATTCTGTGTTTCTGTCTCTCTCCGCCCCTCCCCAGCTCATACTCTGTGTCTCACTCAAAAATAAACAAACATAATTTTTTTTTAACAAACTGAGAGACAGAGTACAGTGGGGAAGGGGCAGAGAGAGGGAAACAATCTGAAGCAGGCTCCAACCTCTGAGCTGTCAGCACAGAGCCCGACACCGGGATCAAACTCACAGACCATGAGATCATGACCTGAACCAAAGTTGGACACTCAACCAACTGAGCCACCCAGGTGCCCCATGACTGCAAATTCTTTACAAAACTTATGCAAGATATAAAATCTCAGACTGAGGAATCACTATAAACCCCCAGTAGATAAAATTAAATCCACACCATGTAATCAAACTGTAGAACACAAACAAGATCTTTAAAACAGAGAAAAACGCAGGTTACCTACAACAAAATAATAGTTAAATGTTGAGCACTGTTCTCAAAAGTAACAAAAAAAGCCAGAATATCAGTAAAATAACATATTCAAAATGCTAAGAGAAAATATTTGGAAGCCTAGTGCCCAGCTAAACTATCAAGACTGAAGAGGAAATAAAGATTTTTCCTAGAAGAGTGTTTACCACTAAACGGCCCTCACTGAAACATCTGAAAGATATGTTCATCTCTTTAACATAAACGAAACAAAGTGCAAGAAAGAATGGTGACAAAACAAACAGTAAACATATAAGGGTAAAATTAAAAACTCACTGACAGCACAAAACAATATCGTTGTGGCGCCTGGGTGGCTTAGTCGGTTAAGCGCCGAGCTCAGCTCAAGTCATGACCTCATGGTTTGTGAGTTCCGAGCCCCCCATCAGGCTTCTATGCTGACAGCTCAGAACTTGAAGCCTGCCTCTGACCCTGTGTCTCCTCTCTCTGCCCCTCCCCCACTCTAGCTTCCGCCCTCTGTCCGAAATAAACATTTAAAGAAAAAATTTTAGGAGCGCCTGGGTGGCTCAGTTGGTTAAGTGCCGGACTTCGGCTCAGGTCATGATCTCGCGGTTGGTGGGTTCAAGCCCCGCGTCAGGCTCTGTGCTAACAGCTAGCCTGGAGCCTGCTTCAGATTCTGTATCTCCCTCTCTCTCTGACCCTCCCCTGCTCACGCTGTCTCTCTCTCTCTCTCTCTCTCAGAAATAAATAAAACATTAAAAAAAAAGAAAAAATTTTAAACATGCTGTTACAATACAACAACAATTATGATCACTTAGAATTATTCAATATTGAAACAGACTGCCTTTGGGAGTGGTATAATTCTTGGAAGTGCTCATTTCTGAGTTCAGACAACACTTTCTGAGAAGTTTAGTATACACTGGGTAAGGGGCTGAAATAAATGACCCCCAATATAGCTACTGACCACAGGGTTTTATCAATTAGGCACAGCTGTCAAAACATTCCTTGATCAGCTCTGTTTAGCCACCTGTGGCAGGGGTTTCCCCATCCTAACAATGCTAGTATTCAAGTATTAATTCAAAGCATTCTTCTCACTTCCATATTCCATAAATAAAGAAGAACACTCTACACAGAAATGTTTCTTATATGAGCTTTCAGGTAAGATCTTCTAGCTTTGGGGGAGTACAGCTTTGGCTTTCGATTAAGATTCAAGAATTACAATTAGTCATCATTTGCTTAAACTTGGCCCAAGAAAAGAGTACTTTGGGAGCTTTTACAGACAAGTATGTGCCTCTTCCTTAAAGGAGGAAATACCATACAAGAAAGAGATGGATGGAATACATACACTAATCCCTGCTGACTGAAAGCGATCTTACTTGATCTGTATGTTCCCTCCAGTTTCCCATATAATCACAGTAGTAAAGATCTCCACAAGGGAACTCCAATTCCCTTACCATCAAGGTTTCTGCCTACCAGAGAGTAACACACAAGACAGTCCAGAACTTCGGAAATACAGGACCAGGCAACAGACACCAGAGAGAGGGAAACACGGATCAAAGCAAGTAAGTATCACATTTTTAGAAGGCAGCCCCATTCCTGACAAAAAGAACACAGAGGTCCAAAAGCCACTAAATGAAGACAGGAAAGCCAGGCTCCTATTTCCTTTCAGGTCATGAAAGCTCGTTCATTTCAAAGCATACATCAATGGCCATGACATGTCTCACTCATAGCTGCCTAGGCATCAGGATAAAGGGACAAAAGACACAGTCTCCACCTAGAAGGACAAACATACAGACACTCTTCCAATACCAGATGAGAAGCACTCCACCAGAGATAAGGAAGAGAGCGCACCCAGAGGAGGGAGCATCAAGCCAGTTAAGTTCTTTCCCACCCACAATCTTCACGGTCACTTACAGTCATAAATTTGTACTTTCTAAGAGCTTTCCATGAAACAACTTACCTGGGAGATTGGACCCTAAAAACAACTCACACAGCCCCCACACAGCCCCTTACCCCCCTTCTTATTTAAGCCAACCTTCAAACACTTGGTACAGCCAACCGCGCACTAGCTATGTAATTCTGGCCAAGAAAACATTATAAAATACCGCTAATTCCTATCCTAATAAAGTCTAATAGGAATATTTGGAATATTAAAAAGACGATCCATATAAAGGGTGTGGCACAGCGTCTGAAACGCAGTTGGTGCTCTGAAAATGTTTACTACCAGTATTACTACTGCTATTGTTAAAATTAATAGGCGGAGACTTTCCTGGGACCTCTCGCTCACAAGCCTTTCAGAAACACGCACTACCCCGCACCCGCGTCGTCCTCAGACAGAATTCCAGACACGCCCCCAAACAGACTCTCCCCCTTTGCACGCCGGCACCTCTCCTCAGAACATGCACCCCTCCTCACAAACCTCACCCCCGATATTCTCCCCAGAGTAGGTTATGAAGGAAGCTCTCCCCTCGCACCCGTCTCTCCAACACCCCTTTTAGGCCTGGGCATCCCTGCGAGCGCCCAGACCGAACGCCAGCCGCCAGCCCGCGCCGGTTACCTGGCCGCGCGATCCCGCAGCGCCTGACGCTCCCCCGGGATCGTCTTCGTTGCGGACTCGCGCCAGCGCTCTGAGCGCACAATTAGTTTAAACTATGGCCCCGCCCCCTCGCACCACCCTCTGATTGGCCTCTGTCGGCTGGAGTTTCACGCAAGGGCACGCTTCAGGACCCGGGAAAAGGAAGTGTGAAGACCACTGGTAGAAGGGGTGTCACTACTTCCGGACGCGGGTCTCGACTTGAGAGCAAAGAAAACTACAAATCCCAGCACCGCCCGCGGCTTCGGAGGCCCGCCTCCGGCGAACTACAGCTCCCGGTAGGCAACACGGCAGCGCTTTCGGCGCTAGGCCGAGTCGCGGTGGCGAGCGTAGTTACTACGGAGTTGGGCCGAGTAAGCAAGGGGTTGTGGGACCTCGAGCTGGAGGGAAAGCCACTGCGGGTGAGTTGGGAGGGGAAACAGGAAATTCGCTCTAGGAGACAATTCGCTCTCTATGGAGAGAGGAGAAACACACAGAAAGATTAAGGAATTTCCTTTCTCGGGGACCTGAGACACCCCCTGCACACACCCTTTACGCCCTTTCCCAACAAACAAGAAACAACGTCCATAGGGAATAGACCGGAGCGGGGAGGGGAGGAAAGGGCGCCGAGATACATGTTAATACAGATTTGGGCCACTTAAGAACATCCCCCATCGCAAACCTGGGCCCCTCTAATACGAATGCTTCAAATCCCGGACACTGGGAGATCTGAAATGCTCTCAGAAAATGGGTTGGCTTTTCCTTTGATGAACTGAGACCTCTTCAAGACATGAGTAAATTACAGGCCCTAATACTGGAGGTGCATGAGGCTTGAACTGTCCCCTTCCTTACAAGCAGGAAGATCATAGAATACAGCTTCCTTCTGAGAGTCAGCAGCATCTTCCCACACACAGTCATTAGGGGTTCTGTCCCTTAATTACCTCTTCTCCCTTCACCTCCACTATGGTCCATTTCTCAGAGTTCTGTTAGTTTCATTCCTTTTAGTCTTCATGATGGATTACGTTTGGCAATTTACCCAGCACTTTCACATCCAGTCTCTTTTGGGGTTTGTGAGTCAAGGATATTCCCATTTTACAGATTGGAAAACTGAAACCCAAAGAGGAGCAGTAACTAGCCTGAGGCCACACACAACCTGCCAGTGACAGCTAAAACTAGATCCCAGTTGCCAAGCTTCCAGCTGGAGTAGGTTAAACTGCCTCAGGGAAAAGAAGCCTTTGTGGCCTACTTTGGGGTACTTACACTTACACCAGAATGAGTCCAAATCCTTCCTTGGAAGCTTAAATGGGGAAAAGGAACTAGAGAGACTGAAGACAATGGGAATCAAACAGAGTTAATAAAACTAAACAGGAAATAGTCTGGCTAAGGCAACATCCACGTCTGATGCTGCCATGAATAGCTGGCTTCTAGGTGGCTGGTCCACTTACCTTACAGTCTCTCCAGGCTTGGTTCTAGGCCCACTTCACACCTCTGTATTCTCTTTGGTATTTTAATCCACCCCATTTACCTCATGTACACAAGTGTGTGTTCCCAGCTCAGCACTCATCTCTAAGCTCCAGATCTGTATAGCCAATTGCCTCTTCAACATCTTCATGTATCTCAAAGACAACCCAAACTCAGCACGTCTGCAACTGACCATCTCTCTGTACTCTAAGCCAAGATTTCTTCCCATGTTCTCACCTCTGCCCAACATTACAGAAGCCAAAAACCCAAGAGTTATCCTTAATACCACTTCTATTTCACATCCATCACAAAGTTCTGTCGGCATTACTTCCTAAATAGGACTTCTCTCTGGTCCTAGCTACCATCACATCCTTCCTGCCTTCTTTCCCAACCATTTTGCATGCTGCAGCCAGAGTAGTCCTTCAAACTACAAATGTGATTTTGTTCACTCCCCCCACCCCCATTTAAAAACATACCTTGTGCCTTGCTGTTGGTCTTAGCATCAAGCAACATCTCAGCCAGGCTCCTATCTATCTCTCCAGCCTCCAGTCTAATATGTATATATCCTTCCCTTTCTCCTCTCCAGTTATATGGCCTTTTTGAGGTCTTCAAAATTTCCAAGTAATCTTTCACCATAGAGCTTTTGCACATGCTGTTATTTCTGCCTGGAATGTTCATCTTTGCCCCCTGATATAATTTATACTTATCTTTCAGTTTTCTCACTCACTTATTTGGGAAGGACTTCTCTGACTGCTCAGACTAGGTTAGATCCTTCAATTATACAAGCTCACATCCCTCTCCATTATAGTATTATTCACTGTTGCCATTTTTTTCTCTTTATTTTTTAAATGTTTATTTTTGAGAGAGAGAATGAGAATGAAGGGCAGAGAGAGAGGGAGACAGAGGATTTGAAATGGGCTCTGCCCTGACATCAGAGAGTCTGATGTGGGGCTCAAACTCACGAACCATGAGATCATGACCTGAGCCGAAGTCAGACGCTTAACCAACTGAGCCACCCAGGCACCCTGCAATTTTTCTTTAAAAATTTTTATAGTTTATTTTTGAGACAAAGAGAAACAGAGCATGAGCAGGGGAGGGGCAGAGAGAGACACACACACACACACACACACAGAATCTGAAACAGGCTCCAGACTCTGAGCTGCCAGCACAGAACCTGATGCGGGGCTCGAACCCAGGAACTGCAAGATCATGACCTGAGCCAAAGTCGGACGCTTAACCAACTGAGCCAACCAGGCACTCCACCCTGCAATTTTTTAAAGTGTTTATTATTTAGAGAGAGAGAGAGAGAGTGCATGCGTGCACAGGGGAGGGACAGAGAGAGAAGGGAAAGAGAGAATTCCAAGCAGGCTCCATGCTATCAGTGCAGAGCCCTATGGGGAGTTCAAACCCATGAACCATGAGATCATGCCCTGAGCCAAAATCAAGAGTCAGATGCTTAACTGACTAAACTACCCAGGTGACCACCATTGTTGTGATTTTTATGTACTGATTAAGCACCTACTACTTGCCACCACTCATAGGCATATGAGAAAAACATGGTTCTTGCCCTGGTGGAGTTTATGGACATATAGGTAGTAAGCAGATAATGTTAGTATTGTAAGAGTGCTACGTTGGCAGTAAGTATAGGGTATTATAGGAGTTCAGAAGAAAGTTCCACATCCAAATTGGGGCGTATGTATAGGCTCCTTATAAAAGTTAAAACCTGAGCTGAGCCATAAAGAAGTAGCAAGGCAAAAGAAGAGAGAAACTGTATTTTGAGCAGAGGAAGGCAGCCCAGTGGCAGGCACAAGGAACTTAATTCAAATATGTATTTAGCTGGACCCCAGAATTAGAGAGGAGGAGAAGAGATGGCAGTAGAGAGGTAGGCAGGAGAGCAAGGCTGAATCTTGCTTCCCTGTGGCACCTGGGAATATAACCGCCCACTAGATTATGTGGTAGACTTTTCATGACATTCTTTGATTTTTCTTCCACCTGTAGTCCATGAACAGAAACCCTCTCTAGGCCCAGCCATTTCGTCTCTTATCAGATCTGATCTGATTATCCCCAAAGCTTCTTGTGCCATCATGTTGCTACTTACCTGGGAGGGAAGAAATAGGCTAGCAACAAATCAAACTCCAATAGTTAGTAATTTCCAGAAACTGAAAACAAATTTTCATCAACTTGGGATTGGTTAAAGTTAAGTAAATGAAGTAGGATACACACAAGTTCTGTGAAATACTCTGCAGCTATTAAAAGGGTGAGAGTCTACAACATTTTTTTAAGTTTATTTATTTTGAGAGAGAGAGAAAGAGACTGGGAGAGAGGCAGAGAAGGAGAGAGAGAGAGGGAATCCCAGGTAGGCCCCACACTGTCAGTGCAGAACCTGATATGGGACTCGATTTCATGAACCATGAGATAATGATCTGAGCTGGAACCAAGAGTCAGATGCTTAAGAGACTGAGCCACCCAGGCACCCAGAGAGTCTAAAATAATTTAAAAAGAAAAAATACATTGCTAGCTAACACTACAAGGGCAACCATATTTCAGTATAAATGCATCAAATCAACATGTGTAACCTAAATTTACATAATGTTGTATGTCAGTTAACCCAGTTATAAAGTAGAATTTTAAAAATACATTTACAAATAGTACACATTCATTTTTAAATGCTGCATTTAAATGCATTTAAAATGCAGCATTTAGGAGTGCCTGGGTGGTTCAGTTGGTTGAGCGTCTGACTTTGGCTCAGGTCATGATCTCGCGATTCGTGGGTTCGACCCCCGTGCTGGACTCTGTGCTGACAGCCAGCTCAGAGCCTGGAGCCTGTTTCAGATTCTGTGTCTCCCTCTCTCTCTGACCCTCCCCTGCTCATGCTGTCTCTCTTTCTCTCAGAAATAAATAAAACATAAAAAAAATTTAAAAAATTAAATAAATAAAAATAAAATGCAGCATTTAGTATAACTGAGAGACTTGGAAGCAATAATGTGTATTGTTTTAAGCTATATGTTTTAAACTATGGTTTTGGATGGTTTATTATACAGTAACAGCTAACTGATACATGCTCCCATTGTACTTTGAACAAAATTTTATCACAGCCTGTTTCCTCATCTGTAAAACGGAGACAAACCTATTTTGAGAGCTGTTGTATGTATATACACAGTTTTGTATATATGTCTTCTAAGAGGTTATATTCCCAAAGGTTAATCGTGATTGTTGTTGGTAAGATGGAGACTCAGACTTTAGTTTCTACTTGATGTACTTCTCTATGTTGTTTGACTTTATTCAGCTATCATGTTAACTTTTAAAATTAAAAATAAGGTAAAAAACCTTCCAATTTGGAAGAGAAAAATTCCAAAACAAGGCAAGTGTGCCTCTAAAACTGTCATTTGTCAAGTTCACCTGGATAAACGAGGAAGGCAACTGGGATCTGATTGGGCATGAGGCAGAACAGCAGCTGGGAAAGACAGACTCCAAAAACGCAGGCACTGAAGTGAGCAACGCAGCCTCAGAGTTTTGTCAGTTCTACCCAGCAGCCAGGTTTACTATGTGACACCTGAAGACACTATTCATTCCTTCTTTCATTTTTCCATTATCTATTTGTTCATCAAGCCTTTAGTGAATATCCATTCTTTGGTAAGCTCAGTGCAGAGTAATGGTGGGAAGAGAGAAAGAAGTCTGACTTCTGTCCCTGCCCTTGAGCTTACAAGGAAGGAATAGGAAGTAGTTTATAAAGAAATGTACAAAGAATACAACTGCTTCAATGTATTAAGCACCTGCTGCAGGACATACAACAGCTCTCAAAGTAGGTTTGTCTCCATTTTACAGATGAGGAAACAGGCTGTGATAAAATTTTGTTCAAAGTACAATGGGAACATGTTATCAGTTAGCTCTTGCTGTTAAACAGTCCATCTAAATCCATAGCTTAAAACATGGAGCTTAAAACAATACACATTCATTATTGCTTCCAAGTCTCTCAGTCAGCTATGTTTCTTCTGGTCTTGGCTGGGCTCATTAATGTGTCTGCAGGCACTTGTGGATTGTGTGACTATCCTGAACTTGACGTGGCATAAGTTGGCTATTGGCTAGTCTAGGATGGCCTCAGGTGGGAACACTAGCTCTCTGCACATATCTCACCTGCACATTTCTCACATCCCTCCAGCAGCCTAGCCATTTTCTCTTGACACAGGCAAAGAGTGAGAGAGTAACCTCTCTCTTTAAGCTTCTGTTTGTTTCATATTTATCAACATCCCATTGGCCAAAGCAAGTCATATGGCTGAGCCCAGCATGAGAGTGGATAGAACTACAGAGTTATAGGGCAAAAAGGATAGACACAAGGAAGACCATGAATAGGAACAATCAAGGGAATCAATCTACCACAGGACATAATGACCAATTTTATCTGGAAAGACAGTCTTCAGGCTTCATCAAAGAGGGTACACTAGGCTTGAGAATTGAAACATGAGAATATTTACTAAATAGGCAGCTATTTCTTAGAACTGGATGCAGGCTGGTTTGCCACAATCAATGGAAACCTAGCAAGCTTTTCTGTGCTCATGACAGACAGGGTTCTGTTATTTGCCATCTTGGCTTCATTCCTTCTGGCCAGGTACAGGGCAGCAGGCACACCACAAATGTTTGCAGAATTGGGTTTCTTACTGTGAACAAGGTGTAGACTGAAATAGCTGAACCTGGTAGCCAATTAGAAAGAACAGCTTAGTATCAACACTCCCAAAACAGAAATCCTTGTATTTGGCAGTTTCTCATTCATTCCTCCCACAAACATTTGAGTGCCTGTTGTCAGCCAGGTTCTGTGTCAGATGATGAACAGATGATTTAGTGCTAGCTCGCTGCCTGGACTACTTTTTAAATGGAGATTAATAACCCTTTCCCCCTGGCAAATTTATCTAACCACTTGAGGCTCCATTTTTAATACTAACTCATCCAGAAAAATGCATCAGGAGCTGGTGCGTCACGAAATCAGAAGTTCTTAGGAACTGCAGTGAGTGAGGTTCTCTGATGGTCAAGGAAACTAATGATAAAATTCTGCCCTTAAATATACTAAGCTAAAATCCATGTCCAGTAGTGCAGAACTCGGGTCCTAACCCAGAACTTTGAGAAAATTATCCAATCTCTCAAAGGCATCAAACCTGTTGTAGGTGCTCAAGTAAATTGGGCTCCTCTGTCTCAGTAAGAACACAAACCAGGTTCCTGTGTTTCTGGAAAAACATGTGTTCTTTGTTGTCTGCCTATTGATTTGATACCTAAAATATTCTGGTCTCCCTAATCAACAGTCTGTGCCCACTAGGCCAGTCCCGATTTAATAAGAGAATTCAGCTGTGAAGTGACTCAAGGTGGTGCTTCCACAAAGCTCTGTTGAGACTGCTGCTTTTTGAGAGGAAGATATCATTCATTCTCCATTCTTCTACACATGTGAAATTACCAAAAAAGGAATTTTCTTGAACTGTATTAAGCTGAATTATAAGCTCTCATGTCCATGGTTTTTAAGGGAAATTCCATTTTAAGAGAATGCATGGATTTCATTTTCTGCATATAATCTGTTTGCTTCTTTGAATCAAATGATGAGAACTGCATATCCTAAGGTTTCCCTTTTTACTTTGGCTGCCAGGAATTTCAGAGATAATATAGACTGTTTCCTAATTGTTTGGTACATCTCTCTCCTTTCTTCTTTAATTTGCCTTCTAATCTTTCTCTTTCATGTTTCCATTTCCTACATCTGCCCTGTCCAGTCTGGTTGCCACTAGTCACCTCTGGCTGTTGAGCACTTGACAGGTAGCATGTCCAAACTGGGATGTGCTCTGTAAGTGGTAAAATGTCTCAATTATTAATAGTAATTATAT
Organism: Crocuta crocuta; assembly: GCF_008692635.1. Lineage (NCBI taxonomy): Eukaryota > Metazoa > Chordata > Mammalia > Carnivora > Hyaenidae > Crocuta > Crocuta crocuta. The sequence continues at coordinate 1,005,948 of NW_027529630.1, forward strand.
GTTGAATATTTTGGATATTTGGGTCAAATAAAATATATTAAGCTTCATCTGTTTAACTTTTTATGGCTACTAGAAAATTTTAAAGTACATACTTGAAAAAATTATGTACGTCGCCTGAATTTGCAGTGTTCATTATATTTCAGTTGAACAGCTCTGTTCCATAAATCATCCTGTTTAATGCATGTGGTGTTGTTGTAAACTACCTTAAATTCTTCTGGAAAGCAGATGAAGTATAGTAAATGCAAAGGTGGTGATGGCAGTGGATGAAATGAGGAAGAGGAGGCTGACTGGGACATGCACTGGTTAGTCTGTCTGTCTTTTGTTTGTATGTGTTACATACAAAACCCCTTGGTAAAGTGTTTTCAGCTGTCTCCTTCCCAGGTGAGTAGTATTCTCATGGTTCTCCCCAACTTCTTGAAAATTTCTCTGCTTTACTTGGGTTCATTAGAATTGGAAAGGATCTGATAAAAGAATTCATATCATATTGTAAATGACTAATAACATTGTGTTCATCCCCCTCAGGGGGTATTTCCAGTTTAACAGGGAACAATCACTGAACCCAAAGGAATGAATCCCTAATGGTGGAGTTTCAGGCATCAGTGACAGGTGAGTGACTGAGATAGACTCTAGTTTTACGTGTATGAGTTTATATACATATGACTGTATTCAGGATGAGGCTGAAAATAGGGCCTTTGAATGGAAAGGAAATGGGACTGACAGACAAGCTGAGCAGAGATAACAAATCGCCAGCTTGGTCAGACTGCAAGGGCTGTCAGACACCAGATCCAATGCAGGCACTCGGGAGTTTGTTAAACAATAGAATAGCCCAGTTGATGTCACCAGAGGGTAGGTACCAAGACAGCCTCCATGGTAACTACTATGGAGTAGCACAAAGGGCTCAGAGTAGGATTCAGGAGGCTATGATTGCAGTCCATAGTGACTCACTGGCTTAACTTTGGGCAAGTACTTTCATCCTGGGGTCTTAGTTTCTTTGTGTGGAAAGTAGAAACAGGTATTACAATTATCAACAAGCTCTAAGGGATGTAAAGGTGCTCTGAGAAGTAGGAAGTTGCCCTACAAATGGAAGGAATTGTGCTTAATATCTTAAAACAGAAATGCAGTCAGGCAAGCCTAGAGTGGTAGAGGGTAGAAAGCAAGGGTAGGGGGCTGTGGGGATACCGGAAGGCCTGTGCCCCTTGTACCTACAACACCAGTCGTTCTCCGTCCTCTCAGGCTGAACCCAGACTCCGAGGGCCAATGCTTACACCTGGCAAACGATGGCCTGAGCTATGAGCAAAGAGGACTATATGAACACTTCGGTGCAAGAGCCCCCTCTTGACTTTTCCTTCAGAAGCATCCACGTGATCCAAGGTCAGCCTACAGAGCACAGCACTCCTCTCACCATGGCAACAGGCTGGGTATGGTCCCCAGGGAGAAACCAGTCTTCTACTTAAAAGCCTAAATTCCTGCATGCTTGAAGATTTTGTTGTTTGGGGGAGGAGTAGGGGATAGGGAAGTGGTAGAAGTGGGAGGGATAATTGATCATCTTTGAAGGAAGCCAGGCTACAACAGTAAAGTCAGGCGTAAGAAAATTGGGAAACCAGTCTATCAGCCAATGGTTTTATTCTCCTGTTTTTACCTGAAGAGAGGAAGAAACTAATGAAAACACAAGGAGAACCCTCTCTCCTCTGAGGACACAAGCCTATTCTGATCACTGGTAAAACATGCAAGGTCTCATTATTAACAATGGGCATGTTTCCAGTTTAAATATTTATAGATAAATCTCTTATATTCATTCCAGTCATATCCAAGTTTATTCCATCGTCACCCACACTTAGTGCAGGTTCCAGCACTGCCCATGCTCATCCCCATTTTATTATTCAACGTCCTTGTAAATAGGTGGCTTATACTCTTCAAGAAGGGACAAAGAGAGAGATAGAGAATCATTCTCAGGAGAATATGCTTCTTCCCAAGGGAGTTCTGCTGTCCCTAGATTTTGCTGTCTGCTCTCACAGAATACATGCTGGCATCCACATATTCTAGACCCAGTATCTGGCTTTGGTTTTCTCGCACAGGCAATTGGTGGCTACTTTTAAGCTCAGGAAAAAGGCAAATAGTTATCCAGGAGGTACTGGCCTTGGCTTGTGTATTTAGGGTACTACTGGGTTTGCACAGCCACATTGGTAACTCATGTTCTGTCATGGACATACACTCACCTACCGTGATCTTTATGGGGGACTGCACCACTCCTTTTTTTATTAAAAATTTTAAAATGTTTTATTTATTTCTGAGAGAGAGAGCCAGCATGAGCAGGGGATGGTCAGAGAAAGAGGGATACACAGAATCTGAAACAGGCTCCAGGCTCTGAGCTAGCTGTCAGCACAGAGCCCAATGCGGGGCTCGAACCCACGTACTGTGAGATCATGACCCGAGCCTAAGTCGGATGCTCAACCGACTGAGCCACCCAGGTGCCCCGGCACTGCACCACTCCTAATTGATGTAGTCTGTGTTTCACAAGGGTTTGAGCTATAATGGTCATGTATAAGATAGCTGAGGTGACAGATGAAGTTAGAAAGTATGGCTCTTGCTTTCCCTGGGAATTCTCAGCTCTGAGCGGGGAATAGCTTTGTCCTCTCTGAAACCCTCGGAATAAGGGGATAATCTACTACAACCAAGGATAACTCCACAGCACATACCATGATCTGTACAGATGCCCTCTCTTTCATTCAATCATTAAATCTTTACTGAGCACCTATTTAGTAAGCACATGTGTATATATACATGCCAGGCATTGTGCTCCTTGCTGTGTTGTAAGAGGGAGAAAAGGAGAGGCACATCTAAGCCCCAAAAGGCCCTCTGGTTCCACAGAGCTTGTGGAAAGAGTTTAGGAGTACTTGATAAGCTATTTGCTGAAGTAATCAATAGATGGATCATAGACTCTGAAATGGCAGGGAATTTAGGCCACATCCAACCCAAAGTCCTTTACTTCTGCTCATGAACCTGCAATGGTAAGGGAGTCCCCTATGACACTCACTTACCAACCCCTCCCATTATGAGGTGAGAAATGATGCAAAGAAGTCATCATCAAACTAGCTCCCATCCTTTAGGGACAAGTGAAAAAGTTGCACAGCAACCCTTCAGAGCAAGGAACACAGGATCACGTTTCCTCCGGTCTTCCTAGGGCTAAACATTCCACTGTTCCTTGGGCACTGATATTTATGGTCCATTTTCCAGACCTTCCTTGGCCTACTGTGAACAAGGCAGCTTCAACAGATCCTCAAGCAGTGCACTACGCTGGTGGAGTCTGAAGGAACAGAAGCCTGTGGCAGTGGGATACCCCATTCCACCCTTAATACCAGCAGCCCCAAAGGGAGCCTTGAGTTTTAGGAAGCACAGTCCTGATAGTGGCTACTTCTGAGCTGGAGTTCAGCCCATGCTTGGTGGCATTCCCTAAGCTGCTGCCTCATCAGATTAGATGCTAATGTATATGTGGGTTTATTTTAACCCTTTTATTCAGCTGTGTCATTTCACTGGGGGTTCTCGGGATATGGGGGGACAGGATAAGGAGTTTATTCATGAGTTCTGGAGCACCCTGCTCCAGTCCCGTTCTGCCATCTCCCCCTCCCCCCAGCCTCCCCCCAACTTCCTGCTCACTCCCCCATAAGGCAGAGAGCCATCTAGTGGATGCTCCTGGATGTGCAGCTGAGGAGGAGAGGACGTTAACACTAGGAGGAGGGGGTGGGAGGAAGTGTGTCCAGTGAGACCTGAGGAGAGTGACAACAGCTGGCCAGGTTCAGCAAAACCTAAATACTTACTTCCCCTGAGCCAGATATAGACAAGTAATGAAAGGCTTAGGGAGAACAGGAAAAATATAGTCACCTTTGCCATAGCTGGTATCTGGTTCTGCCGCCATGAGTTTGGGCAGGGCCCATCCTCTCCATGGACCTCATTTGTCAAAACGTGAGTGGGGGCCTACACAGATGGATTGTAACATTACTGTGTTCCCTGTTCTCTCTCCTTGGCCTAACTGTCTTGAGAGTGTTGTTTACACTACTTGCTTATATTTCCTCAACCATCCATTCACCCTTGAACCCAATCCAATCTAGCTTCTGTCCCCAGGCCCTAGTCATTTTATTGAAACAGTCCTCAACAAGGCCACAAGGGGCTTCTGAGTTGCCGAAATTACTTTCCAGTCCTTATTCTCCTGAAACTCCTTATAAACTATAGACTTCCCGAGCTATCTTCTTGTGGTTCTCCTTCCCTGATTATTCATTACTATTTAATAGATTCTCCTTCCTCCTTGTCCCTCCTCTCTACCCTTGCTCTCTGAGTGGAATCTCATCTATTTCTCTAACTTGTACAACCTTCTATGCTAACGATTCTTGTCTGTCTCCTGAGCTTCAGACGTTCATATCCAGCTGCCTACTTGGCTTCTCCACCTTTCTATGCTACAGGAACCTCAGACACACACGAAGGCTAAGCTTTCCAGCCTGTTTCTTTCTGATTCCTTATCAGTCACACAAACAAGAAACTGGGCACTACCCTTGATTATTTTCTACTCTTATATCCAGTCAACCATCAAGTCATGCTAATTTTCTGTTCCACTTCATCTTTTGCCTGGATGACTGAAAGAGCTACATTTATCTTCAGTCCCATTCACACCCTTTAATCCATACTCCACACTAAAGTTTCAGAATGATCTGTAGGATGCCTGGGTGGCTCAGTCAGTTAAGCGCCGACTCTTGATTTTGGCTCCAGAGTAAAATCCTAGCTCTTGTTATCAGGCACCAACTGTGCCTTGTGCTGGGTTCTTTTGTTGAAGAGGCAGCTAGACCACAGCACTGATTTTCCATGAACTCAGACTCAGATTTTAAGAAATAAAGTTTCTTATCCAGGATTCCTATCTCACAGTTCATGAATTCAAACCCCACGTCGGGCTGAGCACTGGCAGTGCAGAGCCTGCTTGGGATTCTCTCCATCCCTCTCTTCCCCTCCCCCATATTCACATGCTATCTCTTTCTGAAAATAAACTTTAGGGGCACCTGGGTGGCTCAGTCTGTTAAGCTTCCGACTTCGGCTCAGGTCACGATCTCACAGTTCGTGGGTTTGAGCCCCATGTTGGGCTCTGTGCTGACAGCTAGCTCAGAGCCTGGAGGCTGTTTCAGATTCTGTGTCTCCCTCTCTGACCCTCCCCTGCTCATGCTCTCTCTCACAAGTAAATTTTTAAAAAACATTAAAAACAAAAAACAAAAATAAATAAACTTTAAAAACAATGAGGACTCTTGGGTGGCTCAGTTGGTAAAGCATCCAGCTTCGGCTCAGGTTATGATCTCATGGTTCCTGGGTTCAAGCCCTGCCTTGGGCTCCCCACAGTGTGGAGCCTGCTTGAGATTCTCTCCCCGTCCCCTCTACCCCTCCCCCATTTGCACATGTGCACTCTCTGTCTCAAAAATAAATTAAAAAAAAAATCTTCTATGTTGAAAGATTTGAATCATCTCATTTGCTTAAACCCTCCAGTAGCTTCCCATTGTCCACAGGATAAAGTCCAAAACACTCAGCCTGGCATTCAAGGCTCCTTATCTTTTTCCTCCTTGCCCATCGTGTGCAGCACATGCCCATGCATACACATGTTCCACACCTCATGCCTCTGCTCCTGTCATGTTATTCTCACCCTTTCCACCCTTTGCTTAGTTAATGTCTCCTGATCCACTGAGCTCCATTGCAGGTTTCAACTTCCCTGAGTTTCCAGACTAGGTTAGGAGCCCCGCTTTGTAATTCTGTCGCTGTTATGTTGCCAGTCTGTTTTCATCTTGCCCAGATGAGCTCCTCCAAGGCACAACTGCTTCATCCCTACGCTGTTACTCATACAGAGTTTGGCATAGATGATCCCCTCATTTTGCTTACTGCTATATACCCAGTATCTGGCACATACACAGTTGCTCAACATTAATGCGAGAGAGAGGACATCAGAGTGTGTTGTACTGAAGTGAATGCTATGGGCTCCACCAGTGGATAAGTCTAGATTTTGTACTATCATCTTGGCTCGAGTATGACAACTCTAGTTCTTAATTTCCATAAAATTAAGAGTGATTTTACCTCCCTCACCCCTTCAAACGAGGATGGTACACAGAAGACCCAATGATATGATAGACATGACGGGACCATATGACCTAAACCAAGAGTTTGGGATGGGTAGTCTTTGACGCTCAGTGCAAGCTTATTCGGATTCCTGGGGCCTTTGGGACGGGGTCCTGAACTAACCATTGGTAGAGTCATACTAGACTCAAGCATGAGGCTATGGTCTTGCCAGGCCCTCCTGCTATAGCTTACACCCAGCTCTGTCCCTTCCCAAGCCTAAGACAAAAAAGCAAAGATGATAACCCAAGTCTCACTTTGTCCCCACAGATCTGACAAGCGAGGAGCCAAGAACAGGGCTACGACCACTAAGGCACTCAAAGTCAGGGAAGTCTCTGACCCAGTCCCTGTGGCTGAACAACAATGTCCTCAATGATCTGAAAGACTTCAGCCATGTGGTTTCACTGCTTCTGGAGCATCCAGAGAACCTGGCCTGGATTGATCTGTCCTTCAACGACCTGACTTCGATTGACCCTGTGAGTACCCAGCCCTGTGAGTCCAGTCAGGATGGACCTGATCCCACCTTGTCTAGCTCCCAGCCTCTCTACTTCCCACATATTATCAAAGAAATAGTGAGGCAGTGTGGTGCAGTGCAAGTACATGGCTGTGGGCTCAGACACATGTAGGTTCAAATCCTAGATCTTACTGTGTGACTTTGAGCAAGATGCCCAACCTTTCAAAATATCAGCATCCCTGTCTGAAAAAATGGAGAGCATATGCCAGCATCATAAAGCTTCTGTGAAAATTAAATGAGAATTATGAAAAACAACTGGCATATAGTAGGCTGCAATAAAATCATAGCTCTTGTTATCAAGCACCCACTGTGCCCTGTGCTGAGTTCTTTTGTGGAAGAGGTAGCTAGGCCCCAGCAATGATTTTCCATGAACTCAGACTCAAATTTTAAGAAATAAACAGAACTGACCCTTTTTTTTGGTCCAGGATCCCTATCAGACGGAAAGCAGCTAAAGCATGACTTGGAAACTATTCCCCACGTGTAGTGATCCCAATTTTTTAACTATTTGAAAGCTTCTATTATGTACCTAGCAGGATACTCTGTATCCCTGTCCCGTGTTGTGAAAGAATCTTAGATCACCAGAGCTGAAAAGGCCTTCAGTGTAAGGCCAGCTAAGTCTTGGGGAGAGGCAAGAAAGCCTGGCAAGTCAGTGGCTATGGCTGGACCCAGGCTCTAGCTCCTGCCCCTTAGATCACAGCTCTGTGTCAATGTGATGCTCCTGTCCCCTTCACTGTTAAATAAAAAGTAGGTTGGAGTTTTCTACAGTGGCTGCAGGCAGATGGCAGAGATTGGAAATCAAGCTGTTTCTCAAACTCTTCCTTCTTTGCCCACAAGCCAGTCCTGAGCACAGAGCCAAGGCCCTGTCCATTTTGGCTTTCGGTTTCCTTCCCCCAACAGGTCCTGACAACTTTCTTCAACCTCAGTGTCCTCTATCTCCATGGCAACAGCATCCAGCGCCTGGGAGAAGTGAACAAGCTGGCTGTCCTCCCTCGCCTCCGGAGTCTGACACTCCATGGGAACCCCGTAGAAGAGGAGAAGGGGTATAGGTGAGTGCCCTGCCCCTGGAGCTGGGCTCCCCTAACAGGGAAAGGAGGTGGGAACATACAAAATCCAACACCATCATTCTGCCATGCTGGGACAGGGAAAGGAGTAGAGACCTTTAGGCATTTCATGCCTATCAGGAGAAACTCTGTCTTCCTCCAAATTATACTTAGGGAAGATAGTGGCAACTGGTGGAGGGGGAAGGAGGTTCTGGTGCAGGGCTGGCCCCCAGCCCGAGTCTTCCCCGCAGGCAATATGTGCTGTGCACCCTGCCACGTATCACCACATTCGACTTCAGTGGGGTCACCAAGGCAGACCGCACCACGGCTGAAGTGTGGAAGCGCATGAACATCAAGCCCAAGAAGGTCCGGATCAAGCAGAATGCACTCTGAGGTTCTCAGGTCCCAGCAATCCTGAAGGCCAGAGGATGGTCAGTTTGGTTTAACAATAAACGATGCAAGCAGTTGAGCAGGTGTGGAGTCACCCATATCATGTAAAAATGTCCTCCAATTCAGGCAACTGCCAGTAGCTCCAGTGTTATTTCGCTGAAAGAGGGAGGCAGTGGAGGAAAAGGCCTGCTGGCCTGGGATGGAGGGAACCTGGCTTTACTATATGGCCTTGGGAGACTTACCTCACCTCTCTGGGCCCTTTCTTTACTCTTCAATTCAGATATCCTGAGGTTAGAGCTGCTTCACAGAGTGCCAAGTTGTCTGTGGGGATGCCTCAGAGAAGATGACAGGCTGTGATCTTTGAACCCAACTTCACTCAAATCAGGGTACTTCTGCTGTCTTACATGTTGGGATTTTGCTTGAGATTTCATTTGATAAAGGGAATCTTCTGCTTGAAGAAAATACTGGCTTGCTGGCTCCATATCAAGTATTCTTGGTCTGCCTTTATCCCCCAACCCTGGGCTTGTTGGTAATTCCACTGAACTTGAGGCAGGGCCCCCAACAGCAAGAGCTGCCTCGGAGTCAAGTTTGTTCAGCTTTGACAGTGTTCCCATCACCAGAGAAGGGACAAGCACAGTCTTATCCCATCTGAGGTTAGCCCAGGCCAAGTTCCGGCTAAGACCTGGGAACTCTGAACCCTTATCTCCTGGATTCTTCTTAATGCCCCTAGAAGACATCCCCCTCCCCCTCATCCAGCTCCCTGCTCACAGACCAGAAGGAGTACCAGGGTGGTGGGCAGGACAGACAGGCTGCAACCAGCACACAGATGAATACACTTCCTTTATCGAGGGTGACAAACCAAAACAAAACCCCAAACATGTAAAAACCCAGGGTGCTAGATATACAAACTCAATTCATTCAAATTCAAGCTCGTCCAGACCCTGGTCACAAACCCTAGTGAGGTGCATGTGAGCACCAAGTCAGGGAGAGGGGGGCAGGAGTGAGGCCATGAGAAAGGGTGGGAAGGGGGCCCCGACACAGGCCCCCTAAGGATCACCCTCTCACAGTGGTATCTCCACCTTCCCAGTGACAGTGAAGACCTACTAGGCCCTAACCTTTTGACCCCCCACCCCATCCCTGGCCAGGGCTTTGAACACCAGTCCCAAATGGTTCTACCCTCCCTTGCTCCATCTCACTTGCTCAGGCTTCCAGCCTTCCAGCTTCTTCTCCTCCTCCACACTCTTCTCTGTGATTAGTAGCAGGTTAGGGTACTGTATGAGCCGCAGTGAGGCCGGGGGCCAGGAGAGGCAGGGTGGAGATGGGTGAAGAGAGGAGAAGAAGAGCTGTCCAAGGATCCCTCTCTTCATGGGATCCCAAACTGTACAACCAGCTCCTCTTTTGCATCCACTCGGATCTGAGAAAGTGCACTGTAGGCATAAGCAGCTATCCTGGAGACCTGAGACAGAGGGACCAGGGAGGAGAAGAAAAGAGAGAGGCAGTGAGAGGGGAGATCCAGAAAGCCAGGGAGGTGGATTGGGTGGGGAGAGAGGAGGGGATGATGGGGGATAGAAAGCCAAAGAAATATGCAAGGATGGGAAAGACGGAAAAGAACACAGGGGAGAAAGAAAGACAACAAAGGTGGAGAGATAAGAGTGAGCAAGGTGCTTGAGCTACCAGGCTCCCTAACTCCACTTCCCTGCTGCCTCTGAGACAGAGAGGGTGAACTCTCTGCCACAGCCTAGGCAGCACAGGAAGGATGGGCAGGGGGTCCAGGGGGTGGCTCACCTGCTGTAAGTCGGAGAAGGGGATGGGCTCGCTGGCCAGCACTTGGTGGGGCTGGCTGGTGAGAGACGGCAGCGGTGGCAGCTTCTTCCAGTGGGTCAGGCTGCTGCTCAGCACAGCCAAGCGGGTGCTAGCCAAGAGGGAGGATGGGGTGGGCAGTCAGGCCAGTCTGCTCTGTCCTGTTGAGCCCAGCCCAGGCAAATCTCACTCCCTCAGGCCAGAGAAGCCGGGTGACAGTGGCCTCCGCTCACCAAATTCACTCCAGGCCCACCTCCCTTAGCCTCGCACCCTTGAGGGCCATGGGGCAAATACGGCTGACATGCACATCTGCTGAGGTACTGGAGAGATTTGTCTTCAGTCTCCTGGGCCACACCCAAACAAGGAGCTTGGACTGGGGCTCGGATTGCAAAGCTGGATAAGGGATGGAGAGGCAGGGAGGGACCCAAGTAGACTGAGGTGGGGACCCAAGCTGGCCAGGTCTCACCTGTACTGCCTTGCCCGGTCCATGTACTCATGCTGCTCCATGCCCTGGGAGTCCGCAGCAGACACGTCAATGATGTTGCTTTGGGGAGAGGAGGCAGAGGGAACACGATAGGTGCTTCAAGAGGGATACACAGGACTCACTGCCAAGTCCCAATTCCAAGGCTATCTGACACCCGTGTCCCTGCCTCCCCACTGGAGCAAGGCCGGACCTAGAGGCACCTCTCACTGCTGACCTTGTCCCATCCCCCATGTCCTAGGCCCAGTCCATCTATCCCAGCCTTTAACATGGATGGAGAAAGCTCTGCCCAGGCTTGGTCCTGTGATGCTCACCTGGCTGTCTTAGCAAGGATGGAGGAGAGCAGGGCCTGCTCATCTGTGCGAGTGGAAGGCAGGCTGTGGTAGTTGGGCTCAGCTCCATTGAGAGCTTTGGTAGGGGGGCTGCTAGGGTCCAGCAGCAGTTTCCGCTCCTCTCGGTCCTAGGAAAGGCCATGTGGGAGAAGTCAGCCCTGGAGCCTTTACTTACTTACTTATTTGAGAAAGAATGTTCATGCTAGCAGGGGAGAGGGGCAGAGAGAGAGAGCCAGAGGATCTTAAACAGGCTCAACACTTAGCATGGAGCCTGATTTGGGGCTGGAGCTGATGTGGGGCTTTTACCACCCTGGGATCATGACTGGAGCCAAAATCAAGAGTCAGATACTCAACCGACTGAGCCACCCAGGCACCCTAACCCTGGAGCCTTTCGTCCAACCTGCCTTTCTTGGGCTCTTCTTTCAGCCCAGCTCTGACTTTTAAACACCAAAAAATATCCCAAGTGCTAAAGTGTATGGAATGTCAGATAAGGCTCAGTCCTGCCTGCCCTTCGGAGCTCAGCTGAGTTGTAGGTCTAGGATCAATTAAAGTAGATCCAAGCAGCCCTAGAGGCCCTGAAAAGGTGGAAAGAGGCACAGAGCATGTACTCAGTAACTACTCTGGAGCTTCAGAAAATAGTGTAGCACTTGATGGAGAAGGAACATTGGGAGCCAAAGCCAGAGGACTGAGGTCTAGAAACTGAACGAAGTTAGGAGCCCAAGAATGGCCCTCCTGATCCCCCAGACCAGGTCCTTCCCAGAAAGGCTGTCTGCTCCCAGGACGGAGGCCTGGTGAGGCCAGACAATAATGTTCCTCATATAATCTCAGGGCAGGAGTCAGCCTCCAGGCCACACAATCTAAACGTGCCCCTTCTTGAGGGCAGGTCCCTTCTACTCTCAGGTGTTCACTCTCTTCTAATGCTTTCTTTGTATATGACTCCCAGAACCAAACTTGGTGCACCTGGTGAAACCAGACCCAAACAGTGCAGCTGTTCCCTCCCTTGCCAAGTCACCACACTTCTATTTGTGTGGTTCTGTTAATTTTCAGTAGTCTTGTTAGTGCTAGCTTAGGCAAATGATCACAACCCCCAGAACTAACATGGGGCCAAACTACATCTCCCTGATCCTACACAATTCTGTATTTCTCCGTCCTATTCCAGCCCCTTATTCTAATCTATTGCGGTCTCTCTGAATACAACCCTGCCTTGAGCCTATCAGCTGCAAATCCCTGCTGGCTTTATGTCAGCTGCAAATTGGATAAGCAGACCTGCTGGATATCTATCCAAGCCATAAAGAGCAAGGGTGCCCAGGACAAAGTCAAGGACAGGGGAGCCCATCCTGCCTAATGTTGACTCACCAACCCTCAGTGCCAGACCACCAGTGCTCCACAGACCTTCCCACTGTGGGCTCCCAGTTCCCCGCCCACAACTCCACAACTCTCCTTACAAAGGGCCACTTCCTCCTGCCCGTCTGCCCCACCCTAGGCAGGCCCAGCCCTTTCACAATACTCTTCCTTCTCAAGCCTAGGTTACCCAAGTGTCTACAGTTCCCAACAGCATGAGACAGAAGCTGTGGGATTCTGCCCTATCACCTCCCAATTCTTAGACATACGCTCCTCCTCCTCAAGTATTCAATGGCTAGAAGGACAAAATGCTTGCTAAAGATCAAACTATCTCTAAGGAAAGCTGGCTCCATAATGAACACTGAATTTGCTTCCTGTGTGCCGTCCTTCTCCCAGCCCTACTTCAGATAGATCTTTCTGTAGGACAGGGCAGACCCTCTTGTCCCCCACCTCTATCAGGGATTCTTCAAGAACAATGTTGTTTTCCTGAGACCTAGACTCCCAGAAGAGGCCAGACTACCCCCAATCAGAGTGAACAAATAATATCACCCCACCCCTAAGGGCAAGTGGAGCATGGAGGAGGTGTTTCACACCAATGTTTGTCCCTTGGTCAGTGTCAACCCACGAGTCAGGCTTTCACTGTCTACTGTAGCACAGACACATATACATGGTCTGCCCATGACTAGTCACCTGGTCTATGGGCATAGCTGAAAAAAACAGCTTGGCCCAATGGATAAAGCACATGACTTGGTATCAAGATACTTTGACTATAGCATTACTCAGCTTTGTATCTTTGGCTATATATCTTAGCCTCTCTGAACTTTTTCCTTGCCTTTAAGTACATAACTTGCACCTATATGACAAACTTGGCAACAAGTCAAATAAGAGAACTATAAAAGGCCTTTGAAAATGTGTCATTTATTTCTTTTTACTGTAACAAAGGAGCAGAGATTAAACTGGGGGAGGAGCCTGCCCAAGAGCTGAGAAAGGGACTTTGGGATAGTGAATGGCTTGTAGACCTTTGCCACACAAAGGCTCAAGTCACTGAGCACTGACTGAGCACCTCTCTGGGGGGTTAGAAACAGAAGTGAGAGCCTGTCAAGAAGATGAAAGTTCAGGAGAGCAACAAGCCCAGCTCTCTCAGCTAGAAGCTGGTACCCTTTCTTAGAAGGCACTAACCCTTCTTGACTCATTGCCTGCAAGAGTTTGTGTTATCCTTTAGGGGACAATTTCCCATTGGGCCATGGTTTTCCCAGTGGGCAGGAATACGGTCTCCTCTAAGAGGCTGGTGTGAAGTGAGGGGTAGTGGACATGAGGTATGCTTAAGGTGTAAGGCACAGGAAATAGGAGTATGTGTTCATTGGGGGTTTGGAGAATTAATGAGGCCCAGGAGATATCCATGCCTCTCAAACAAATGACATTTTCCTCACCTTAAGTTCTTAACCCAAAATAGTTTCATATGAGTCATTGGGGAAAGACCTACTTCCCAAATATCAATAATATAATCCACTTCTGTGACCATCTCCCCATCAGACTGTGAGCTATCTGCTGAAATCCTTCTATTGTTTGCATGTCTAGAATGTGTTGAAATGTTGAACCCAAGCTTAGAGCCACGAGCTTGAGACTTCATCCTTGGGAAGGTCTCCCCACTCCTAAAAGGAGATCAGGTAGGTAGGGCAGAGATTAAGATGTGGGGAGAAGTGAGAATGCACCAAGGGTAAGAGGGAGAACTTAAAACTACAGTCTTCCCAGCTTAATCCTTTCTGCAAAGGGATCAGGTCTACGGTCAAATTCCCAGGACAAGCACCCCTCTAGCTAAAGGAACCCTCGGGCCCCAAGCAAAAACTGCACCGAGGCAGGCCAAACTGAACTCCCATCTCATCTTTCTAATCCAATCCAGCCAAAGCAAAACCCTCTTTGTTGCTTCCCCAAAACGTCTTGATGTCATGGTCTCTATTAAACTCTTTACTGGTCAACTCAAATGCCACATACTTACAGAGGCCTTCTCTGACCCTAAACCGCAGTGACCTTCCTTCTCCAACCCCAGGGGCTGAGAGCATACACAGATTCCTGATTCATGTTAGGACAAACTAACTCTGAGCCTCAGTTTACCCATCTCTAGAATGGATTCACAAAGCCCGCTCACACAAGCACAAAAAAAGCACAGGAAGGTAGGAAGACAGTGTTTCCCAAGGACCGAGGCTGAGGATTCTGAAGTCTATAAAGGTTTAAAAACAGGATAACATGAAAGGGGTGGGAGCGAGAGGGGCAGACGGCTGCCTGCACACCCCAAAGCAAAGACTGTGTAGAGAAAGCTGGGGCTTTAACAGGAGTAGGAGTCTGGCCGAGCGTCCCCTCCGTAATCTGTCCCCTCCCGGCCTCCGTACTAGGTGAGCCCCACAGCCCCGCGCCGTTGCAGCCTTTTTCTGGGCCCCACGCCCTAGCCTCTCGACCCCCATTCCCGAGCCTCGCCCGCCGCGGCCGCACCTGGTCCGAGTCCTCGTTCTCGCTGCTGTAGCAGCACCCCATGGCCGGGGTCGGGCCGGGCGCTCAGGCCGCGCCGAGGAGGGACGGCGTCCGTCGGGAGCCCTTCCGGTCACATGACCCGTGGCTGCATCCAGCGAGCAGCCACCCGCTTCCCCGCCTATCCCTTCCAAGAGCCCCGCAGCAGCTGCCGCAACCCTGGCTTCCGGCCCCGCCTCCACCGCATGATCATCGCCGACCAATGGGAGGGCTCACCTCGCTTGACAAGACGCGAGGCACGTGACGCGATGAAAGGGAGGGGCGGGTCACATGACTTCAGCCTCTTCTCAGTGTTGGAGCTCGAGTCTTCTGCCGCTGGCTAAAGAGGCCCTCGTGATGTGTACTGTGCGGTCGCGTGGCTGCCAGGCTATCTTTCAGGGCCAGTGAGCGAACTTCCACCAATGTTCCCGTAAATGCCATGAGAGGGGCGGGTGGGATTCAGGCCCTCCGCTCCTAGAGCACAGTCTCCGTGTACAAACACTGGACCCAGATGCCCAGCGCCAAGTTGGGGGGACACGTAAAGACTGTGGCCCCCAACGGAGTTCTCAACCTGTACTGGGGATGGGAGACATACTGGAAGAAGAGCTCTTATTCCTTCACAAGCCAAAGCTGAGCAGAGCTCAATCCTGGAAGAGAGAGGCCGCCATGCGGTCTCTTTGCCTTCTGGCGTTTCTCTTCAGTCTTGCTTGCTTTTTTTACATCAACTACAGTGATCCTAATTCACAAAGCTGACCACCAGTTCGTTTCTTAGAACCATCCCATATCTTCCCTTGGACATTCAACACAAGTCCAAGTCTGTCATTCAACATCTTACAGACACCTGTCTCCCTTTTCAGCACTGGGGTCGTGGGGTTGCTGGTAATGATGGTGGTGATGCAGGGGTTGGAAATATTTATTTGCAGTTTCCTGATTGACCACCTAGACTTTCCACGTGTTGGCACACCGCCTCCCCACCAGGTCTGTCCTCAGGCCTCAATACAAACAATACCCTCCTGATTGCCATCTCTGACCCTGTTCTTTGGGCATCCCCAACTCCCTGTGCTTAATCCCTATTCCACATAGCTCCATTCATTTATCGAATCAAACAATTACTGTCTGTGATGTGCCACACACTGTTCTGTCTAGATATACAGAGGTTCACAGAACAGCCCAAAGTCCCTGTGTCCATGAAGACTTGCATATTTTATTCTGTTTCTGGATCAGTCTCTTCCACTAAACTTGGGAGCTCCTGGAGGAAGGGGAGAAGACCTGATTCCTCTGTGACCCACACACTGGCATTAACTTAAACAAAATTTGAATTTTGAATTGAGTAAATTACAGCATCCTAGTTCCTTGGCTCACACCATGACCCATGTCCTGATACAAGGAATTGGAGGAGAGGTCACTAAACCCAGTAACTGTTATCACCCCTCATATCAAGACCCTGGGGTTCTGTAAATTTAGGGCTCATGAAGGGTTGGAGTCAGCTCCACCTTGTTCCTGCAGCTAGTAACTTGAACTGCAGGTCTCAGGTAACAGCAGCAGCTTCTGCATCAATAATTGAGAGCAGGTCCAGCCTGCCTCAGTCCTCTGGCCCCAAGGCCTCCCCCTCCTGTTCTAGGCTCTGATCTTCCCCAAGCAGAAGTCTCCAGCCCAGGTAAGCAGGGCTCTTGAGTGTGGGTTCTCAAGCATACCAGTTCAAACTCACTAACACTTACCTACTCACATCCATTTATATACTCTTACTTTCAATTTTAGTCCCCACCATCACCAGGGACACAAGGGTTAGATCTGGAGGAAGGAGTGGATGGTTCACAGTATGAAAGAGAAAGCACTTATCCCCCTTAGGGATAGAGCCTGGGAGAGGAGGCTCGAGTAGGGGAGAAGCGTGTGCTGTGTGTGTACGTGCTTGTACAAGGAATTCTGAGAGAGAACAGAAAAGGTGAATGCAGGGGAGGGGAGACAAAACTGGAGAAGAAATACAGAATCAAGGACTCCTCCCAGCCTCAGGGAAAAGCAGATGGAGGGGTGGGACGAAATCTCATCCTAACACCCTATGGAGGGTTTTGATTGCCTTTTACTGATGCCTGCAGAGGATTCTGACTACAAAGCTATGCTCTTTTTCTCCACAGTAATGGGTCAGAGGAGATGGAGGCAGAGGGTAGGGCGGGGGTAGGGTATTTCTAAAGACTGTGGAAACNAGAAATGGGTGGGAGAAGTAAGATGAAGACAGGATCAGGGGGCAGAAGTGGGAAAAAGTGGTTTGAAGTTGGGTGCAGAACATAGACTAGTATGGAGTCCTTGAAAGTACATGAGCTTGGAATCAGACCAATTCAGATTCAAATCCTGGTTCCATTGTGTGGCTTAGCCTTTCTGAGCCATGGTTTGTAAAATATAGGGATAATACAAATGACAAACAAATGGTGGGTGTGAGTTTCCCTGTCTGCCTCCCTTCACCCCAGAGCCCTGGTAGGGACAATGTCCCCCGCCATCGCACTGGCCTTCCTGCCACTGGTGGTGACATTGCTGGTGCGGTACCGTCACTACTTCCGACTGCTGGTGCGTATGGTCTTGCTGCGAAGCCTCCGAGACTGCTTGTCAGGGCTGCAGATTGAGGAGCGGGCCTTCAGCTATGTGCTCACTCATGCCCTACCTGGAGACCCCAGTCATATCCTCACCACCCTGGACCACTGGAGCAGCCACTGCGAGTACCTGGGCCACATGGGTCCTGCCAAAGGTCAGTGTCCCCTAGCCTTCTGCTTCACGAAATACTCCCAAGATGGCAGGGATGGTCTGGGATCTGCTGCTGCCTACTGGTTGCATTGGGCAGGTTCTTGATCATCTCTGGGTCTCTTTTCTCCTCTGCAAGTGAGGGGGCTGGGCAGTTATTCATTCGTCTAGCAAACACTTATTGCCATCCCTTTTGTAGTAGGCACGTACTAGGTGCTGGGTTGGAAAAGGAGGTAGAGGCCACACGGATGAATCAGCCGTAAATGCTAGACTCAGAGGGGGCATAATACAAAGGGAATAACCATCTCAGCCCATAACCCATGACTTTGTAATTATCTGTGCTGAATCGTTCTCCCCTCACCGTGGAGGCTCCCACATCCCATTCAGGGTAGCTACCTGGTTTTGTCTCAGACCCAGCTCCTGGCACAAGTGCTTTTAGAACCTGAAGAAATTTTTCCAATTCCCAGATTAGAAAGACACCCAATGAACAAAACAAAGAGGAATGAAACTGGAAGTTCTAGCAAAGGTCTCTCAGAAGCCTGGTACTTGTTTCTGCCTTAGCCCTCCTGGAGGAAGCAACACTTAAATGGAGCCTAAAAGGATCGTTTTCAGTTTGGCCAAGCAGATAAGGACAGGGGTGGGGAGGCGCAAAGCCAGCCACACATACTAATGCAGCATGAAGGAATGAGCCAGCGATGACTTGGTTGACTCTGGGCACAGTTTGGAAGAGCTGTGGGTACAGTCTACAAAAGGGAAGAGGTGGAAAGGTTGGATAGGATCAGGATCAAGAAGGTCCTGAATGTCAGGCTGAGCATCCCAAGTTCAATCTCAAAGGCCTTTAGGGTCATAGGAACCAAGGAGCAACAGGGTCACATTTGTTTGTTAGAAAGATAGCTAGTGGCTGGTACGAAGATGAGACTGAAGGACAAAAGCCTAGAGGGACAGAGAACCAGCAGGGCAGCTGGAGCTGTAGTCCAAGAAGGAGACCCCCGCTGGTTGGGGGCTACAGTGAGGCAAGTGGGCATTTGAGATCCCTTTCTATCAGGGGCCCTGAATCCATCTCCCATGTCTGCTACAATAAGCCATCTTCTCCCCAGGTCAAATCCTGATGCGGCTGGTGGAGGAGAAGACTCCTGCTTGCGTGCTGGAACTGGGCACCCACTGTGGGTACTCCACATTGCTTATTGCCCGTGCGCTGCCCCCTGGGGGCCGCCTTCTCACTGTGGAGTGGAACCCACGCACGGCAGCTGTGGCTGAAAAACTCATCCGCCTGGCTGGCTTCGACGAGCACACGGTCAGCCCCCATCTCCCTAATTCTGGTATCTTCCCTTCCACCCTGAACCTTGCCCTAGCCAGGCCTCCTCAGTAAGGGAATCCCACCTAGGAGAAGGCAACAGCTCATGTAGGGGACTGTGATGCTGGGTGATATGTAAACTCCTGTCCTGTTTCAAGTCATTTGCTCATATTTGCTGTTCGATGACAAAAGAGCAGCTAAGAGGAAGGTTTTCAGAGCCCAGCAAATATGGGTCCAAACCTTAAGTCTACCTCTGTATGACCTTGGGCAGAGGACTTATTCTCTGAATCTCAGCTTAATCACTGGCAGAACGGAAATCACAATACTGATGCTGACTTCTTGGGTTCTGAGGACAGAGGAAATGTGAGAACACCTGTGGGAACCTAGGCCAGGACCTGGCATAAAGTAAGCCAAATCCTGGGGGAGTCTGGTGTGGGAGAACAGACCCTCCCACCCTCACCTCCACCTCCTCCCACCCCTACAGGTGGAGCTCATCATGAGTAGCTCAGAGGAGGTAATCCCACGCCTACGAACCCAGTACCAACTGAGTCGGGCAGACTTGGTGCTCCTGGCACACCGGCCCCGACGTTACCTGCGAGACCTGCAGCTTTTGGAGGCCCATGCCCTGCTGCCAGCTGGTGCCACTGTGTTGGCTGACCACGTGCTGTTCCCTGGTGCACCCCGCTTCCTGCAGTATGCCAAGAGCTGTGGCCGCTACCGCTGCCGCCTCCACCACACTGGCCTCCCAGACTTCCCTGCCATCAAGGACGGCATAGCCCAGCTCACCTATGCAGGGCCTGGCTGAGGTCCAGGCCCAGGGGTACTTACTGCTGCCCCTCCACCCCCACCGAAGCAAGGACCTCAGAACATCCCTTCCTCTCCCTGCTTGTGGCCTGAAACATGTTGGGCTCAGGGCTGGGTAGGCTGTCCTCCAACCTCTGCCCCACTCCAGTTCTACAATGACCTGAGGCGTCAAGTTCTATCAGAATGCTTGGTTCCACTGGCCCCTTTCCTTCCAGAGAGGCATGGACTGACAGGCAAGAGGCCTGAGCTCCCAACTGAAGTCTGTCACTGATTTTCTGGGTGACTTCAAGGGAGTCCCTGCGCTGCTTGATGATTTAATCTGCTTTGTTAACACCAAGAAGCTGGCTGGAAAATCACCAGGGGTCTCTTGCTCTAGAACTCAGAAGCCTTCCCTCCTCAGCCCATGCAATTCTAGGTAGGATCAGAGGAAAAAGTAAACACTGAGTTACAGGCTCTGAAGGAATGGGTACAGAGAAGCTGAGCCAGAGACAATAGTAATGGAGCCTGGGGCCAGGGCCAGGGCCACCCCTAGTCATGGACCACATGGTCCAGTAGGCTTGCCTGAAGTTCCTTGTATGCCCTCTCCCTAAAGCTCAAGAGAAGATGCTGGATTTCTCTGGGCCCAACCAACAATTAGGGAATAGACACGGGGAAAAAATAAAACCAGTCCTGTGTCTTTATTAAAGGGAGTTAGAAAGGGACTATACCTGGCAATCAAGGGGTGAGGTAATGGGTAGAAAGGTGGGGTGGGCTCAGGCCCTGGAGACTCAAGGGCAAAGTGATGGCCTAGGAGAACCCAAGGAGACCAGTTCTTGGCAGCAGCTGAAGAAATACCCAAAGGTGAGCTTTCAGGCACTGGGGCAATCAGCTGGTTCTGCAGGGGATGCAGGGTAAGTTGGGCTGGCCAGAATTTCCCTGAGGCCACCCTGCCTTGTCTACCTAGATCATCCACTGGTCCTGATCCTGTTCGTTGCCTTCCATGTCCACCTAGAGAGAAGGCTGGGTGTGGGTGGGGAGGGGCCTCAGCCACCCAACCAGCCCTAGTCCCAGATCCTGCCCCTGGTTGGATCCAGAGTCTCTGTACCCTTGACCACCAATTTCATCAGGGGCAGGGGCCCGCCCCCACACCCTTTGCCTACCTCATTGACCTCTCCATCATCAGGTGACTCATTGTAGTCATTCATCTCATCCATGTCCTGCATGTCCTCATCATCCTCTGAGTCCTCTTCACTATCCTCGTCGTCATCTTCATCCTCCTCTTCCTCGTCATCATAGTGCTGGCAAGGCAGGGGAGAGCCTATAGGCTCTATAGGCTTGCCTTGACCACTTCAAGGGCTGGTCCACTTGGAGCCTTTCTCTGGGGCCAGTGAATGACCCTCCATTCCCCAGCCTTGCCCCCCACCTTGAGTCTAGCAGGCTGGTGCATGGTCTGCAGGACCTTGGTGCTGGGTCCAATGGCCACCCACTCGAGATCCCTTTTATGGCCTCTACCTAGAGCTGAGGACCATAAGTGCTCTGGAGTCAAAGGCAGGACCTTCAGAATTAGAGCAAAGCTTTAGTCTACCTGGGCCCACAAAGGCCCTACCTGCTGGAACCACTCACCTCTGAGGCCGGCTTGCCAATAGGTACCAGATTGTTGTCTTTCTCTGCGATGCTCTGGAGCTGTGGCCAAAGGGGGAGAACAGCGTCAGGGCCCAAGCAGGGCATGTCAGGGGCATGGGACTGGCCCACTCTGCCCCTAAGAAGACGAGCCCCTGCCCCAAGTATGGAGAAGCTTCCTTTCAGTGTCTAGAAAGAGTCAATTCTTTGGTTTCTTGTCATCTGCCACTTACTTATAAACTTAATTCAACTAAATTCTCTAGGTCATGGTTTCCTTATAAGATTATGGTGAGGGTAAAGTGAGAGACTGATGGAGAATATGGCATCTACTAGGTTGTCAATTAAGTCAAAACTATTATTTCCTATGACTTAAAGAGCCTGGACCCCAATCTGGCCCAGAAGCACCACGGTCCCACGGTAAATTAGCAGCATAAAGATTGAAACCTAGGCCTCCTACCTCCCAGCTTGAGTGTTCCCAGCTCAGGGCAAAAAGCTCCTGCAGGGTGGGATCATGGTCAGTGAAAGGCAGGGGAGGCCCCTGATTAAGGCTCCACCACTGTGCTAGGGCCTTACTCACCCAGGCCTGATGCTGTTGTTCTTGCTGCTGCAGCTCTGTTTCCTCCACACAGGGTCGATCCAGATTAAACCACAGTGTCTCAGTCACACGGGGAAAGAGTGAGGGAAACAAGGTAGACATGGCTCCTAGACTGAGGTAAAGGGCCAGGTGAATCCAGCTCTCAGATGTATTTGGTTTCAGTTTTAATGTGGTTAGTTTGCTTTGGGGATGGGGTGGAGTAGAAGGTAGCAGGGAAATAGCTCTTCCTTGTGGGAATCAGACAGACCTGGGTTTGAGTCCTGGCTCCACCACTTACTAGCTGTTTGACCTCGGCCAAGTCACTTAACCTCTCTGAGCCTCAGTTTCCTCATCTGTAAAATGGGGGATAATAACAGTTATACCCACCATCATAATTATTCTGATAATTAATTTACTTTGTGGAGAAGTAAAGCTGTTTGCAAGCTATGCAAGGGGTGGAGAATGGAAGCCAACACATAGAGCTATGAATCCAGAATGCAGGCTGGCATTACAAAATTAAACAAAATTAGAGATAGCAGGGCTCCACTGACACTGTCTTTACCTCCTCCAAACACTAAGACCTCCTTTTTGCCCCTTTATGATAATCCATACCATACTTACTCAGTGTCATAAATTTAGGGCACTAACCACCTCTTTCATGAGCCACAGCCAAACTGGGGTGGGGATGGAGTGCACGTAGGTGCAACTATGGTTCAGAAAGACATTCTAAAGGCCTAAATAAATGGATAAATAAGTACATGTTAGGGTGAATGAACTAACGTGAGAGATTACGTAAATTCAGCACAGATTAAGTGGTTGAGGGGGCTGACCAGAAAGGTGCCAGAGAATCTGAATTAAAACCTTTCAATTCACATTAAAATCGAGGCCCTGCAACAAGCAACACTGGTCTCTAGGTCACATAGTGAGGTGGGGCATAGAATTCCTACGGGGAGGAAATCGAGGCCAGGCACTAGGAGATGAGCAGGAGAAAAGGACCTACGTCTAGTTCTACTTTTGCCCTAACTCATTTGACCCATCCTGGGCCAGCCGCTGTCCTGTGAACCTCAGCTTCCCGGCCGTGTCACCGACAAAACACCCACCCTCAGGGGCAGTTAAGTGTGAGGCGAGAGACGAAGGCTCCGAAAGCCCACCGCTAGCGGCAAAGCCACCGCCCATTCTTTCCTTATTACGAAAATGACCGCGGGGTGAACCAACACGATGAATGCAGGGGCGGGATTCGAACAGGCATTTGCCCTTATAGAGTTGCTAATAACGAAAGCAGCGGGGCCTGAATAGGGCCAATTAACTGGAAGAAATGCTGGGTGACAGAAAGTGAGACCAATGAGTGACGGATCTTGTGCAACGGGGTGGAGCTTCGCCTCGAGGAAGCGGCCAATGAGCTGGAGCTCTTTATTGTTAAGCGTGTGAATATGGAGCTCCTGAAGAGCCGGGTCAGGGCCACGGGGTTTCTCCGGGGGAGGAAGAAGAGAAGGGGCAGAGAGACAGCAGCCTCAGCCTGGCTTCCGTACTTACCGCGCCGGGAGGCGGCAGCCAGCAGCGACCCGGAAGCACTTCTCTCTGCCTGAGCGGAAGAACCCACCAGAACCGGGGAAGCACCAACGCATGCGCCTTTGCTCTCCTTTTGTTTCCCGCTCCCGCCCTCCACACCGGACGTGACGCTTATACTCTTTAGTCATGTCGTTAAGGTTGGAAAGTTGCCTACTCTTTGCC